>NC_135160.1:1117500-1490000 GCF_050948215.1 Halictus rubicundus
AGGTTATCGCAAAAATATTAAAAATATAATACGCCCAGTGGTAAAAGATGAGCACAAGCAATCAAAAATAACATAAACATGTTCGAATAGCTGAAAATAATTTACTCGTTAAACTTCACGTTAGGAAACCAGGAATTTTTACCTTTTTTAAAATCTAATCCTGTAGATTTTAGCCAGAAAATACCGAAAATCTAAGTATTAATGTTAGGAATTCACTGGTTCAAAAGTTAAGCGTGTTCAAAGTTGATTACATTAAAAAATGTTCAAAATTTCTGGTTTCCTGAAGTAAAGTTTAGCCTACTCTACCAGGCACTTTAAATTTTAAACGACACATCTCTCGCGTGTCCACAAATTTATTTTCAATCCATTTTGACCCATTTTCCAAGTGTATCACGGCCGATTCACTAAAAACATAACAACAGCAATTAATCGCTTATTTATTACTCGCTACGAACCTCTTATTGTGCAAACGTGCAACGTTAGCAAAATTACACAGCTTACTTCACAATTACCGTCGAACTAGCGTGCGGACGAAAAAACAGAACACAATGTATCATCCCTTAACTTAATCTCTTTAATTCGACCCATAAGCATAATCCTCGAATTACTCGGTACAGGTTACGAGCTCCCATCGTTCCTCCTGCTCCCGAGAACCGCAATACCGAAATAAATACGCCCAGTGATGTAGTCCGATTGGATTAAAACCATTATGAGAAAAAAAGTGGAAACACTTATGACCCGCGATACCGCCCGAATCAAGTATACCCGCTCCGGTTATTGGCGATTACTTCCTCGAACATGATTCGCTAATATTTGTTATTACTCGGGCCCGTTGTCAGCGGCAGTTTGCAACACTACTGGAAATTTCCGAGGATTTATTGTCAGGCGTAGGGGCCACTTTCGCGTACGATAAAACGGAGGATTACCGGCGCAAGGATAAAATCAGGAGAACGTTATTCACGGTCGTTCGACGTCGAATGCCGGTCTTCACCGGCGATCGTAAAATCATGTTACATACATATCTGTCCACGGTGCCACTGTCTTGCAACATAATACACGCGTGGATGCTGTTCCCACAACATTTCCGCTGTTCACTGGGAAACTGGGATATCCGTATCGATCTAAATATAAAGCTCGTGCTGCTTCGCCCATTTTTCTTGCAGTTTCACTGCAATTTAACGGTGACCTTGCCGTGGTCAAATGACTGGTCTCTTATTTCAGATTTATTGAAATTAGTAAGCCAGAGAAACGATTGGATTTTTATTACCGAGCTATTATGAAAACCGTAAACGATCTAAATAAATTCAATCTTTTCGTTTCTATAAAGCAACACCCATTTTTGACGTTATCGACATCACCGCGTGCTTGTGCTGCCATCCAGCGGTTACGCTCGACAACATGGCGGCGCCCCTACCTGCCAAAATCGCTTAAAATCGCACAACTTTTGAACCAGTGAAATCCTCGCGTTAAAACTTCGATTTTTGGCATTTTCTCGTCAAGATCTGCAGGATTACATTTAAAAACAGTTAAAAAATTTTAGTCCCAGAAGGTGAAGTGTAACATGTTTCTGATGTTCCCAATGTAACATTCTATTCATTTGATTTATTGAGAATATCTCAACAAGATACACGTTGCCGTTCAGCTTCTGTTCCTGGCAATCAAGTTGGACAATTTTTCTTTTGCATAATGATCCGTTGTGCAGTCATTAAACTGTAGATCTTTGAACATGGGCGAACTTACAAAAGAGAGTATTCAGATAGAATTAAATAGAATTGCGAACATACATTCTTATAACAGCAAATATAAATTTCAAATTTTCATGTCAGTGGGTAATCGATGTTCTCGTTGACATAAGAATTAACGAACACTCGGACGATACATACTAAACTGTAGTATAAGAGATATCTTCTTGACATAATCACGTAACGAGATCGAAACACTTACAGGTAGAGCGCAATGTATCTCGAAAGTGAAACCGAGCAAGTTCGGTGTTATCGATTTGTTCTCACAGATTTACGGTCGTAAAATGTGTATAATTCCGCGGGGCGTATTTTACAAATATGAACGGGAACCGAACAATTTTCTCTAGAACATTTCTCAAGAATCGTGGATGATTAGGGGCGAGAAGATGGCCGGTCTCGGGGCAGCAGCACGTAGACACCGTAAACGGTTGCGATTACCGCAATTAGCTCGCGTCGATCCGCTCTGAATTGCCGAGACTAACGAACACGCCACGCCGCGTTAATTAGTTCCATGAAATTTATCCGGCTCTGCTCTCCGGCCCCGGACGGCTTGACAATCCTATAGGGCCGAGGCAAAGACACGAATCCGATGGCGGGTCCAACCCCTGCAGTTTCGGACCCTCCGTTTCCGCACAAAGGCAGAATCGAAACGATCATTAATATCGTTGCCGGGCACAATGTTGTAAATCTTGCTCGGACCGTGGCCCAATGTAATTGCTCTGTTCCGATGAGTGCCCTTAACGATCCCGCGCGCTCTTGTTTCCCGGGGAATGATTAACGAACCAGTTTTCGATCGTCGAGGAAACAGCGAAAAGCTCGCCGGGCAAATATAATAACAGTTCCCCGGGACCCGATAAGATTTATGGCCGGTTAACGACGCGTGATCGAACATCCAACGGGACGTATATCGTTTAACGAATCGATGATTTCCACCGAGGTGCCTACCGGCCGATCCGCGGGACATTGTTCTTCGCGCTGTGCTCGCGCTGAAAATTTTACGTAACGACGCGTGCATGTGTTTCGTCACGTGTGAATCACCGGGCAATTACGATACAAAGGACGTCTTCGGCACTGAAGGCCTCGGCATTTATTCGAAGCCACGCTGTTTTAATGATCATTGCCGTTTCAACTGAAACCACGCAGGAGTACGATCGTTTCTGCGTTCGATCAGATCGGTACCCCGTGATTGTTAACCCGAGCACTAAAAGTCACTGTCTTACATCACTTTATAAAAATAACAAGTACCTATCTGCCAAACTAGTGTTCCTTCTCGAGAATTTCTCGAGAAATTTTATAATTGATTATTTCTCGAGAAATTTAAATCTAAGAAAATTGTTATGAATTTCATTTATTTTATAACATATTTTCGGAAATGAATTTTCCGTTAACTCAAATTGCATATTACTAATCAATCGCGTACGTAAAAGCATATCTACAGGCAGCATATCAATGCCTACGTATGCATGTTTGCAATGTGAAAATTTATAATAATTGTTGCGAATGCATGTCGATGTAATGCAGACCCAAAAAGACACCCAATCTTCAGCAACTTTTGGATGTTCTGTATACGATAAAGCCAACATCCACGCAAAATGAAAGAAATTTTTATACGGCTACAGATTTTGTTACAAAAAAAAAAAGAAGTAGATTGTCTGATTCTACATTAGACGCATTATGCTTCTTAAGAAGTCAATTCAAAAAAAGGCGTAATGTTTCACTTTATGAAAGATTTGTTTTAAATAAATAAATTTATCGGTTATATTTAGCGTCTATTTTTTCCTTGTTTTTAAAGTTATGTACATATTGAACAGGAATAAACACTGAGTTAAAGTTTTTTGCCCTTTTGATAAATATTATTAACGATATTCCAAATATTATAAGTTTCCCAATATTTTTTTATTGTATTAAAAATTCTCGAGAAATTTCGAGAAATATAGTCTTATTTCTCATTTCTCGAGAAATGAAAAATATTGAGAAATCGGGAACACTACAGCAAACCTAGATCTGACTATCACTTTTGAACCAGTGAATTCTTCGCCTTGAAAATTCGATTTTGGGCATTTTCTCGACAAGATGTACAGGATTATGTGGTAAAATGTTAACAATTTCCGGGTTGCCAAGATGAATTGTAACCATAATAAATCAAGTATATTAGTACACAGAAACTAGCAAGCCAAACTAGCGATTTTCATAAGTGAAATTCATATGAAAAACGCAATGTCACTTTTTAGTCACACCCATATCGGTGTAAATGCATATGCATATAAAAGATAGGAATATTAATTGCAAAGAGGGGAGCGTGCTTTTCAGTATCATTACGTTTCCCCGATCGCACCAATATTTCTCGTATTTTATTACACGACGTCTGTAATATCCATATTAGTACCAACTCCAGTGCATTCGCGTCGATTGCAGCACAATCTTAATTATATTAATGTTATTCATCTCGTGCTACGCCTTCACGAGAGTTCATGCTCGAAATATTACCTTGCTCATAGATTCATTCATTCTTCGGACTTTCTCCTTGACCGTATTAACAACACAAGTCGTGTACCGATAATACGGTCAATTCACGCTATTAACGCGTAGGTACAACGTTCACAAAACAATGAACAAAGAAACCGATTTTCATATTCGCGTCCTTACCGTCGGATATCGGGTTGCAAACCGTTGATTTCTCAAAATGGGACAAAAGGAACGTTATTCTGATAACCAAGGCCCCTCGCATTATGCACCGGTTCACTGATTTTCACGAGCCCAACCAGTTCTCCAACAAAGCGCATAAAACTTGCAATAAAAATACAGGTACGAAGGCGATACGAGGCTCTTTTAAAAAAAAAAAGAATCAATTCGCTACCTACATAAATGATGTCGCTTATTTTTAAAGAAGACTCAAGGACCGGCGGGATCGCAGGCCTAATTAATATTTCGTTCGTCGTAAATTATTCGGATCGTTAATTAGCCGGGTCGAAATTAACGAGCGCCGATTCTCGCGAGCGGATTCCGTGTTTCTCGCGCCTTCCCGCTGCGTCACTTCGTTGAATACCGAAGTTTATAATCAACAGGTGGTTCCATCGAGTATCATTTCCGTGACGTGTTGTATCGAAGTCAACGTCGCCGTCGCCGTCGCCGTCGCCGTCGCGTCGGCCGATGATCGCCGCGCGAGTTTCACGGCCGAATCTCGCGAAGCGGAACGCCGGTTCGATCGAGGCGCGCCGATAAATTTGATTTAATGTCACGGTAAAAATCAGTGTACCGGCAAAACGTTTAAAACTGAACGGAGAAAGCTCCGGGGGTAGGTAATATAGAAATCGAAAGTCATACTGAATTTACGACGATTCGCAAATATTTAATAGCGGCCGCAAGCCTGAAAAATGCTCGACACTTGTAAATTGAATTGCAGATTTTATACGTTCATTGCGCGCGCAACTGCGCGAAACGCGCTCGAGCGAAAACGTTTATCAACGCTTAATGAGTTTTCTATGCCATTTTGCACTTCATAAATTTCGTCGCTGAAGTGTATTTATTTTTTTTTTTTACCTTGGCTTTAGATTTTATTGGTCGATCCATATGTGCAGATTTTCTGCTCAATTATGTTACGTTTGTTTGAACACAAACCACCAGTTTATTTAAGTTTATGAACGTAAATATCGAACTTTTATTCTTGCTTATCCTCCGCATTAATGGCGAGTTTGCCAGGACGAATTATTGTTATTATCATGTGTTGTTTATACTGTACCGAATACCGAATGCAGTATGGAAGATCATTAGCAATGGTTGCATCGGAACAACAGAAGATGCCGCGATGCCTCGAGAGCCGAAGTCGAACTTTATTTTTCTGCCTTTCGGCCTTTAATTACGAGCTAGTCTGACGGCCTATTTTGAAAAATCCGCCACGCCCACGCACACCTACGAGCCACGGAGCATAAGCGTGCATAAGCGAGTCTACACGCTAGCGAGCGACGCGAGCATAAATTATATGTTTAACCAGTCGCGAGCACGCGTGCTGGCAACGCTTACAAAATAATGCAATACACGCCGTGCACGGGGATTATATTGTTCCATACGTATTCGATGGTTACGTCGATAATATCGAATCCGATATTTAAAAAGCAATTGTTATTGGGCTCAAAACATTTTCCATTGATGTCGTGTCCAGGCAACAGTTCCTTTCTTTAAATTGTTAGTTGCGTACAGACGGTGGACATTTATGCAAAATATCATTTTTCTGCATCAATTTCAAGCAGAAGAAATGAAACTTGAGAACCAAGAGTATACAATAGACTGAGTAACAAATATTTAAAGATGATCGTATATTTTGAATTAATTAAAGTGATTCGATTAACGCAAGCATGAGTTTTCCGATGCCGAGCAGAAGTTTATGTATTGCACTTCATTATATTCGAGCACTTCTGCGGCAACATGTTTCGTGGAAGGCTATCGAGCCATTCCTCTATTCCCATACTTACACACGCAACCATAAACGTCCGAAGAACTGTTCTTTCGACGCACTGCATTGTGCAATACGTTTCCACCAGATGGGCCACAAATTGTTGGCCACGAGTCTCCGGTGATATATTTCGTAGAGTTCTTTTCCCTAGTGCCTAGGTATTCCATATACGCGGCTACAAAAGCAAAACGGTTGATCGGGGGTCACGCTTTCGATTTGCCATACTCGGTGGCCCATGCGAACCATACGAGGCATTGATCCCGAAAAAAGATTCCAACCCACTGCTTTTTAGCGGCGTCGATTAATAATAATTTATCTTTATTGCATTACGTCTGCACAATAAAGGAAGCGATACCCGCCTACACTTGTAAATTACCGATCTTCGGACGTTTACTGTAAACGCGACGGAATAAAATACTGTAAAATTATAATTTACGTAAATTACGTACCGATTTAATATCGTGCGCGTGCGTAATAAATATCTTTCTCGAAATGCCGACTTTCCTTGAATTCTTTTCTTCGTTAATTGGTCTTTAAAACGTGAATTTATAAGAATGATCTCCGAGAAAAATTTAATACGTTTCACAGCCTCGAGTAGGAATGTTAATACTACTAGTGATTTCTCTTTATTGCACATATAATTATTGAGACAATAAAAGGAAATGGAACGATCAATATTTGAGCTGATACATTTGAATGTTTTATCATCAATATTAATCTATTGAGTGAATTTGTGTATTACGAATATTACAGAATGTTAGTCTCTAATCTCTTTTGCTGCTACATGCACACATATGTAGACATAATCATAAATATAGAATTTTATATTCCATATTAATACTTTCAACGTAATAAAAATAACATTAAGACGAAATAAACTGCGCGAAAGTTTCTGTATAAAAGCACGAAAAAACAGGCTAACTTTCCTCGTACCTATGTAGTCATATATGTATTTCCGGATATGCTAATTCAACTGGGGTTTGTAAAACCAATTAAACAAAATTTGGTGAAAGTGTCTCTTTTCTCACTCATAAAAACTCAATTCCTCGTCCCATTAACGATTGTGTACGCTCTACACACTTCCGTGTAAGATAATTCAACTGCAGTCCGCAAAGCTAATTAACAAATAATTGAAACTGGAACTTTCAACTTCGAACCTTCAACCGTCACCACAATTACTCTCGTTCCACGAGGAACAATTACAGCAGCGAGTCTGCTGAAGATCCTCTCAAAATTTCAAGTCTCTTCAACAACTACATTTATAGTTTCTCCTATCAGTTACGTAGAAAAATATAGTTGATCTATACGATTGAAAATGTTCAAAATGAAATCAATTGTAAACATTTAGAGACATATTTTTGAAGACGCATAGTCCTTCAAGAAAATGCAACGAATTCATTTGTTCAAAATTCTAGAATACTCTTTTTAACTAAATTTTGCGTATATCGATATTTATCGATATGTCAGAGTATTGGTAACACAACGTGAAAACAAGGTTACGAATTGACTTGTTAATATTTATGGCAAGGTACAATAATAAAGAGGAGCGCTCCCTGTCCATAAAAGTTCTCGCGGAACGGGTTCGGCTCCGGTGTCGCCATTTTGGAGAACGCGGTCGAGTAGTATCGTCGACCAGTTTGCCGGACAACTTTGATTTTCCTTGCAGGTGCGAACTAGAGCGAGAAGAAGCGAGGAGGTTGGCCGCGAGCTGCGTGTCCACGCCTACGCATCCGAGCGCCTAACGATCGCACGTAGTTACCCGTTAATTAGACCTTAATTAGCCCGGTGCTCGTCGCCGCGCCGCGAAAACAGCTCGCGAAAAATGCCGCGGCACTCGCTTCACCTCGGTCCCACCTGACTGAGAGGCGGGGGCAGGTGAGAAAGAGTGGCGCGCCTCTTTGGGCGGTTCCAGTGAAAGAAATCAGCCCGGAAGATGCACAACGCTTCGACGGAGGGCGCGTCGCCCGGCGGTCGACGACTGTCCCGAAGCTTTCACTCTTGTCTTCGAGGAGCCGATCACGACGATCTTGAATCAGGTAGATCAACATCGAAAAACAATTCTTATTCATTTTTATCAACAGCTGATTCGATCCAGTACCACCTTCCTACTACGCTCAATCACGTAATTGTTCAGACACCTTGGTACTCTGGTTTGCCGAAGCCGTTTTTCACCAATTTTTAAGAATTTTTTTCAGGAGAACCACTGAACTTTTTGCATTAGAATTTTGCACACGTATTTACTGATATTTCGAGAACAGAAGTTTGTTTTTTTTTTTAAGTAAAAGTGATCAAAAATTTAAAACATGTGTTGATTCTTGTGCTACCGTTCCGACATTAATTAAAAATTAATTAATGGAATTGCAAAATTGAAATGATACAAATTTTACCATAATCAACCGTAGACACAGTATGGTATGCATACCATGACAAAATGAAAGAGCTATTCGTTGAGTGAATGAAAGGTTAAGGAACAAAGTAACTGTTTTAAGAATTAGTCCATCCAATTTAGTTTGTCTCCGGCACGAATTTGAATGCCGATACTGGAAGACAAGGGGTTAACGGTGATATATTCGACCGCTATTTCGAACGGGTTGTCTCTCGTTTCGTCGTTACCCTTTTTACGACGCAGATTGGACGATTCCGCGACGCGCGTTGCGTAGGATAACGACGGGCATGATTTACATGGAACGTAGGTGACGCGTACGCAACGTTACGGGCCTACGCTCGTTAAAACTGCACTTCCACTTTCGCAGAAAAGAAAACCATTCGTGGGAAAAAGGGAACAGCTCGCAAGTTCCTGATGCAATCCTCGCGAGCGCGTTTTTCCGCCGAAGTTTCAGAGTTACGACGATTCGAATCGAAATTAATTGAAGCCCCGTTGAAGTTCGCAGCCGCGGAATGCGATCCATTGATCCTCGCCGTGTTTGCCATGCTTATGGTCAAACGGTAGACGCAGAAACTACTGGCGCACTCATGCGCATAATTGCCATTTTCTTTTTCTCCCTTTATGTTCTGGAGCATCATTTCTTGCTCTTCGACGTTTCTCTTATCCGATATATTTCGAGATTGTTGAAATTATGCATGGGCAAAGCGTGTATTCTATAAATTGATGAGCACGTTTGGATCGCAGAAGCATTTTAACGTATGCAACTTTAAAATAATTTCGGACTAAAGGATTGTACATATTTTATTAATTAGGATAATAATTAGTTTCAGGAATTTTTAGTATGCAACGTTACCGCACAATTTAAAATAGAACAAAGTTTAGAAGCATTCTCGACGTTTTCTCCGCGGGTAGCATTAAAGCGAACTGATTCTCTGGAATCCTCATTTGAAGAAACGAAAAAGAATAATGATATTTACGTCGCCGAAATAATTCACGCGAATATACGGCACCGTTGAACCGGAACGTCTGACGCCCACAAATCCTCGGGCAGAGACGCATCCGAAAGCTTCCAACGAAACAAACCTCCCGAAATACATAGTTACTATGAACGCGCCGCTTCGTCAGACGCTGGTGACACTGGAGGACCGTTTGGGCTCAGAATTTGGATTTCTCAGAATTTTTTCATATTCTGATTTAATTAGCCTTTCCTTCCTATTTAAATCTAATGCTTTGTACTCGAAGCTATTTCAACTTCTTGTAGGATAAATATATTCTAGGCTAAGAGAAATAGCAATGCGGTAATAAACTAACGGCAGTGGTCTTGAATTAATAAAAGCAAAGAAATGATCAGTTGGAGTTCCAACGTTCCACGGACTTCTATCTTATGCACAGGATGGTCTATTATTATGAACATACACAGCACTTGAAAATTCTCACAACTTGGAATTTAATATTCTCTTGATCATCGGAGTCTTGATTATTTGTACGAACTACATGAATTTTTAAATATAGATCTATGCAAAGAAGATATAAAAGAGTTACAAACTTCTCACACCTGGTAATCTGTTACTGCTGCGTTAAATCTAATTTCCCGAAATAAAAATGAAAAAATCATAAATGCGAGCTTAATGGACCTGAAAAGGACTATATGATTTTTTAAATATATTTCTATGCAAAAAATATACAAATGGAAACCTGTTACTACTGGGTTAAATCTAATTTCCCTGTATAAAAATGAAAAAATCGCATAACTATGCGGTTAACGGAACGTTGTGCGGTCACATATGCTATAAATGCAGAAAATCGTAGGTCTAATCACCTGAAAAGGACTATACGATTTTTTAAATATATTTCCATGCAAAGAATACACAAACGGAAACCTGTTACTGCTGCGTTAAATCTAATTTTTCTAAATAAAAATGCAACAATTATAAATGTGAGCTTAATGGACCTGAAAAGGACTATATGATTTTTTAAATATATTTCCATGCAAAGAATACACAAACGGAAACCTGTTACTGCTGCGTTAAATCTAATTTTTCTAAATAAAAATGCAAAAATTATAAATGTGAGCTTAATGGACCTGAAAAGGACTATATGATTTTTTAAATATATTTCTACGCAAAGAATGCACAAATGGAAACCTGTTACTGCTACGTTAAATCTATTTTCCCTGTATAAAAATGAAAAAATCGCACAAATACGAGCATAAAGTGATCTTGTGCGGACATATGTGGTACAAATGCAGAAAATCGTAGGTCTAATCACCTGAAAATGACTATACGATTTTTTAAATATATTTCTACGCAAAGAATGCACAAATGGAAACCTGTTACTGCTACGTTAAATCTAATTTCTCTGTATAAAGTGAAAAACTCGCATAACTATGAGGTTAACGGGATGTTGTGCGGGCACATGTGCTGCAAATGCAGAAAATCGTAGGTCTAATCACCTGAAAAGGACTATACGATTTCTTAAATATATTTCTACGCAAAGAATGCACAAATGGAAACCTGTTACTGCTACGTTAAATCTAATTTCCCTGTATAAAAATGAAAAAATCGCACAAATACGAGCATAATGTGATCTTGGGCGGACACATGTGCTACAAATGCAGAAAATCGTAGGTCTAACCACCTGAAAAGGACTATACGATTTTTTAATATATTTCTACGCAAAGAATGCACAAATGGAAACCTGTTACTGCTACGTTAAATCTAATTTCCCTGTATAAAGTGAAAAAATCGCATAAATGTGAGGTTAACGGGATGTTGTGCGGGCACATGTGCTACAAATGCAGAAAATCGTAGGTCTAATCGCCGCCAGCAGCTTCTCTGTCAGCGGTGAAGGGACGCCCTGTATTTGGCGTCGCGCACCTACGTGAGGCATATTTACAAGATCTCTCGCGCCTGGAAGCGTAACCGAGGGAGGCCGCGTTAATATTTACTTTCATACACAGCCTCCGCTCGCGGCAGTTCATTCCTGACTATACATAACATCGTGTCCGCTGTCTAACTGGGCGCAGAACTTCTCCGTGAATCGATCCCGGAGTGCCTCTATTTATCTTTTCGCGGTACGATAATTACCGTCAAGCGGTCCTTCGTCCTCTCTCTCTCTCCCTCCGTCTCTCTTGCACACAGTCCCATCTCTCCGACGTGAATGGATCTGTATCTCCTCGGGGGATTTAATCGTCTTCGGATACGCTCTCGAAACCTTGGCCACTCTCTTTGCACCTTCTGCCGCTTGCCTACACGCGGTCCCTTTTAATTGCTCATTAATCCTGAAGTGATACGGTTCGGCTCGACTTCTAAACGGGACTCGTGGAAAGTGTTTTCGGTGAGCTTTTAGTGGATACGTCGAGCCCGCGAACCTGAAGAACAAACGTTTCATTGATCCCGGCTTGTGGTTGGTTAATTGCTGGTATAATTGAGTGCTCCGAACCATCGACCGCTCTTCTTCGCGATCGCATTTTTTTCTTTTTTTCGTGCGCTGAACGAAATAGAACTTGGAAAGCAGTTCAGTGAGATACATATGAACGCTTTCACTCTCGATCTGCGAACGGATCAAAATTCAGGGGACTGTGACTATTCAGAGTGACTAGAACCAGCTTCTTGATAATCGTCGTTGCGCGCCAGTAAAATTTCCAAACGATTAAATTTCACTTTTGTTGGCGTAGAAATTGATGTTATCGAAGCACGGCGAATAAAAAATTATTTGTTAAGAACTGTCGGTGTCCAGACAGACTGCGAAAAGCAATAAACTGTTTTTACTGCTGCGAGTGTCGCACGTAACGAGCTGAGAAAAAAGGCCTCCCCGACGAATTGCTTAACGCTATTAATAAAACATCTTCGGATGTTTCTCCCGTGATGATGATGATCGAAGGACGGTAAAAGGTTGTGACTTCATCGTTTCCATAACTGAACGAGACGTAATAAAGAATAGTGTGCGCAGCGAGGCGAGGCGATGCATCCGGAATAACGGATTTTTCAGGCTTCTCTAATCTGATAGATTGATTCGTGAATGACCTAATAATAATTGCTCAAGGACGAGCCGGCTGCACGGATACCGGATAGGAATTAGAGTGCGTCGGCAACATGAGAATCCGATACGTGCCTCAGGACATCGGAAATTGTTATAAGCGTACGTTACTTTTTTTCTGGTTTTTGCATGTAACATGATTCGTGCGAAACATTCCTGCGGTGTGTATTGGAGGAAATATTATACCGTAGGGAAATAGTTTCGGATATTCACTTTATGCTCTGATACTTTTTACTATGGAAAATAATCTGACATTACATTGAATGTTTCAAAGTATTTTATCTATTGTAATGCTGGTGAAATATAATATGTTACAATGTGCGTTCTATTTAATAAATTTGATTGATAGAAATCAGAATGTCCAAATTTGTATTCTTTGCAGAAAAACTTTTATGTAAATTTTTCCCATTACTTATATGGGATTCTGACTTTTCTGATATATTTAATTTCCTATTGGAATAATATTCATTTTTGCAGTTGAATGTGTATAACTTGTTAACAATATTTCTTAAAATTTGAAACCAATATTTTCAAAGGCTTTTTGGTCTCACTTTTTCGAATTAATAATCTCTGTTCAACGAGAATTTATTAATTTCAATTCATGTTGTATAAGCATTGATATTTTATGAGCGGTATAAATTTAAGCTCCCAGCTCGAAGTTTGTTTCCATCTGTATCGTAGCATAAATTTAAAAAGCGATTTATTGACAACTGTAGTTATTTCACTTCATTTTTACCACAACGAAGATACATTGATATCGAATGCATAATTAATGGATTCCAATAGTCCAACTGTAGCCACTGCACAGAGTGAGTTTAATGTTGATGAAAATTAAATTATCGATACTCCCGATAACTGATTCCTGGAGGTCGGCAATAATTACATCAACCGAATATATATTCGGTTAATTATATTATCGTTTCGATAATTTCACCGGTAACGTTTCGTAGAAATATTTCCGAGAAATTTCATTCGAAGATGGCACACAGTGAACAGCTCCACATTCCATGTTTGTTATGGATATGCAAATATGTAAGCACCGCAGTCATTCGAAAGTATGTTCCTATGTAAATGAATGATAAAAGTTGTATAACGAGGATTTAAATTTCGACTTTGCCCGTGCAATTGCCCGCGAACAGTAAACATACCAGCCGGGCAGTTATTAAAATACGCATGAAACTGGTAAACATGGCAGGAAAGTGGTCCGGCTAGGGGCAGATAATAATTTGATTACGCTCCCATTATTTTAAATATCGATATCATTTTATTGAACACTTCATAAGAAGCTATACGAAAATATTATTCTACATTATTTTAAGGCAATTTTAATGTATATTGCAACAGCTCCGTTGGCAATAGTTAGCTGACTATCGAGCCTGACATTTTCCATTACGTCAGAAAAAGTTCATTGCTTAATACTTATATCTTCTGATAAATTAACTATTAGTATTTCAACCGGGTAGGCATCGAACGTGTTAAAGCAAATATTAAAGAGGTCTGAATTATTCATATTCTAATTGCTCAAATAGTGCCTAGCCTAGTCTCATACTCAAAAACCAGTTACCTTGTCAGGTTTTAATGCAATAAAGTACATAGTTTACAAGACAGCCATTGGATTACATAGTTGACATTATTTATAACTATAATCAGCAGCGCAGCGTATGTTTATGCAAAGCGTTACAAGTATGTGCAAGTTTAGAGTAACTGAAATTGAAAGTAAAACTTTTATTTGATCTTATTTTGCAAATGAAATAAACCTTTATTGAATTTATTATGATCTGTACTTTATGTACAGGCTGTAATTACGTGCTATAAATGCTGATACATTTCCAATTGAGTCATTGAACTTTTATGAATGGGTTGAGAAGGGATAAACAACTTTATCGTATAATCAATTTTATTAGTCAGATATTTATGGATTTTGTAAAAGAATTTATATACGATTTGGTCTTTCACTTTTACTTTACTTTTGATCTTTTTACCATCTACGAGTACATTAATTTTACAAATTGATTGTCAACACATGCGCATTAAATCTCTTCTACTCAATTGCTTTTGTTCGTAATTGCATTAACAAAAATCAGGACGAAACACAAAGTTTCCTCTATTAAGTTGTATCAAATTATAAATAAAATACCAGTGGCAGTACGAACTCGATCGAAAATCGTATTGTTCCTGTTCTCTCGAAATAAAATTGGTAGCCTGCGAATGATCAAACCATTCGACGAACAAAGTCATTCAGAAAGAAAAGAAGCTAACGAAACCGAGGAAGAGTTACAAGAAAATCTGAGAAGGTTCTCTCTCGCGGTGCAAGGGAACAAGTATCGCGGCATCGAGTAATACGATCACCGCCACAGGTCAATTTTATTGATCCATCGCCTGTCAGCTTCTCGTTCTCTCTCCCCGCAGACACAATTTTTTCTCTCCTAATTATACGATCGCTTTAATAGCCGCCAACCGGCAATTAACTTGTATCCAGGGATGCACTCTCTCTTTCTTTGTCCCCGCCCTCCTCGCGTTTCCCCTCCCCGTTTCGTGTTCCGTTTCACCGTGATACGCGTCCGGTGTATTTTTCATCGGACAAAAAGCGGGAAAAGGAGCCCGGGAACAACGAGATGAACAAGATAAACCCGGCGCAAACCGTAGAAATTCATTTCCATTCTCGAGGGGAATTAAGACGTAGCGGACGTCGACGGGTTCGAATTGCCGCTCGGACTTCTTTTTTCCTCCGCCTTTGTTTTACGCCGGTAATAACGTTAATTGAATCGATGTTGGCTACTCATGGTTTTTCCATCTTGGCCGGCGCCCACGTGCCTCTCGTTCCCCGTTCCACCGTGGAAATTTCAAAGTCCCCCGCGCCTGTGCGCGATCCAACGACTGAAAATAACGCGCATACACTCGCGGCCATAAACTCGCCGGACGTTTGCGACAGCGGGCAGAAGGTGAGAGCGAACTCGTCCCCTGCAAATTTCGTAATTCTCTCGCGGAGAAAATATGCAACCGTGATAAACGTATTCTGTTTTCATATTCTAAATCTTATATGTTTTCTCTGTCTGTGACCTTGAATGACCTTGGAATAATTATTGTCACTGAATCCCTAATGAAATTGTAGGTGTTTAAAAAATGGTGGTTCCATTTAAGAAAGTCAAGGTGACCTTGATATCTCTAAAAAAATGACATAAAAATCAAATTTTTTTCGGCATCGTGTCAGCCCCATTGTACCATTCAACTTTGTCCTTACCATATTTTACGTATCTTTAGAAACAGCAAAGATATTTGAGGTGCAAACGTTAGGTGACTCACCCTGTATTTTTCTTATCACCGAATGGGAAAATGCAGGTGAAACATGTTTTTAAACGTTGCTGATTGCAGCAGGCGATCGAATTGTTAGAGCCACTCCCATAGGTCAACGGTTTTATTGGATTGTAATTTGTGTTCGTTAATATGTTCCAATTTTAATGACTCAGTTACGACTCATTGCAGCAGGTGATCGAATTGTTAGGGCCACTCGCATAGGTGAACGGTTTTATTGGATTGTAACGTATGTTCGTTTATGTGCTCCAATTTTAATGATTTAGTTACGACTCATCGTAAACGTACTTACATGACGACTGAACGGACCAAAAATTTTTAACTTCTCTTTATATAATCCTTTTTGTCTATAATTTATACAAAACCGGTTGAACCAGTGAATTCCTCGCAATTAAAACTTCGATTTTGGGCATTTTCTCACCGAGATCTACAGAATTATAAAAAAAAAGTTACAAATTTTTGGTCCCAGAAGGTGAAGTTTAACCTACAAAGTACTTTACTGTGAATAGAAAGAGATACCCCACCAAAACAGTTGAGTTTCGATAAGGACTTCATAATTTGACTTTTTAAACCTTGATGCAAGTGCTCCTAAATTTTTAAACACCATCGATAAACAAATAAAATAAAAAATATGGAACCGATCGCGATCGTTTGATCGGTGCTGATAGTTTAGGGTCCATTTATTTGTGATGAATCACAAAATTTGTTAATTGCCAAGCTTTTAGCGGCGGGTGTGCAGTGATTTTTGGACGGCGGTGTACATGCCCTCGAAACTTGGCGGCTGCGAGCATACGAGTGCTGTCAGTAGAGATCTCAGTGTCAAACAAGTTTGCAAACCTCTCGCGCATGATGAGCCGAAAATATCTGCAGCCGAAGCGGCGATTCAAATGCAGGTCCGAGGAACTTTCCTTTTGACGGAGAACCTTTCGTGCATCTCATTCAATATTACTCCGTGGGCAATGGTGTATAGTCGGTACAATGAGTTATGTAAACTGGCGTTACATAAAAGAGTCTAACGTCGAGGGAATTTGTTGGGTAATTCAACAATCATGCTTCGGTAAAAATATCAAATTCATATGGTAACCGGTGCGCGATTTCCAGCGGATCCGAAAAGTATTCGACCACTACTATATTTTGACAATTCCTCGAGAATCGGAAATTTAGTTATTATTATTATTATTATTATTATTATATATCGTTTATTTTAAAGTGGTCGCATTAACAGCTAGGTCATCAGCGACCACATCGATTACAATTGAATATAAAAGAGAAGGTTACGTTGGAATGCTTTTCGAGTAAAAGGACGCAGAGGGAAATACACTGATGGACAAAATAATAAGGCACCGTTGTACACATAAGAAATTTCATACGTATTTAGTAATATCTTAAAGTTATTAGCAGTAAACTACGTTATAAGTGAGAAACTTCCTTCCAAGGCCACGTACCAGTGTAAACAAACGAAGCACGGAGCACTGTGGCCTTAAGCTTCATTGTTTCGAAATTTCAAGTGGACAAAATGTTAAGGCACTTGAAGCAGTCTGTTGGAAAACGTTGAAGTGTGCAGTTCTGTGCAAGTTTATCCGGTATAAATTACTTATTAATAGTTAGTTTATAAGTGTTTAAATACTTTTTAACCCAAAATTAAATTATGGGACGAGGAAAAGCGTTAAGCGAAGATGAGAAGATTAAAATACTCCAGTTAAAGTACAATGGAGAAAATCAAGTACAGATTGCAAAGAAACTAAAAAGAAGTCAGTGTGTTATACAGAATTTTCTACAAAACTCCGAAAAATATGGGAAACAGAAGTCGAAGGGAAGACCTGCAGCCCTTTCTTCAAGGGAAAAAAGATTAATTTTGAGAAAAGCATCGAATTCTGGACTTGCGCCTCGACAAATTGCAGTGGATTGTGGAGTTAACGTATCTATTAAAACAGTAAAAAGAGTAATTCAAAAAACAAGCTACTTAAAACGGAAGAAATTTGCTATAAAGCCGCCGTTAACAGACAAACATAAGAATGTCCGATTAAGTTTTGCAATAGAGCATATTCAATGGAAAAACCAGTGGAAACGAATTATATTCACGGATGAAAAAAAAACTGAATTTGGATGGTCCAGATGGATATAAATACTATTTCCACGATTTAAGAAAGGAGCAAAGGGTATTAAGTCGCCGACAATGTGGTGGTGGTGGAGTAATGATATGGGCAGGTATCGGCTATAGAGGAAAAACGAAAATAGAATTTATTCAAGGCCGTATGAATAGTACTGATTACTTAAATTTAATTAAGAGACACATAGAGACTTACGCTCGCAGAATTGCTGGGACAAAATATATATTTCAGCAAGATAATGCAGCTGTGCATAGCGCTCGCATAGTAAAAAATTATTTTGAAACGGAAAATGTAAAGGTTTTAAATTGGCCAGCAAGGTCTCCTGACCTAAGTATTATCGAGAATGTTTGGGGAAAACTCAGCCGAACATTATATGAAGGTGAAAGGCAGTATAATACAGTGTTCGAATTAAAATCTGCAATTTCAGAAGCTTGGGAAGCTTGGATCAAAATTATATAAAGGATCTGTACAGAAGTTTACCAAGAAGAATGATTGAAGTGGTACAACGTCAAGGGCAGTCGACACATTACTAAAACTTAAAAAAACTATGTAATCTTATTTCATTTCAATACTTTTGTTATTTTATATTCAAAGTGCCTTATCATTTTGTCCACACTCAATTTCATGTTCTTTGTATAAATAATGAATGGATTGAACGATTTATTTAATTTTTTCACATATTATGTCAAAACTAGTACCTTATTTTACTGTGTATTCATTTTCCACGTATATGTACAAATATATGTTCGTTCCCAAAAATGTTGAGGTGCCTTATCATTTTGTCCACCAGGGTAGATACTAAATATTAAACGTTACTAAATATTTCCCAGCTTGGAATCCGGTCGAGACAAAATGTCGACAAATTTTTCCACCGAGAACGAGATACGGTGCGCGTTCGGTTGCTAGCATCTAACAATTCATCAGTCAGTTCCTTGACATTTGAACGCGAATCTCCGGCTTTCACGAGCAATTCGAAACACGTGCTTCGCTTCCTGTTGTACTAGATATCCCATGCACGGCACGTCCGCACAATCGCTCAATAATAACACGATTGCGTCGGTTAAATCGGAGCGAAAATGCTACGCGGAAAGCACCGTGGCTCAAAAATTCCGACGAAGAGCTGCCCAGGCTAGTAATTTCTCATTTACTTCTGCTCGAGTAAACCGTACCGATCCACAAGAGGAAAATTACTGGACCTTTTCCTTCTCCGCTATACGTACGTATATACATAATGAAATGCAACAACGCCCGGCTGCCATTGGTACGATCCCTTGTTCAATTAATGTTTAGAAAAAAAAAAAATTCCCCCGGCAGGATACACGGTAAAAATGTCGGGAAAGTGGCTTTCGCGCATATGGTTTCCGGTGGCATAAAGAAACAAGTAAATTGGACGTCTAATCAATCATGAGTAATAACTAATGGTCTCCGAAGGATTCGTGTAATTGAATAGTAATTCAAGAGCCTGTCGAAATTGATATTGCCGATCTCGTTATCATTTGTTTTATGGATGACGGAAGTAATTATTGCACGTGAAAAGACCCGGAGAAATGTTAATAAACAAATCTTTAGGACTCGATGGCTCGGTAAATGGAGGCTAATCGATTATGCTTGCCGTGAAATTGTTTTGCAACCGATTGCCAGATTAAATTACCACCAGTTTCTATTTTGATAATTACAGTCTTTACTCTATATATGTCCCAAATGCCTAGCCGATAAAAGTCCCGGCTAGAGCTTCGCTGTTCTTTTGTACGTTCGACGTGGATCCAAATAGTATCTCCTAGCCGATATATGTCCCTGGCTAGACCCGCGTGTCGAGCATATATCGAGCAAACCCTGTAGATCGGTTAAAGCAGATTTTTGTCGATTAATTTGCGGAAATTGAAAACAAGAAAAATGGTTTTCACTGGTACGGAGCCTGTCATATTTCGGAGATAAAAATCTCATTAAACTTTTTCAGACGTTTTAATACAACGAGTTTGAGAAGGTAAAAACGCTATAAACGCATAAAGTGCGCGGTGTACTTACAAGATCCTTGATCGTTCTCGATTACGTTAAGAAACGGATAAAATCAAAAAGAATGAAAAGGTACGAGAGCTTCCCAGCGTGGTGCTGGGACAATCGGGGAAAAAATGACGGGGTTTCGAATTATGCGAAATGCGAACGCCTTCCATTAAACGACATTGAAATGCCCGCAAAATTTATGGACGTGCGCGAGATGGAAAAATATCGGAAACTGGCTGCTAACGACTATTCAAATTTCCACGATCCCGTTCCGCCGTAATATACATACAAATTACGTTCATAAAGCTCTTTTCATGTTGCTCACAATCAATGTCGCAATCAGTTTCGAGGCCCTGGGAGAAAAAACGCCGACGGCGGCACAGGGTGACGTGTGCGAGAACGTACCGTTCGGTGCTCGTTCCGAATTTCCGTAAACATCAGTCGCGTTTAACTCGCGGCAAAATTGCACGTCTCTTCCAGAGCTGGAAATTCCTTCCGGGACGCGTTCTCGATCGAGTGTTCGTGACTCCCATTAGAAATTCTGTCGCCTCCTTTAATAACCGCGTGCGCCACGAATATTGCACTACCCGCCGGAAACCCTTACACGCGATACATCCCTGTCGGGAGCTCCGTGTAATTTCCGAACTTCCGCGTTGCCCGAAATTCGGATCTTATCGCGAAGGTGAGCATCGATTTTCAATTTTCTCCCGTTTGCTCCGATAGTTTATTGCTCTTACTGTACAGTACTGGACAAGATAAAGTACGCACCTCGAATATTTTTAGATATAATGATTATGTATTTGCACAAAAAGAAGGTTTCTTAGGCTACTTTTAAACTAAATGAGAAATAATTCCAAAAACATGAAACATCGTACATTAGTCAAGCCCGTTACGTCTGTTGTCATATTTTCCGCGGACAAAATAAAGTATGTACTAGAGTGTTTATTTACTTTCAGCAATAATGGCATGTAGGATATCTTTTCTTCCGGTTGGAGATAAAAGAATGTTTACAAATAAACGTACTAATAAAGTTTCAGTTAGCCATCAGTTCTCTTAGAAGCAAGATTGTATCATTCCATTGCGAATAACACGGAAATGAAACTTTCCGTACAAATTAGAAAATTAATAGTTAACGACCGGCAAAAGGGGCTCTCCAATATCAAAAACGGTGAAAAGTACAATGTTAGTGAAGCAGCGGTCAAAAAGATCTACAAAAATTTGTAGAGCTTGGCACAGTAGCCGATAACATCGGTCGCGGACGGAAGAGGAAGACAAATTCAGTCGAGGATCGTAGAATTATCCGGGAAACGAAGAAAAATCCGACTGTTACTAGTCGTGTAATCAGGGAAAATGTGAAATTCAACATTTCTGAACGAACCGTGCGCAGGAAAACTTCGGGAAATTTAATTCGAAAAGTTAATAAATTGAAACGTCTCCAATTTGCAAAAAAAAATACGTCGATAAGCCAGTGGACTTCTGGAAAAAGGTTATTTGGAGTGATGAGAGTAAGTATTACCTGTTTGGTCATAAACAACGAACACGGGTTTGGTTGAAGCCCGGCAAAAAGCTTCTGGATAAAAGTGTCCAAACAACTGTCAAGCATGGAGGAGGCAGTATTATGGTGTGGGGGTGTTTTGCGTGATCGGGTGTGGGAAATCTCGTCAAGATCGATGGTATTATGACAGCAGACAAATACATTGACATCCTCAACGAGAATTTAGAGGAGTCTCTGCTAAAGATTGGCCTGGAAGATGACGTTATCTTCCAACAAGATAACGATCCTAAACATACCGCGCATAAAACTGCTGCTTTCTTTCGTGCTTCGAGGATCAAAGTGCTAGATTGGCCAGCACAATCGCCGGATTTAAATCTAATTGAAAATCTGTGGTCCATTTTGGACCAGAAGGTTGACAAGGGTGACGTAATGAATAAATTCAAGTTATTCGAAGCTTTCGAAAAGGCGTGGGGAAATATCGAAAACAACAGCATATCCGGAATCTCGCCAAGAGCATTCCTCGACGTTTTCAAGAGGTCATACGAACGAAGGGCGGCCATACAAAACACTAGTTCTCAATTAGAACTTAATTTTGACTCTTATTATCACATGCGTACTTTATTTTGTCGAAAGAAAATATCCTTATAAATGTAACAGACCTGTCTATTGGAAAATGTTAAATGTTTTTGAAATTATTTTTGCTAAAACTTAAAAGTAGACTAAGAAACCTTGTTTTTGTGCAAATACATATCTGTAAAAACTACGAAGTTATAAACGTAATTGTAAAAATATTCGAGTTGCGTACTTTATTTTGTCCAGTACTGTACGTATACCCAGTTCTGAAGAGCTTACAGTGGAACCAAAAAATATTTGAACAGTGACTTTCACAACAACAAGTTGTCAATATGTTAGGTGACTGAGCTACCCAAAATTAGCCAGTTTTTAACATCCGCCTTTGCGAATCGCGATGTACATACAGCGAGGAGCATAACTGAACCAATAACCACAACTTTTGTGTAAATCATTATTTATTGCTAGGAATATAGAAGAATAACAAAAAATAAATATTATAATTATTTTTATCATAGTTAGAAGTAACGGAAGAAATTTTTTTCAATAACTAATGTCTCCTCGTTTAGCAATCACGAAAAAAATAGATTGACTCGGTTTTGCACCGGTCCGTAGAAGAAATGTGTACGTGGAATGTTCTAGTAGTATGTTTACATCTAGCACTTTGGTATGTATGTTTACAAAATATTCTACATCTTAACATTCAGTTCTTCGCAGTCAGTCGAACGGAAAAGCACGCAAGTGAAGTAGGAACGAATACGAAATCAATTGCTCCAAATTGTTTAAAAAAAGTAATTTCTCTTTTGAATAACGGTTTGTCAACGTGTAAGGCGGCGAAAAATTGCAGTGTTAGTCAATCGACAGTGCAGAGAGTAAGAAAAAAATACTGTAAATCTATATTATTTAATGTTGGAGGAAGACCAAAGAAATTATCACCGCAGGATGAACGAAGGATTATACGGTTTGTCTCATCTGGTGAAGCTTCAAGTGCCAAAATGGCTGCAAAATTATTAAAAGAAGATACGAATATACAAATAAGCCAGTGGACAGCACGAAGAACTCTTAAACGAGGTGAGATTAGATGCATTAAGAAAAAAAAGAAGCCAATGTTATCGAAAAGAATATGAAACTTCGTTTGGAATTTGCTGAAAAATATCGCAACTGGACAACTACTGACTGGGAACGGGTTATTTGGTCCGACGAGAGAAAATGAATAGAATTTGTGCAGATGACATGTCTTGGAGCTGGATTCGTAAAAACGAAAGACTTAAACCACGACATGTGTAACAAACGTTAAAGCATGGAGCGGATCTCTAATGTTCTGGGGGTGTCTAACAGCATTTGGTGTTGGATCACTGCACCGAATTAATGGCATCATGAATCAATACATGTACAAGGATATTTTACAAGATCATCTTATAGATGCTGTTGACAATATGCCTTTTGAAGAAAAAAATGTAATTTTCATGCATGACAGAGACCCTAAGTACACTGCTAAAAGTGTAAAAAATTGGCTCAGTACTAATAAATTTTCTGTTCTGGATTGACTTGTACAGAGCCCTGACCTCAACCCCATAGAGCATCTATGGGGTTTACTAAAAAAAAACGGCTTCGGGATTCATATGACTCCCAACCAACTTCAATCACAGATTTGTGATAGAATTCAAGTACAGTGGGAACAAATATCTCCGGATTATTGTAAAAAATTAGTAGAAAGTATGCCAAAGCGAATTAGTGCAGTTTTACAAGCAATAGGGCTGTGGACGAAATATTAAAAATAAATAATATATTAAATATTGCCAAATATTGAACGTGGTGCAAAACCGAGTCAATCTATTTTCTTTTGTCATTGCTAAACGAGGAGAAATTAATTATTGAAAAAAATGTCTTCAATTACTTCTAACCATGATAAAAATAATTATGTTTATTTTTTGTTATTCTTCTATATTCCTAGCAATAAATACTAATTTACACAAAAGTTGTGGTTATTGGTTCAGTTATACTCCTTACTGTACGTGCGAAGTTTCGCATGCGACGCCATCGTTCGAAAGCCGCTCCGGTTCGGGAAAACGTAGCCGGAACAGATCTCACGGAGCCGGCTTAATCAGGCCGCAATTAATCCGCGTGCTTCCCCCGTCGAGTACAGTTAGACAAAAGTGTCGACGGGTCTCTCGGAGCGTCCTCGTGCTCGCTGCCACGGCGCGGCACGGCACGAACAGAGCCCGCGAGCCGCGTCGCAAAACGTCGCAAGAATTGGAGCGTGGATATCTCGGATATGGTCGGTGATGTCCATTAATGCCGCGCGCCACGCCGTGAAAAAGCTGTCGCCGTGAAAAACCGGCGAAACGAGCTTCCTGAAACCGAATCGCAGTCCATCGAATCGCGCCGCGCAACCCCTTCCGCCGCCGCGCACGCTCAAAATTATGATCGCGATAAAAAGTTTCTCGGGCGACCGAGGAATTACTGAAACGAGAACACCAGTCTGCCCGTTATTCGTCAGGCGAGCACACCGGAGGACTCTAACTGTAAAGCGGAACGATACGGTTCTCCCGGTAACGCTGATGCCGTTCCTACCCCTTTACCACCGATTGGTGGCTAAGTACTTTTCGTAGCTTGAGCCCCGAGGATGAAAATGTGTAACGACGTTGCTTGGCTAAGCTGTTTAGAAATCTTCAACTTGAAACTGCAGCTGGGGGATGCGATTAAGGCTCGTCTCGCTTCAATCCCTTCAGAATTTGCTGTTTGTAATATTAGCTCGGTAGCATGGCAACTAAGTATTAGACTCTTAACCACCCTCGCTGGAGAAAGAGGATATACGGTGAGGGACCCAATTACTGTCGGGCAGAGTGGTGCAGAATTACAATTGAATTACTCCAGGAATTATAATTACGAAGTAATTGAATTACATTGTAATTAAATCATATTGTAGTTTATAATTCAGATTTTCATTCAATTAAATTACAATGTAATTCGTAATTGCAATGGAGTACAATTATAAAATACTTTGCAATTAAACTACATTAATTACGAATTATGATGTAATTAAATTAAAATTAAAAATTAAAGAATAATAAAATAATAGGTAATAAGAGGTTGAAAAATCCATGTAAAGGTTTCAAACAGAAGGAATTTACTATTTATAAATTTATAATATCTGAACAGAAATAACTTCTGCGTTACAAATTTTTTAAATTTCAAGCATAAATATAAAAAGCAGAAAAAGGAAATATGTGTCTACTTTACCTAGGTTACGATATATATTAAAGGAAAAAATAACGACAATCATCTAATGAGACCCATGAAACAAACATTAATATTATATGTAAGTAAAATTATCTAATAACAAAAAACTGAGAAAAAGAACGTTTTTAGTTTGCCTCTAACCAATAATAGGATCACTTAGACGTATTGCGAACAAGGACGAGGAAATCCTTCAAAGTTCTGGGCTAAACATAATTTGGAGAGCTGTGTTTCAATAATATTGTATTTCAATTACACATCTGATTAAAATAATTATTAACTGAATTAATTGAAAGGTTTGAATTATGTAATTCAGTTACAACGTAGTTGAATTACTATATAATTGAAATACAATGTAATTCAATTATGCAATTGAATTACAACGTAACTGAATTAGCACAACTCTGCTGTCGGGGTACCAATTACTGTGCCTATATTAACTATACTTATTTTTAAAACATAGTGAATATTAAGAAAGAGATACATAATATACATATGATTTTCCGTTTATTAATAAGATATAAACCTTGGAAAGTGAAGAAACTATTTAGATTCGCATTTTTGGGATCATTTTATAATGATTAGCAGCTGCATCATGAAAATACACGGCGAAAACTTTGGTATCAAAACTTCAAATTTATTGAACGTCGCAGGAAATGTTGATTATTGATTTAAGGAATAATAATGAGCCGCCGTGTGACCCACATTGGCGATAAGTGTGTCATTCACCCCCTGATGAAGCTGGCTGATGTTGACGGAATATCAGAATATTTTCTCTATGCGAATATCTATGTGTACTGCATAATTTTGACTTTAGAAAGTCAAAATTGTTCTTTATTTTATAGTCCTTTATTTTTCCTTCGCAAATTATGACATTTAGTCCATTTCGATATTAATCTTTTTCCTAAAATATTGCATATTAACTATATCATTATTTTTGTTTCAGGTGAGTCCAAAGGAAAGCCATTAATAAAATCTAGTCGACATGATTCTCGTAGAACACGAGGTGAGTCAAATGTATTTTTTCTGCAATACACAAATAAATAGTCCTACACCTACTCGGTGACTGAGGCCACTCGAGCTTTGGGGCCCCTCGCGGGGAATACCTCGCGATAGTGGGGATACTTCTGGGACTTTTGTCGGCTAGATACTTGCGACATATATCGAGTAAAGACTGTATACATTTTCGTTTTATCTAGAACCGAAGACTTCGATGTAGGATCTATCCTCCTGAGAAAAGTATGTCCAATATTTTCAAAAATCTTGGTCCACAACGGTTTAAGGGCCCGGTTTTCGTAGATTCGCGATAAGGTAGAGTGCCTACATTACCGTCAAAAAATGATTTAACGTGCTTCAAGTTTTCATCCTTATATAAAAATATTTTGTCGCTGGTGAAGGGCTCTTTCGAAAGAGGAAGGTTCAATCTAGTGCGCGCTGGTCAGGAGCTGCCGAGATTATGCAGGTATTTGGTAATATAAGCGTTCGAAGTAGGCCAAAAATTGACGATGCGCATGCCGTGAAATCCAAGCATTTTTATGCCATTGGATGAGTTTTCTGGATGAAATCGAGAGCAGCGCGCGCTAGAAAATATCTCCAGCTACAAATTCAGCTATATTTTGTCTTGATTCTCTGCGAAATAAAGCCACGAACTTGAAGTACGTTTCTGGCGTCAGAATTCATAATATCGATAATACAGAGCAACAAAATGTGACAAGTTTAGTCACAGACTTAAGACCAAGACGGATCTTAAGTCTGTGAATGGAAATTATTAATTAAAAAGTCAGGTGACTATCCCGGGCCCTTAAGTAGTGTAGAGCCGACACAAAAGTCAAACCTCCCGAAAGACAGCTCGATTGCTGGTCGATGCAACTGTCGCTCAGGTTTCCTTAAATTCGACATCCAGTTTACCAGGAAGTCAGCACGGAGTTCAGAGTGGTTCATTGACCGGGAACAGTGGTTTGCATGCACCGTGCCATTAACAGTTTGTCAGGCAGCTGCTATTATTATCGATCTTCCAGCGTCGTGCGTTCTCGATTCGCAGGGAAAGATCGACGGCGCAATCGCGATTGGCCGTTTTGTGCGGTGTAATATCGTAATCGGGTTCACGCTATCGCCAAAAGCCGGTCCTACGAGGTGAAAACCTACGCGACAACGCGCGACAATGGCAGCGAAGAACAATGCGGCTTGTTGAGCAAGGTGACGGTAATTTGACGCGCACAATAGAGTGTACAAACTGGCTCGAAAGGAATTACTCTTTTGTTGTCGATTGACAGCTTGCAAGCCGAGCTTCGCGCTTCTTTAATTGCGGCCGTAATTAAATCACTTGGGTGGACGTTGACGGTTGCTCCTTCGTGGTGTGTCGTTTCTTGACAGCGAGATTTAGCGGCGAAAGACAATACCCCGCGGACACTTCTGAATAATTTACTGCACGGCTGTTTCACACTTTCGTTCCTCAATTGTTTAAACAGTCGTCGACCGTCGCTGTGAAATAGGTTTAAGTTGTGACGAGTATACAGGATGTCCCAAAACTGTTGTACTTCCTTGAATGGTGAGATTCTTGAAGTTTATCCGGTTTGTAAATATTCTTCTGACTATTTATAAATTCTAAATGGAAGATCGAGCTGCTGTAATTTGCTGCACGAGGCTCTATTCATCGTGAAACAATAACCTGATTTGAGGTCAGACTGACGGATCGTCTTATGTATCGCATTATTAATAGGCATTGTTACGTACACATCGCATTGCCAGAAACAAATTAACCGCAAGGTTACGGGTACTGGAATGCCGTAGGCGCGATGGTAATAACAGGATCGTCTAATTACACGGAAAATTAAACTAATTGCGGAGGAGAGGCGGCTGACATACAAACACGGCTCTGCTCGAATGAGCTAACTTTATTCAACTGAGTGTCCTCAGAAGTCATTGTTTAAACGGGGCATACTTGAGAGCGATTAATTTGTTTAAAACAGGATAGTGGGTTATACTTTGATGGAATGGCTAATGGAAATTTATCTCCGGGAAGATCGTAAAATATTTGACGATTCCCAGCGTGCGAGTAAAAAGTACATTTTCCCCGTTGTCCGAAGCTCGGTTTTTCGCGTGCATTTTCCATGTCCCACGGTTTCATCGGGCCATAACGAAATAGCTGACACGAGAACAGAATTTACGAAAGCGGTGGAGGTGCCACGGATAGGACACGTTTTTACTTTCGTGTACCGGCTATTCCCACGGCTCGCCCGTAAAAGTTTAATTATTCGGGGCGGACCTAAATTAGATTTTTTCTGGGCTGTCGCTGCAAGCCCCCTGGATTTTTCGACGCCGAGGGGTTGCCACAGTCTCTTTACCCTATCCATTTATATCGTACCGTGCTTGCCCTTTTATAAAATTACAAATGTTTCCCCGGCGGTCTCGTGTTAACAGCGTCGAAGTGGAAAACTCTTTGTCGGCGTGATTATAAAATAGAGGTTAGCAAAAATCTGTGAAATCAGGCATGAGTCAATTAACTAATATTATTTTGTGTGTGTGTAGAATCAATTTAACAATTTAACAAAATTTAAGATAAAGTCTTAAACACTGTCTTCTCTAATCATGGTTGCTTTATATTTATTTATGTAATGTTTGGTTAAAAAAAAAATAACAAAAAGTTGTTTTGTTGATAAACTTTACGGTATCGTATGCTTTTGTTGTATGTAAAAATAAAGCACATATTTAAAAAGTTCATTATAAACCTTCAATCATTTTTATATCTGTAAATCTCAAGATGCGACAAGATTGTATTTTTTTTTTTAGACTTGACAACAATGTAGCCTTTCTGTTTAGTACAGAAAATCTGTGTATTGACTTAGAGGGCACTATAGAGATAGAACAGTTTCAATAACGTCGGTAAAGCAGTGCAACAAACAGCAAATCGCATGCCATGGAACGTCTACACATTTTACGTCTATGCCCGTCGATAAAAGATCTCATTGAATGTATTTCTTTGTCGTTTATCAACTGTGAGATAGATTAGACACATAATTCACAAGTATTTATAATACTAACCTATTTTAAATAGTTTAAAAATATCCACGTAAAATAAACAATAGTAGATACTTACATTACCGGCAGCTGTTTACTCAGTCGACATAGTGGAATCAGTTTTCCTTCCTTACCGACGTATAGTAAATAAGATTGAGCGGCTCTTTCATGTGGCGCCACTTATGAAGAGCCCGTGAACTTTCACTACATTATAAGAACGGTAAATTTCAAAATTGAAGCACATTCTTTTCATCGAAAAATTTTAACAGTATATGTACTATTAGTTGTCTCTCTACTTGTATATATGAAAAAATTCTTCCAATTCGTAATTCGCTAAAGGTTAATAGCATTTGAGTTTACATACACTAGTCGAGATCTAAAAAGTAAATTTGAATTTTAAGCACGGAAATAAATTTAAAAAGCCTTTGCTATGCGGTTTTCAGTATAAAAATGCCGAATTCTATGATCCCATGTTTGCGATTAAATCTATACCGGTAGTACTTATCTCGAAAAGGTGAACTCGGAATTTATGGCAGTCTGTTTTACGGTTACTTTACGGTCGACGAGCGCGACGTTTCATGCGAAAATTCTCTTCTTATTTGACGGAGAGATAAATGTCACATTCCAAATATGTATCTGGATGTTATCGTTTACATCGCGAAGCACGTACCAGCCGTTACAAAAAGCAATCGGTAACGTCCAGCACATGCTGTGCGTTACGTGTCCAACCAAGTGCAGTGGTGTAGGAAGAATTTTTATCTCGCGTTTCCGCCTCTGAAATAACATCCTTTACCAAGAAAGTGTTGATATAACCCTTTCGTCGTGTATTGGTGACCTACTACAATGTGGACACTGCTGGGCAAAGTTTGAAGCGCACTTCAATCTTCAGATAAACGTGACCGCTTATGCCACTCCGCTTATTTTACACAAAATATTACGTGTCAAGGAATAATTGCTCAAGGATGCTTTCAAGTAAATTCTGATAATAATTTATATCTTTGAACAACAGTGCAGATATAGTATTTTTAATACAGTTTATGACAAAAGATCCTAACATTTGTCACACAGAATTTGTTCTCTCTGAGAAAAAAATTTACAACACAATGGCATGTGTAAATCTCCCAATCTTATCCAAATTTTATTCATAATATGATAAAATAGAAAAATTACTTTTTAAATTATATTGCATTAAAACTAAATTTTTATTTTTAATGCACTGGGGTTTTTTTAGTGCAACGGGGGGTTTGTATTAGTTTCAGAAAAATGTAAATGTCGACAAGCATTTATCATCTACGGATAGCATAATAGGAGGCAAACATCAATGAATGCGAGTGGAAATTTAATTTCCTGTGAGAAACGTGTCCCGCAGTGACAGCAATGCATTTCTGTTTACTTTGAGCGTTTCTACGTCAATTCTTCGAAAATATACACGCGGATAAATGTCTACAGTCCATTCGTTAAACGTCACATGTCCGATCCTACGTCTATGCTTGCGCCGGACCTGCGTATGAACGGCCATTAATGGTCGTACACCCCCTACAAGGTGGAGGAGAAGATCATGGTCGATCCTATATGGCGTTCCATTCGTCGGATCGTTGACCGCGCAAGGTGATACCGTATTCTTCACCTCAGTCTTCTCTTCTTACGCAAGCAAATCAATTTCCATTTAAAGACCACTTAGGCTCTTTCACGCTGCGCTTCATTCCACGCATAAACTTCGCCCCTCCCGCTGTCCTGATTACTTTCTAACACTACACGGTGATTTTCACGGAAATTATTTTCCATCGCGCTGAGTACCTGCGAACCTAACCGCTCAAACGATCATAAAATGATCTACACGAAATCGTGCAGAATCTGCTCAACAGATTAACAGAGTATTTTAGTATGACAGGTGTTTTCTAGATTTTCTATACATTTTTTATGAGAGATCAGTAAATGTTACTAACATAAGCTTTATGTTTACAAAAGAAAAACGATTACAAATTTTTTCTGCAAACTTTGCGCGTCACTCATACTTGCTAATTCAGTTTCTAAATTTTGATATTGGAAATTTTGATTTCGCTTAATATAATAATAAGACTGGAAATTTATAATTTTCACAGTAACTTTCGAGAAAACTTTTGTTTGGCAAGCGTCTGAAGCGTAATTAAAAAGCTAAATTTCATTCTGATGTTTTCCTTTCTCCCGATTTCAATTAACTCGACCTCGTTACGCTTTAATTCGAGCGTTGCTTTTTATATTTCTAGCCTGAATATTTTGTAATTGAAATATTGTTTACTTAACAACGTGAAAGTACCATCGTCACGCACTAGAAGCATAAATCGTAACTCAAAAACCATTTAACCATTATGATGCGTTATCCTACTAACCGCTAGAAGCGAAAATTCTAAATTGTTTCTGTCACTGAGTTGCATCATTTTCCATGAGAAACGAAAACAATCGTGTGTATGTACACGGTTGCATCATACAGAAGAACAAACGTGAGATTATCTAATAGACGTGCGATATCAAGCATATTTCCCTCAAACGTAACTTTTTCCATTTTAGCAACTATTGTATTCAAGCAGCTATGATACTACTCATTCAACTTTTCTGATTCACCAGAAAGATTCTTCTTATTAATAGAAGAGGATGTTATTCTTCCTTAAAATCAAGTCACACATAAATTACTATAGCTATAGTAGGATTCATTTTAACTTTGTGGGAGTGTCACTATACAGGAATATACTGCCTGATCAAATTATTATATGAAAATTTTTCCATGAAGCCACACTGAATTTTTGTTATTCTTCTACGTGTATATAACTTGCTTGGATCTACAAAAGGCACTTTCTTAGTTTTCATTACAATCAAAAATGAATATTTAAAGAGAAATTATTTATGCATTTCATGTAGTAACTTGACGTAAAGACGTGTATGCTATAGCATTCATTTTCATAGTGATGCAAAATGACATGAATGCTATAGCATTCAAACAAAGCCAATTTTTATTCATTTAATTTTATACAACCTTAAGTTTTTGTAATTAGTGTTTTAGTAATCAGATTTCTGATATTGCAACTAGTTTCAAGAAAAATTGCCTGTCTATTTTTGCAGCTCACTGAAATTTTTACTGTCCGTGAACGTGTTAAACCTTTGCACTCTCGGCGCTATTCCCATTCTAAAACTAAATTTTTCTTCCGTCTTAGAATATTTTCATTTCATTCATACGAAACTGATCCGATTTCCACATATAATATTTAAATGTTTAGTAATCTATTAAATACAAATTTTGTAATGTAACAAATATTTCGTTGAAATAATGCCACAACAGTTTCTAGTGGTGCTTCAGAGTCACCACTCGAGTGTTAAGGGTTAATCCTTTAAAAAAAATGGTAAATTAGAATGAAAATTCAATTTTAAAATAGTCGTTCGTTTTAAAGGGAAAAATTGGCAGTCTGAACGTATGGAGTTGTTCGTAGCGCCTGTGTCTCGGGATTAAAAAGAAATATCACATCATCGTATAAAAGAACGTCGGTGTCATTAACGATTTCATAGCACGCGTTTCTTCTCGCGTCGAATAATGCATGAGTTTTTCCACCCGGGGAATTAATTGACGAGCGCGCGGAGGAAGGTCCCTCAATAATGTCGCGACGCCTCGGCCCTCGTATTTCCAAGTTCAGCTATGCAAACGAGACGGAGAATTTTAATTCGTCGTTACCGGGAGGCTGGCCCGTCACGTTGCCGCGTCGCTTCACACACCGCACTCGTCCTCTCCCTTTCGAATCTCACGCCGTTCCCACGTCTGTTCGCCACACGTTGCCCAGCCATCCTCCGAGTTTCGGTATTCCCTGCTTTGTCGAAACTTCAGCCTGCATTCTGGTACGTTGACCCTCTTCTTTCTATCCGAGGATGGGCGAATCTAATACATTCTCCACCGCCATTTGTTTCGACGACAGCCCCCTAAATATTTTAAATGCAACCCCCTTTTGCGAAGCACGAGGAAAATTTCATCTTGTAGCGGACGACTGAGCGTGTCTCCGCGAATGAAATTGTTGATTTTTCATCGTAGTCCTCTCCCCAGGAATTCTTTGCTTGATTAAAGAAATTCCTTTGTCTAACCGCTACCGTTTTACGCGACAACGGTAGCGACATTATTGTGAGCAAAGAGAGCTTTAATAAAAAGATAAAAGAGTTTTAATATACAGGGTGGCCCACATAACTCTGAACAGCTCAATATCTCGAAAACTATGCCATCGATTTTAAAGTTCTTAGTTTTAAATTGCATGGAACTGAAGGGCCTTTCTGACTACATAAACGTGAAGTGGCCTCCCTTCCCTTTTAACGGGGGAGGGGAAGTACCTTTATAATTTTAAATGGAACCCCCTATAAAATGTTACATATTTAGATTCTACAGGAAAAAACAAGTCAATTTTGTCTGAAACATTTTTTTGTCAGATACTTCCATGATGAGATATAACAGTTTGAAGTTTCGAGTTGTAGGTACTTGAAGCGCTCGGAAATAGCGTTATTGAATTATACGCGCTTGAGTCCTTTGCTTATTCGTGCAGAAACACAAACAATAATATTTACAATTCTTGAGTTTGACTCACTTATCTATGAAAACGTTTTCAGTTTAGAGCTGTTATTCAAGCAGTAACATTGTGATTATGGCTACTTTTGACACAGAAGTGAATATGTTATTAACGTTAGGTGTTTTTTGAACGTTATGGGATCAAAAAATGTCATGCAACATTTCATAATTTAGAAAAGCGGCTTCGCGAGCGCGGTGAATTGTGTAAAAAAACTCGCAATAAACCTAAAGCTGTCACTAATGAAAATAATAGTGCCAGTATTCTTGCTGCAATTACATTAAATCCTCATATTAGTGAACGTACACTTGCACAAACATCACATATTAGTCGTTCATCAATTCAACGAATTTTGAAACGGCAAAAGTATCATCCATATCACATGGTTTTATCACAAGAGCTTTCGGTAGCAGATTACGATCACCGCGTAAGATTTTGTGAGTGGCTGCAGGGAGTTGTGGAAAACGACTTTTTGTGCAAAATACTTTTTTCCGATGAGGCCACTTTTATGAATTCAGGGCATGTAAATAGACATAATCTGCATTATTGGGCCGTGGAAAACCCAAATTGGATGCCATGTGTTCCCTTTCAACATCGATGGTCTTTAAATGTTTCGTGTGGCCTAATAGGAGATTTTGTGATTGGACCTTATTTTTTTCAAGAAACTGTAACATCTGCAAGTTATTGTGATTTCTTAAAAAATCATTTGCCTGCGCTTTTGGAAGATGTGCCACTGCACGTTAGAAGAGAAATGTGGTTCCAACAAGACGGCGCTCCTCCACATTTTGCAATCATCACCAGGCAATTTTTGAACGAAAAATTTGGGAACAAATGGATAGATCGTGGGGGACCTCGTCAATGGCCTCCTCGATCCCCCGATCTAACACCATTAGATTTTTTCTTATGGGGATATGTAAAGGACAAAGTTATGTTTGAACCGCCGACGACAAAAGAGGATATGAAACAAAGAATACATGACGCTTGCGCTTCAGTGACTCCCGAAATGTTAAAAAGTGTTAGAACAACTTTGATGTTTCGAGTAAATAAATGTTTACAAGCCCGTGGAGGACATTTTGAACATTTAATTTAAAGTACATTTTATTTCTTCACGAATAAGCAAAGGACTCGAGCGCGTATAATTCCATAACGCTATTTCCGAGCGCTTCAAGTACCTACAACTCGAAACTTCAAACTGTTATATCTCATCATGGAAGTATCTGACAAAAAAATGTTTCAGACAAAATTGACGTGTTTTTTCCGGTAGAATCTAAATATGTAACATTTTATAGGGGGTTCCATTTAAAATTACAAAGGTACCTCCCCTCCCCCGTCAAAGGGGAAGGGAGGCCACTTCACGTTTATGTAGTCAGAAAGGCCCTTCAGTTCCATGCAATTTAAGACTAAGAACTTTAAAATCGATGGCATAGTTTTCGAGATATTGAGCTGTTCAGAGTTATGTGGGCCACCCTGTATATAATAAGTTTATCCTTTTGTTCTTTAATTTATCTTGAGGAAATAATAACCAAACTGAGTTTCACTGTAAACACAAGATTAAAGTTTTTTTTTTATTCGCTATTTACAATTATTTACATTATTTACATTGGTTACACTCTTACCTGTAAACACAAGAAACGACATTAAAAGCTATTATTCCAGAAAGATTTATGTAAGAAATTGACCATCCTAATCAATTAGATTTTGCAATGCGCGACGCTTTTCTCTCTTTTGTCTCTACTCTTATCAACTGTCAATCCGCCATGTTTTTCTACAGACATGCGCAATACATATCCAATTCAAAATTAGTTTTAAAAGGAATACGATACTATCGTATTTCTTTTACATATATACAGTGGAGTTCAATCAATCTAGCAATATATCTAGACACTTCTGGAGTACTTGCGTAGGAAGATTAGCAAATCCTCATGTGTGACCTACTTATCAGTTAACGTGTTAATGAAAATATTTTCTGCACTCAGTACGCGAGAAATTTGAATTCCAGCCGCTTAGATTATTCGATTGTGCTGATTTGGCCAGGCAAGAGTACCGAGAAATAGCCGTAGCTCATAAACAGTAGAAAATGCCGGTAATTTCGGCGATTCGAGCCGTAGTTCCCCGTCGTTAATCGTTGAGTGGATGCAACTCGAGCGCGGTTGCATTCGGTTGCATCGGAGCTCGTTGCGAGTGGTGCATCTTTGCGGTCGGTCAGTCGCGTATATATATTCTCTCCCGCGTGGTTACACGGGGCTCCCTTGCTTTTTCGTTCTCTTTTCTGCTCGTTTCGCCGGCCCCGTTCCCCCTGGTCTCAGGAACGTAGCGTTAAATTTCGTGCCAGCTCGCGTACAGACCGCAAAAACTGATCGGTAACGGTTGCACGTATCTTAAATTACATAAACAGTTACCTCGGCGAAATCATTGCACGTACAACCCGCGAGTATTTATACATCCCTATCGAGTGGCCTGCAGTTGCCGAAACCTTTCTCAACCCTGTCGACGCGAAAATTCCTTGGAAAAACAATATCTGAACGACAGCACGTTGCGAGCAAATTAATAAGAATTGTATAATAACATATCCTGGAAACGTGTAGTAAAAGAGCGAACAAATCCGAGAAGCATGGATATTTGTGCCAGTAAATTCATTGCTTGCGGGCGACCAAGAAGTTTGCAATTTCTTATAAAAATGAGTAGGATATACCTTCTAATATGCAATTTTTCAGGCACCCAAAAATGCCTTTATAATTTTGTGAAATTGTGGACTTTCTAGAACTCCAAGATACTTCGTGCCTGAAAGAAAATGTTATTAGCTACGAGGACTCATCGCTAGAATTTTATGCTTTTATCAGAGAAAAACGAAGACATTGAAGGTTTTGTATTATCAGGAACATATTAAAATTCTTTAGAAAGAAGCTTTCAGCCGACTTCAATTTTTAATGCTTAGCGCGGCGGATTTTACAGAGAAGAAACCCCTGGGAGAGATCAAACGAACGCAGGAAGAACAGAAAAGTTAATAACGATAAACTAGCGTCGTGGCATCAGATACAGCACGGTCACGGCAAAGCGTAGTTCATAAAATTATAGTGTCCCGCGACGACGAGTCTCCGGACGACGCCACGAGCCAACGATATCTCGTGTCCGTTCGATACAAAAATTAGATCTTCCGCCTTCTATCCGCTTTATCCTTTCGTTCGATCCTATGGCAAACACATTCTTCCTCCTTCTCGTCGTCTCTTTCCCTCCCGCAGGACGTGCAGACTCTTCCTCCCTACCACTTGGAATGTACCCTAAGCCTGTCCTCCAGCATGCGCCACTCTTTTGTCTTCCTCCCTCTCGAGCTGCTCGACGCGTCCTTCGTCTATCCTGCGCGCGCTTTGTACTCCGACTTTATTTCATTGTTCGTTTAGCCTGCCTGTGTACAGAGAGAAAGTTCTTCTGGGTTTAAATTTGTCTCCGAGCGACGAACACTCTCCCCCTACCCTACGTGTGTTTCTACGGTCCCGGCACGTATCGTCGCTGATACGATCTTGTTTTTCTTCGGGGACAGGAAATGGGACGCCGGGAAATCCTTGGTAGAGGTCCTGGATAGATATTTCGGGTGCACAGGGGCTGAGGAGCTTCGCCTCGGAGCTTAGGGTGTCTGGAAAGGCTGACATTCGAATAGGAATCTGCAGTCTACCGTTTGGTCTCGAAGAATTTTCCTGCATTTTGGAACGTGGAAATTATTTATACACTCCGGGACAAAAAGATAGCATATCACACATTTTTTCTTGTTTCATACCATAAACTGAAGAAAATTAATATTTTAATATGTCAACATTTTTGGACATGTCAATGCGAGTATTATACACAACATTTACGTCAACAGAATTGTAGGAACGAAAACGTAATTATTGTGGTCCGCAAACGGGACAAAATGATAGCACAAGCTGCAGATTTTCGATTCTCGGTTGTGCATAAGATCCTGAAGTGGATACATGCAATGGACAACCTAATTGATAAAGTATGTACGTCGTTCATTTGTGCTTATTTGATAAAAAGAACATAGCACAGTGTTAGAAATGGGTCGTAGAAAAAGATTAAATGAATGTGAAATACATACAATATTGAAGTCAAAGGAAGAACAATATTCAGTTAGAAAAATATCAAAAGTTGTAAATAGATGCCGAAAAGTAATTATAAACTTATTTAAAAAATCCTGAAAATTGCGGAAAAAAGAAGAGTTCTGGGCGTCCACAAAGTTGAACTGCTCGTGAAAAACGTGCAATATTAAGAACAGCATAAAATTCGAGCATGACTGCGATACAAATCGCAGAAAGTGTTGGTGTAAACACTAACCTAAAAAATGTACGTCGGGTTTTACAAAAATGCAAGCATTTAATGCGAAGGAAATTGCAGAAGAAACTTGGTTAAAGAAGGAGCGTAAGCGCTCCGCTTACTATTTGCCGAAAAGCTTATAAATGTGGGAACAAATTGGCGAAGAATCATATTTACTGACGAAGAAAGATTTAATTTGGATGGATCAGACGGTCTAGGTTATTACTATCACGATTTGAGAAAGGAACAGCAATTTTTAAGCCGTCGCCAAATGGGAGGCCGTAACATAATGATTTGGGCCGGTATTAGACACCAGGGTAAAACAGAAACCAAATTTATAAAAGAACGAATGAATAGCGAACTGTATATTGAAATGATAAATGAACAATTAAACACATATGCTGTAAGAATTTCTGGAAATAAATACATATTACAACAACATAATTCCGTAGTTCACACGGAAAAAGTAGTAAAGAAATACTTTTCTTAGAAGAATATTCGTGTTTTAGATTGGCCAGCAAGATCCCCAACCTCAACATTATCGAAAATTATTGAGGACATGTTGCCAGAGTCGTATACCAAAATGGCAGACCATTTCAAAACATTAACGATTTAAAACAATGTATTCTGGACGAGTGGAAGAATATTAGCCAAAAAAGTATTGAAAAAATTTATAAATCTTTACCAAACAGAATGATTGAAGTCATTAGATGTAAAGGAGGTTCTACAAAATATTGAGGTTTGATTTTTATTAATCAATTGTTTTATATTGCAAGTTTTTCGTTAAGTGTGCTATCATTTTGTCCCGTTTGCGGACCACAATATTCATGTTTTTATTCCTAGAATTCTGATGACGTAAATGTTGTGCATGATACTCAGTACATTATACATATGGACATGTCCAAAAATGGTGATATATTAAAATATTCATTTTCTTCAGTTTATCCAACAAGAAAAAAATATGTGATGTGCTATCTTTTTGTCCCGAAGTGTACTAAGTTTACAACAATTATTGGATCACACTCTCATACAAGAGCGCTTCGAATTCCTGTGTAATAACTATCTCTGTAAAATCCATTCTAACACAGGACTATTAATTTATAACACTATTACTAGGATTAGGAGAATCATAGACACCCGTAACTCAAAACTTAAACTTGGTAATCTATTACCAAGGCTTCGATGTCTAAAAGATCAAGACAACTTAGTCTATTCTTTACATTCTTCTAACTGTTACAATGTATATAATTATAATTATTCCGGCCTACTTAATAAAATCCACATTGATATTGATTTTGGTCGAACCGTGGTTGAATCCAAGAATCCCAACCTCTTAATTGATCAGCTCTTACTTGAAAAGGGTGCACTCTACATATTCACAGATGGTAGTAAAAGTAAGGACGCCACAGTGGTTCGAACAGCCTGCGTATGTCACAATCTGAATTTATCAGTAATGAGAAGCATAAATACAATTGCATCCATATTTACAGCTGAATGTATCGCACTTATGGATGCTGTGGACGTTGCCAATAACAAAGATCAACGTTTTATTATATTGTCTGATTCCTTAAGCTGTCTGACATCCCTTAGATATCCCTCCACTAATATTAGCCTTAATCCTTACATACTCTCTATCAAGAATAAAATTTATGAACACCGCACTAAATATCTTGATTCCAATGAAATTCAATTTTACTGGACACCGTCCCATCTGGATATTTATGGTAATGAAAATGCTGATGAAGTAGCCAATATTGCCAGGAACAGTGCTGATCCAGATTGCTCTCTCAAAATACCGTATACTGATTTAAGGGAGCTCTCTAAATCACGTGCTTTCAATAACACCAATGAATATGTAGTTACTGAAGGCCGATTCAAGGGCAGAAACTACTTTGAACATTTTCACGATGAAAGAAGGAAACCCTGGTACACGGGGAAAATTTATCTCGAGAAATCATTGTGACCGTTAACAGAATTAGGTCTGGTCATTATAGTCTTAACTTCTCTCTAGCTAAAATCAATGTGGTAAATAACCCTGGCTGTTCATGTGGTCATGAGACACAGGATATTGATCACGTCTTATGGCAATGTCCTTTGTATGACACGCACAGATTTATATATAACCTGAGATTACGGGGTTGTTTTCTTCCCATGTCGTCTAATGTACTACTCCACAGACCTACAAACACTCTATGCAAGATCTCATGTTCCTTCCTGAAAGATTGTGGATTGTGTATATAATGTCACCATCACGTCCATTACCAATTAAGTGACACCAACTGATATGTATCTATTACAGTTACCTTCACATTAGTATAAGGTTATTATTGTAATATTATGAATGTAATACAGACTGTAGAATAACTTCTTATCGGAGGTTTCAACTGTACAATAAAAAAAAAAAAGATTGGAGCACACTTTCTACTGTTTCAGTACCCGTTTAGTACACAGTTGGCCATTAGCAATATTGGGTTGGAAGGAAATATTTATTCGTTGGCTTATTCAATAACATTAGTTATCTCAGAATTTGATCTGCTAATTTTGATTTAACCCTTAAGTGCATAGGTAAACTAAATATTAGGAACGTGAATGCATACATGGGGTCCATTGAGGACCCCACTTACCTAATTCCTCGCTAACTTTGATTACAGCAACAATTTATTTCTGTAAACACATTAAACATAACCTAAATATTGACAGAAAGCAAATAGTTGAACTCTCAGTTCACAAATGGCGCGGCTAAAAATGTTAACACAAAATCCAACACTGGGGTCCTTTGCAGAACCCACTCATGCATTTAAGGGTTAAAAACGCCAGGAACTTTCCGTTTCTCTTTTTCTCCCTTTTATTAAGTAGCAAGAACAGGCAATGTACGATTCTTCTGCAAAGAATCTAAACATAATAATAAGGTCGATTCTTTCCAGACCGATTCTCCCAAAAAGATCAATCGCCTGAAGAATCGAGAATGTGCAAGACAATTAATTCGCCCGCGGGGATCAACGAGCAAGACGGCCTCGAAGTTCGGAAGATAAAACGGTTCGGTTTAGACGGAACAAAGTGGTTCCCGTTTTTATTCAGATACCGTCGCCACGATGCAAATGCCGGGATGCAAATGCCGGCGGGCCGCGGGCACCGGAAGTCGTTCGCTCACGAGCACGGATCACGCTCCGTTATTTCCTGCGCGGCGCGAGCCTCGTTCCGGCGCCGCCGCCGCACGTGTACTCCTCTTCCCTCTTAATCCGCTTGATCGAGTAGGTGAATCCTCGTGGCAGGCTGTTTTTAAACCGCCCGAAAGTCGCGTATAACTTGCCCCTAAAAGGGATTAGGCTCGCGAATGCTTTACGGCGGCCTCCCTCGAGGTCGGACGCTGTTCAGCATTTTTCGTCAGCATCTTCATCTGCTTGACGGTGCAATGATGCAAACAGATTGCGGATTCTCATGCAAATCTCCGTTTCAGAAAATTAAGAGCCTGACGAGAAAATTCGTTTCTGCGACTGAAAAGCTGATTAAAGTTTTCTTTCGATATAAGACGACAGTGTGTATTTCGCAATAAGAAAATCGCTAACCCCTCTTCCTTTGAAGTTGTCCTTTTTGTGGTCTGTTGGACAACTTCATGGACTCGTGAACTCTCGGAACTATTCAACATAATTTATTTAAGTCGCGTTCTAAAAATAACATTTTTAAGTATAACACACGGAGGTCCTGTACATTTACCCATGGACATTATAACGATTAAAGAATAACAATTGTGGACGCAAAACGAGAGCGTAAAGACAGATAGATTTCAGTAGCTGTGAAGAAGCACATTTCTGTTAATTAGCACAGTGTGAATTGTCTTTGGTAAATTGGTTCTTTTGTAAAAGCGTTTGCGAACACGCAAACATGCACGTTTCCGCGTTGTCGTCGCTGGAAAGCAAACATAAGCGCCGTGGTGATTAGAAGAAAAGAAACGTAACTGGACGTTTATGACCGAGCAAAGAGCTATGATAGGGCTCCGACTAATTCGTATGCGACGCACGGAGAATCATTTGCGGCTATTTAGGATTTGTGATTCTTTCCGCGTTGGAAACTCGTTACTAAGAGAAACAAATGAAGCGAACGCGTGTACCGGAAGTCGCGGTACGTTGCCGCGTCTACGCTAAGAATACTGTTTTATTTCCGGCCTAGGGAAAATGGGCTACCAAAATATCTCCGTACGTACGCGCTTCGAGGGCGGAGTAGAAATTGAATTTGGGTTACAGCCCTGGGCTACTATACTTTCAATTCCTCTGAACCTTCTAGGCAAAAAATTATTAAAGTACAATGGTGGAAATCTGATCAGTAATTGAGATATTTTGGAAAATTAACTTTTTTAAAATATGTGAATGATGTAGAAATACTGGGTGTCCCAAAAATGTTGAACTTCTTTGAGAGGGGTAACTCCAGAGGTCGTTCGAAGTAACTTTTCCCTTTGCGAAAATGTTCTCCACGGTTTCGTTAAGTAGTTATTAACGGAAAACACGGACCAATCAGAGCGCGACAAAAGCCGACGGACTCCGGCATGGCGGCAGGTCGGCAGGTCCCACTGAGCGTGGCGCTCTGATTGGTCCGTGTTTTTCGTTAATAACTCCTTAGCAAAGTCGCGGAGAAGATTTTCGTAAAGAAAAAAAGTTGCTTTCAATTACGTCGGTAATCACCTCTTTCAAGTACATCATTTTTGGGACACTCTGTATTCACAAAGATACGTGTTATTTTAAACCCTTCAGTAAATCAAGTTCATTTTTATTTGACACAATGCCGTCCAGATTCTGTAAATTTGTATGATAATTGTCAGTCGAATACTCCAGCACCTACACCACAGCACTTGTCACAAAGAATGGACGATGATGTGTCCTTCTGAACACTTTGCGACTCCTTGGAATTCACTTTTATAGGAATCATCGCGTATTCTTTTACGAGACCATCTAGGCTGTCTGAATGCTCGGACGCCGAATCTTCTATATTCCTGCGATGAACAATTTCTGTAGACCGTTGTTTGCTATTCCCGGTCTTGTTATTCTGCGGTAACAGTTCCTCGTGACATTTATCCATCGCTCGTTTTCGTTTCTCCTCCTCGACGATCGCTTGCCAAGCTTCCTTCGACCCGCAAAACGAGGTGGGTGGTATCGTGTCTAAATGGTCGTAGTACTTTTCCCATTTGTCCATGAAATACGTTCCCAGATCGCATTCGGGCCAAGGTTTCACTATACACGGCGGACGACCTGCAACCGATTCAGATAATCTTTTATTTATTATCGCCGCACCGTGGATTTCCATAGGAACGCACATTTCTTTCAACCGAATCACGAAAACTGGACTTTAGGGTAAAATTATACAATACGCCCCGGTTGACAAAACGCCACACCATTGTATTACGCATATACAGTGGCTCACGAAAGTATTCGAACGCTTACGTTTACAAATTTTAATGAATAAAATAAGATGTACTAAACTAATCTGTATAGAACAATTTGGTATCTGTAGTAAGGGGGAAGTCTCAAGATTATGTCAGTAAAATTTGAAAAGGATTCAACAACGTAGGCAGAAGTTATGATATATTTATTAGAAACACGCATAATAAGTGACTCACAAAAGTATTCGAACGCTACATATATTATTACATTATTTAATGTTAATATTTTGTTGGACCAACTTTAGCAGTAACGATGTGTCTCAATCGACGTTCCATATTATAAACCAATGATTTTGTAATAGTACACTCAATGGAATTCCATACTTCTATGATTTTTTGTTTCAATATCTCCTTTGAAGTTATTTGATATTTATTTAATCTTATTCCGATTTCAGCCCATAAATTTTCAATTGGATTTATGTCTGGACTTTGCGGTGGAGTAGTTAACATATGTGGTGTGTTACATATGATCCATTCTTTCACAATTATTCCTGCAGTATGCTTGGGATTGTTATCTTGTTGGAAGTGGAAGTCTTCCAATAATCCTAATTTACGGGCACTTTCTTTAAGGTTGTTCCTTAAAATATTTAAATACTTATATTTATCGAGTATTCCATCAATGAATACCAAATTTCCGGTGCCACTTGCTGCCATGCACCCCTACACCATAACCGATCCACCTACGTGTCTCACTGTTTGGTGTAAATTTTTAATTTCCAATTCGGTATTTGGTTTTCTCCAAACATAATTTTGACCATCTGTGGCAAAGATGTTAAATTTAGACTCATCCGAAAAGATGACTTTATCCCAGAAAAAAAGATCTTTATTGAGATATGCTTTTGCAAAAGCCAGTCGTTTTTTCGATTTACCGCATTAATATATGGCTTTTTTCGTGGAACACTGCCATGAAAATCAGTATTTCGTAAGATTCGTCGACATAATTCGGGATGAACTTGTTTATGAAACATATCAGCTACCATATTTGTGAGTTTAGGAGCGGATATAGTACGATCTTTTTTTATTTCGCGAATGATAATTTTCTGTTCTCTTTCAGTTAATTTCTTTCGTCGACCTGATCGAGCGTTGTTCGCAATTGTTCCTTCATTTTTTGATTTTTTAATAATATAATGTATTGTAGACTTACTTCTGTTTATAATTTCTACAATCTCGTTATATGATTTTCCATCCTTATGCAATCGAAGTATCATTTCTCTTTCACACTTTTGTGTTTCTGACTTTTTAGTCTTCATTTTAACTACTACTGTGTACAGTTCTACGTTGCTGTTACGGAAACGATGCCTTAACATCAACTGAACGTACCAATGTTTTCATTTAGTAGTAATGTGTACATTCCTTTCTAAGAAAGATGAAAACGTATCAACAGCGTTACAGCGTTCGAATACTTTTGTGAGTCACTTATTACGCGTGTTTCTAATAAAAATATCATAACTTCTGCCTACGCTGTTGAATCCTTTTCAAATTTTACTGACATAATCTTGAGACTTCCCCCTTACTACAGATACCAAATTGTTCTATACAGATTAGTTTAGTACATCTTATTTTATTCATTAAAATTTGTAAACGTAAGCGTTCGAATACTTTCGTGAGCCACTGTAAGTAAGGATACGCCGTTGCAAACGACACGTTCGAACCTATCTGAGTCGCCCACAGACGCTGCTAAGGTATATGCGTAATTGTTACATTTCATAAAAAAATATTCAAAACTTTCGAATTTCGGCTTCTGAACAATTTGCGGTGAGTACTAAACAAATTCAACTTTCTAAGTCACTATTTCTAGTATGATAAATTAACGTATATGTTTTAAAAGTAGAAAAACTAATCTCTTTAAATCGATGTTACCCACGCCTCTTGTCAATGATTTATTGGCAAATTTACGCCGAGGCGTTTTGAACGATAATACGCCCCACCTTCAAAATCATACTGTTTATGTATTATAACGTATTTTTTTTTCTTAATTGTTAATAGAAATGCCGCGTAAATATGTAAGGACTACATTAAGGGCATCATGGTCTGAGAAACATCTCAATGAGACAATGGAGAAAGTAAAAACTCTAAGAAGGTATATTAGTACAGGAAAATCTAAAGTTCCTTTACGTCGTTCAACAGTTCTTAGCAAAGAATATGCTAAACAGAACACTGTTCTTTAGAACATACTAAAGATTTAGCCAAGAATAAACATCCTGAAAAGAAACCAAAGACAAAAAGAAGTAAGAATAGAACATCTTCTTCTGAAAGTAGCAATGAGTTAGAAGTGAATAAGGATACTTCAGAAGAAGAAATTTCCGATGAAGACACTAATCAGTGCGTAGAGTGTACTGAATACTATTATTGTACTAAATCAACAGAAGACTGTATACAATGTACATCATGTTTAGCTTGGTCACTTGAGTTCTGTACAATGTACAATCCTTTTTGCAATCGTTGTGGTCGAAAAACCAAAAGAGCAGTCCTTAATAAGAAATAATATAATTTCGTTAGATATTACTCTATTTTTGTTCGTAACTATAGTATTTGTTGCTTTTGTTTATACTTTTATAATACTTTATTAAGCATAATATACATAAAGTAGTGAATAATTTATGTAGAGTCGTATTGTCACATGGATGAGGCATTTTACACGTCTACTGTGGTACAATATGCCCCACGTAAGGTTAACAAAAATAATTATCTTCTGCTACTTTTTATTACGTTTTGTTCGTGATCAAGGAATAGTTGTGAAGAGAAATGAACAATTTAAGTGATTTGACAGATAAAAGAAAAAATAACTGAAAAATATTTTTTTTATTGATTTTTCTTTAAAAATGGGGCGTATTGTATAGTTTTACCCTATAAGATTTCAGAAACCACACGCTTTTTCAAATAATTAGACTTCCGATTTTTATGCATTTCTAATCTACGAAAGTGCTTTTGCACAGTACGAAGTTCAATGTAATTTACACTCAAACCGATTTCACTTTTCGTCGCTTAAAGTTAACTACTACATTTCATGAGACAGTGAATGACAGTGACTTTTTCATGAGACAGTGAATTTGCAAAAGCTACCGCAGCCTTTTAAAAATAATTGTTTGCGTGATTTTCAATTTTCCGCACTTTCTATCTTTTACAAATCGTTCGAACGTTACTTGTTCCCCGCGAAACGTATACAGTGTCTACTCGATGTATGTCCAAAACATGGGTCTAGCCACGGACAAATATCGGCCAGGAGATACTATTGTTCGGGTAGAACCCGCGGCAGGGGGGATACTTCTGGGACTTTTATAGGTATTTGGGACATATGTCTCTATGTATGTAGAGTAAAAACTGTAATTGATTTGATTATAAAACACTTACCGCCGCAAGAAGTCCGCGGGCAATCGTGTTGCAATCCGTTTCGATGATAGCAATCGCAGTCCATGTAAACCGAACCTGAGTACAATTCTCTAGATTTCACTCGCCTCAAGGAAATCTTCTTCACGCGTTTAGTTTCGGCTTTCTTCGTTTCCGATGTAGTCGATGTTTTCGATTTTTTTCTGTGATGGGGAGCTAATGAGCTTTCCGTCTGGAAAATAACTGTTTTCAATTTTACGTGATTTCAAGGAAAATGGAATAAAATAACGTTGCATTGCATGAGTGATTTCGAACGTTTCCAGAAAGCAAGTTACTTCGGTGTGAGACTGGTTAATAACAATTTATTTGTAATGATACAACTTGGATTGCCCCTGGCCGCATCCAACTTGTTACATAAATCAATAACATACGAGGGTAAAATCGATATTGTAAATTCATGTCGCGCTCTTCTCTTTTTCATACATACATTTCACAACCAAGTTCACGCATACGCATACGCACACACACACACACACACACTCGCGCTCGTATTCATAACGCATACTATTCCTCAGAAGGTTCGTAAATATACAAGCAAGGTTCAACAAACAAAATATCAATTTAACAGTTAAAATGAATTATCACTTCCGACTGCACCCAGTATAAAGTGCCATAACTCTTTCCTTCTTAACATATCGTCGATTCGCTGGTGTTCGAGGTCATAGAAGCAAGGCTACATTGCGGTGTCGCAGGGTGCACTGCGCGCTCGCATTGTCCATTCGCATCCCCATTGTTCGATTTATCTCCATCATCACTTCGGCAGGATGCCTCGATCCTCTTCAGCTCGATCACTGCCCGTGGGACAGGCAGGACGCACTCATCCTGAAGACCGTTCCGTTTCGATCGACAAGCCTCGTAGCGTTCGAGCAAGCTAGGAGACACATAATCCCTATAACAGGTCAACAATTCCTCCGATTTTATCTTCGAAGCGTAGCTACCGGCGCGCTCGGAGCTTTCCTTGAAAGCCGCTTTTCCGTTTTTCTGGCTAGCTGTCTTCGAGCTGGCATCGACAATTTGATCCTTGTTCGTTTCGCATTGGTCGTCCACCAATTTCTTAGCTTCTGGTAGCGCTCTACTCTTGATCGTCTCGCATCGAATGGAGTCGCCATGATCCTGTATGACTGTACACGCTTTTGGTGTCGATCTCTTTAGGGGAGGACAAGGACTGCAGCAGATGGGTCTTCTGGGACACATCGCGAAGCGCGTAGGTTTCGCGTTTTGCGAGGGATCTAGCCCGTTCCTGGGCTCCGACGAAGGGACCGCGTCTCTGCAGATGGCGGGGGGTCTCTTCTGATTATCTCTAGCACCCGAACAAGTCGCCAGGTGGTTATCCTGGCAAACCAGCTCGCCCGGGACCTGGGTTATCCTAGCCGACGGTCCGTCGCATCTCGACTTAGACTCCATGTAGCTGCAATAATTTCCGCAATCCCGCGGGTGGCTGATCAAACGCGTTCTTGGTCCACATTCGTCGACTCGCGTTTCAAGGACGTCCTGCTGACACGAGCTCGTGTTCGCTGATGGTCCCTGGAAACCCACAGCCCTCGGGCAACCGCCGTCCAATGGCACCGAGGTTTCGAAGCAGTTTTTCCCGCCGTTTTTCGCGCAGCTCGCGATCTCGTTGCGACACTGATGAGCGATCCTCGCCGACGTACCTCTGCGCGAAGCCGTGCAATCGATGCAGGTCAACGGCGGATTGCGAGAATTCGACTCGCAGCTGGAGGCTTCCGTGATAGTTTCCGTTGCCGGGCCATAGAGGATCCTCGAGCTGGGACCATTACCGGCTTCATCCCCTTTGGTGGTCTCCAGCGTGGTCACCATGCTCGAACTCGTCGTGGCCACCTTGCCGGCCATCGCGCTCGCTCCTCCTGGACACTGGACGGATTCGAGACAGTAGGTCATCAGAGACGAGCTTTCGCGTGATCGATTAGGGTGCACGGCGAATCCCTTGGGCACTTCTTGCGGCCGAGATATTACTCTACAGGAGGAAAATCGTGGTTGAGGCTCTTTTACGGGAACGACACGAAGACGCCAAGAATTGCTATGCCATCATTCTAAATTAATGTTGCATCACTACGTTTACTCGGGTTTAATAAATTGCTAAAAGTGTGTTATACGAACAAATAGACCCAGCTAACTTGACCACCTTGAATATCTTGCTTAGTGTTAGTAATAGAAAAAAACGTTATAGGACAATATTAACCTAACCGGAGGGGCAATATAATGATTTGGAAAACATTTTTTTCAAGGTCATCTTTTCTAGATATCGAGGTCATAAATTTTTTTTTTAATGAAACTATTTTTTTTTATCGCGATGTAACAGTAGGGGTGAAGACCTCTTCAATGACATATTATACAATGACCTTCGTGTGACCTTGGGTATGAAAAATCCAAAAAGCATTATAGGTATTATCAGTGATTAATTTACTACACTAATTGGTTTGATTGAACTACTCTATTTCGATAAATGTTCGAAACGATGACCATTTTTTGCAGTACATTGTTGTATACGGAAAATAAATGATTCTCTGGCTCTTCTAATAGTTTCATTGCTAATATTGGAACATGCAGTTCTAATACGCATCTTCATATCTTCGGCTGTTGTTGGAACATGTTCATAAACAATACTCTTAAGTGTTCCCCATAAAAAGAAATCTAACGGAGTTAGATCAAGTGACCACGGAGGCCATAAAACGTTTGGCCTCGCCCAATCCAACGTTGAGGCAACTTTTCGTCTAATATTTGACCGGCTATTCTCGAGTTATGTGCCGGACATCCGTCATGCTGATACCACATCTCGATCCTTCGAGCTAATGGTATTTCTTTCAATAAGCGAGGCAAATCTTCAGTTAAAAAATTGGCATATTTGTTACCATTTAGTGTACCATTAACACCAAGCCAATTAGGGTAGTAAATTACCCTATAATAGTAATATGATCACTGATAATACCTGTAATGCTTTTTGGATTATTCATACCCAAGGTCACACGAAGGTCATTGTATAATATGTCATCGAAGAGGTCTTCACCCCTACTATTACATCGCGATAAAAAAAATATATAGTTCCATTAAAAAAATTGATGACCTTGATATCTAGAAACAAATGACTTTGAAAAAAGTTTTTTCCGAATCATTATATTGTCCTATCACGTTTTTTTCTATTACTAACACTAAGCGAGATATTCAAGGTGGTCAAGTTAGCTGGGACACTTTGTATATGTATAATATGAAGAAAATCTTGTATTGTATGTTTGGAATCAACATGTTTCTGAAATTTTTGAACGGATCCTTCTAGCTTCACCGAAAAATTGCAAGCGATTTGGCCGACTTTTAAATAAGTCACCGTGATTTATTCGGTGTTCGAACAATTATAAGTCACGGTACTCCCCTCCTTCTGTATACCCGAATATTTAGAAAATAAATGTCGCTAAATTCTTCGTGTACCGTTGGCGCAACGTGTGATTTATTTGGCTGGAACTGCCCGTCTTCGTACCTCGATAATGGGCCTGATGGCGACTGTTTCGCCTCCACTAGAAGGCACATCTTCTGGGTGGCAGTGTTCCCATCCGCGGGTACCTGGACAACATGTGCCACAGGTTGATCACCTTCGAGACGACACTCCAGGACCGTAGATCCCGATGGATACCGCGGACAGCAGGTGGTTGCTGAATGCCGAAGGCCACGGTGCTGTTGGAATCGAATTACATACAGCTCGTCGTATCGTCCCGTCTTTGTTGCTCCTTTATCCACCGCGCGTCTTTTCGCGAAACGCCTTCTCGCGGCGTCTGTCTTTTCTCCGTGTATCGAACTTTTCGTCGAGTTTACGCTTTCTAAACAGCTTTTACGAGGCATTTCTCGCACGCAACTTACGAGGTGTTCGATTGGAAAAATCGCCGCCGTATCTGCGCGCTCTGTTCTGCTTTCCGAGTCTTCTAGGTTCTTGAGCAATTTTTGCGATCGTGACGGTTGTTGCCTATCACGATGGTTTCACTATCGTTCCCGTTTTTCTTTTTTCGCTTCCGGTGAAGCGTTTGGGTTTAACGAGCAAATTCGTTTCAAAGTATGACTCGAATTGGCTCTGATTCTATCTTTTGTAGGAGAATCGTTGGACACGCAATCGGTAGGCTAATGATTATATGAATTTATAGCGAAAATGAATAGGCAAAATACAAAATTGTGGAAACCTTGAAAAAATTGATCACTAGGTTTACTGGACCCGTTAAAATGACGAGTTTTAATATTTTGAATTTATGATTATTCAGATTGTAAAGATGCATCCACCTTATTCAACAAATTTATTTCTTTGGGTATTGTTAATAGGAATGGTTAAAAATTTGGATAGATACATTTTTGTTATTTTTATAATGCACAATAGTAATTTTTAGTGCTCCGTATACGGGATTGTAAAAGTGTTGTAAGTTATAAGAAAGGTTTGATATAAAGGACAGTTTCCATTATCTTGATTACTTTCTTATAAATCTACAATTTACACATGATCTATAATATATGTCAAATGTTATTAAACGCAATTACTTGATGCTTTTCTCGTTAGTATGTTAATACATTTTTTCTTAGAAATGACTATAGACAACGATTTTTGTGGTTTTTGCATTGCAGAATGAAAAATCGCTGCTACGATAAACAATGTTATTATTTAGAAATAAACTGAATTATGCAAGGTGTTGATGTTAAATCTTAACTCAATACGTAAAAAATAATTTTCGATTGTAATAAACTAACATACCATCGACTTATAGTGTTAAGAATTTGTACGTTTAAGTATTTGTGATATTTTCTACGTAGAAAGTTGTACTATAAACTAAATAGAATATTTAGCACGAATTCTATAATTATACTTTACCGGGTTTAGCGGAGGCTTCGAGTTTTTCTCAATTTCTGTGCATATTCCCACCAAATCACCTGTTTTATCATTTTGACTGTAATCGAACAAGTGACAATAATTAATTAATAATGTCAAATCGACTGCAATCTGTAAAAAATGTCCAAACTTTATATAACCTAAAAAATTTAAGAAATATACCAAATTTTTGCTGTGTCTCGTGTAGAAGTTAATACCATACAACTAATAAATTTCTCTTATTTTACAGGTGAGTCTAAGAGGAAATCTTTACCTAAGGATAGTCGGTATGATTCTCGAAGGGCTCAAGGTGAGTTAAATGTGCAAACTTGTTTAATAATCGCATAACACAAACGTTCGTGTCACCTCTAATTATAAGTTAGAAAATATGTTTGCAGAAATGCTTAATTAAAAAATCTAACGAAGGACTTACTATTTGAAAATATTGATCCTCTCTGGGAAAGAAAAATTTTCATGAACCTCCGTCATATTGAATAGTTCTACATAAATTCAGGTAAATTCGTAGTGATCTCAATTTGTTGTCGCATTTATGGTCTTCGGTACGCTCACACACACATAATTTAATAAATTTTAACAAAACTTTTCGTCGTGAGAAATTTAAATACCCCTCATGGTTATAGCCTTTGAAATCGAATGCAGGCAACGATTTCTTTCAGCTGTTTCAATTTCGATCATCAATACAATAAATATGAACTATGCTATTTTCGACTGTGTACAGGACGTACCAAAACGTGAGAACCCAACATCGAAGGTCAATTGAATAGAAACAGAAAGGTTTAGGTTTAAAAGAAATATCCTGTTACACTATTGTTCCTATACTTTCATAAATATTAAATTGAAAGTATATTTTAAAAACATCTACCGAAAAATATAATTCACTCGAATCAATATGCCTTTGACATAAGGCACACACTGTCTTTCAAAGCTTACAAGATCATGGCGCCACTAAAAATTCATGCATAAACCATCATTATCAGCCAATCTCAACAATTAAAATTATCATACATCTACGCTTAAGCAACCTGTAAATCAAATTACAAGACTATCGACTATTCGCGTGATCAACGCTTCAACGAACAAACTTAGCTCTGCTCCAACTCAAAGGCGCATTTGCTTTCGCATAAGTACAGTACAGTATTTATTCGATCGTATGTCCAAAACACGGGTCTAGGCAGAGACATATACCGGCGAGGAGATACTATTCTTTGATTCACGCGACCTTACACTCCTCGGCGACCGAGGTCTCTCGAGCTTCTGAGCCTCTCACAGACTTTTATCTGCTAGGCATTTGGGACATATATAGAGTAAACACTGTAACTCCGAGATCAATGCTCTAATGAGTAAACTTAGCTCTGATTCAGAGGCGCATATACACTCCGGGACAAAAAGATAACGCATCGCATATCTTTTCTCGTTTGATACCATAAACTGAAGAAAATTAATATTTTAATATGTCAACATTTTTGGACATGTCAATATGTATAATGTACTGAGTATTATCCACAACGTCAACAGAATTGTAGAAGCGAAAACGTAAATATTGTGGTCCGCAAACGGGACAAAATGATAGCACAAGCTGCAGATTTTCGATTCTCGGTTGTGCATAAGATCCTGAAGTGGATACATGCAATGGACAACCTAATTGATAAAGTGTGTATGTCGTTTATTTGTGCTTATTTGATAAAAAGAACATAGTACAGTGTCAGAAATGGGTCGTGGAAAAAGATTAAATGAATGTGAAATACATACAATATTGAAGTTAAAGGAAGAACAATATTCAGTTACAAAAATATCAGAAGTTGTAAATAGATGCCGAAAAGCTTATAAATGTGGGAACAAAGTGGCGAAGAATCATATTCACTGACGAAGAAAGATTTAATTTTGATGGACCAGATGGCCTAGGTTATTACTATCACGATTTGAGAAAGGAACAGCAATTTTTAAGCCGTCGCCAAATGGGAGACCGTAGCATAATGATTTGGGCCGGTATTGCACACCGGGGTAAAACAGAAATCAAATTTATAAAAGAACGAATGAATAGCGAACTGTATATTGAAATGATAAGTAAACAATGAAACACATATGCTGTAAGAATTGCTGGAAATAAATACATATTACAACAAGATAATGACGCAGTCCACACGGCAAAAGTAGTAAAGAAATACTTTTCTTCGAAGAATATTCGCGTCAACCTCAACATTATCGAAAATTGTTGAAGACATCTTGCCAGAGCCGTATACCAAAATGGCAGACCATTTCAAAATATTAACGATTTAAAACAATGTATTCTGGACGAGTGGGAGAATATTAGCGAAAAAAGTATTAAAAAATCTATAAATCTTTATCAAACAGAATGATTGAAGTCATTAGATGTAAAGGAGGTTCTACAAAATATTGAGGTTTGATTTTTATTAATTAATTGTTTTATATTTCAAGTTTTTCGTTAAGTGTGCTATCATTTTGTCCCGTTTGCGGACCACAATATTTACGTTTTCGTTTCTAGACTTCTGACGACGTAAACGTTGTGGATGATAGTACATTATATTAGGTCGTTCCATAAGTTCGTGCCGTGGTTGTGTTTATATTATTCACCAATGAAAAGTATTTTAATGAAAAACCGCAGAAATTTTATAGTGACGTTATGATGTCTTTGCCAAAAAGGTCAGAAGAGGTTGTGCAATGAAAGGGTGATTACATATTTTATTTTTAGGATTTAAATGGTACAAGAGTAAACGACACGAACTTGCGGAACGAGCTAATACATACAGTCGGTCACGAAAATATTCGGACCCCACTATAGTTTTGACTATTATAGTCCGTAGTTCAATAATTTATGCAATAAGAACAAAAAGAGGTTTCACGTATGTTACTATGCAGTGTATAGTTAACAAAAACATAACAGATATTTATTTACGATAACTGATTACATAAACAATAAAAGAAAAATGGAAAGTACGCTCATTTTCATGTCACGAAAATATTCGGACACTTGCTATACTTCTCAAGTTTCATATTATGTACAGAGTATGTTAGAGATCGAATATTTGTCAGTCTTGCTGAAAATTTGTGCGAAATGGATCGGAAAAGTAAGAACACGTCGTTTGATATGCAACAATTAGTAATTTTTCATCGGGAAAAGGGGAAATCGATTCGCACAATTACAAATTTTTTAAATATTAGTAAAAGCACGGTGTGGGATATTGTGCGACGTTACAAGAACGAAGATAGAATTGAATCTATCCCTCAAGGCGGACGCAAACCGATCCTCAATACTCGTAATAAACGCTTTAGAATTAGAAGAATCAAATGTGATCCTCGGATAAGTGCTCCAAAGTTAGCAGCTGAATTAAATAATGACTGTGGAATATCAGTGCATCCGGAAAACATAAGGAGAGTGTTACGATCAGAGGGCTATAATGGAAGAATAGCTCGAAAAAAGCTGTATATTAACGCGAACAACAGGATGAAGAGACAGAATTTTGCAAAAAACTATATTTCAAAGGAAAGTCAGTGGTGGGGAGACGTAATTTTCGCGGACGAGTCCAAATATAATATTTATTGAAGCGATGGAAGAATTAGAGTATGGCGGAAATCGAAAGAAGAATTAAATCCGAGACATTTGCAGCCGACTGTGAAACACGGTGGTGGGTCTATGATGGTGTGGGGCAGTATTTCGGCCCATGGAGTAAGCGAATTGGTTTTTATCGACGACATCCTCGGTAAAAATAGGTATCTGCACATTTTGCAAAACAATTAAAAAAAAAGTGCTGATAATATGGGACATCAAAGAGGGATAAAATTTTATCAGGATAACGACCCAAAGCACAAATCGCGTATTGTGCAAGAATTCTTATTATACACTTGCAAGAATGTCCTCCACCCACCACCGCAATCGCCAGATTTGAATCCCATTGAAAATTTATGGGATGAATTAGATCGCCGAATTCGAACAACTCCCATAAAGAATAAGGACGAACTAAAAAGACGTCTGCAAGAAGAATGGCTAAGTATTGGGCAAGATTATTTAAAAAGAATAATTTGTAATATGCCAACGCAATTACGGCACGTCATAAAACTTATTTAATTTATATATAGTGTTATAAACTTAGTTTTGATAGTGTCCGAATATTTTCGTGACATGAAAATGAGCGTCCTTTCCATTTTTCTTTTATTATTTATGTAATCACTTATCGTAAATAAATATCTCGTATGTTTTTGTTAACTGCACACTGCATAGTAACATACGCGAAACCTCTTCTTGTTCTTATTGCATAAATTTCTGAAGTGGTGTCCGAATATTTTCGTGACCGACTGTATGAACATATCCAAAAATGGTGACATATTAAAATATTCGTTTTCTTCAGTTTATCAAACGAGAAAAAATATGTGATGTGCAATCTTTTTGTCCCAAAGTATATTTCCCATAAACCCATCATAAAATCTCCCGGGCCAATTCCATCCCGTCTGCGTACGACCCTGGTTGCAATCGCCTATCCCGTGGCTGTATTGCATAGACCTGATTCACTCGTCTAACCGACGCGCGTAACCCCGCTTATCGAAAATTGCACTAGCATGAATCACCGTGAAAAAGATAAGTGCCCCCCTCCTGCTCGACAGGGGGGCCGGTAAACGCCAGATGAAATATCGAGAAGTCGATGTATCGGGGCGTCGCGACGTTTACCTGTTCAAACACCGCGACAGCCACCGCGCTTTCTGTGTACGTATACGTGTACGGGCGGTTTCGTTACGGTCGAACGGTAGAACGAGCATAAAAGCGGCTGCCCGGTGCACACACGGTCTCGCAAAAATCCGCGGAACCTTTCGCTTCGCGGCTCGGGCAACGCGCTCGCAACACTTCCAGAAACACTGGCGCGCACCGTTGTTTCGCGTTCTGCTTGAACCTGACTCAACGACCGCGAGAGTGTTTCGCAACATTGGTTTCGCAACGATCCGCGGAGTTTCCGATCGGTGAAAAGAGAGAGAGAGGGATTGTTCTTAATCGTTCCGATATAATTGGAAAATCAATATCACCCGGGCGTCGTCGTTTCGCGATTGTGAAAACAGCCGGGGGAAAGGTTGCCGTTGCTGGCAACCGATTCGTTTCGATGAATATTGACAGGCCTGCCGCTGCCCGCCAGCAGAAAGGTGAAACCAGTCCGCGGCGATTGTTATCGGTCTCGTTTGCCGATACACTGGTTTATTACCGAAGAAATAGACGGATTCGACGCTACGCAAAAATAGAACCGTTCGAGACCGTCGACGAACGTTGAACTGGCACGTAGGGACATCCTTGAGGTTTTGTTGTCTCAATTGTCGGGGGTTATTCTGATGGAGGATCTTGAGGAGGATTCTGTCGGACGGCCCAGGGATGATTTAACACGTCGCTGTTCTTTTGTGGGCTGAGCTGAATTTGCTTGTTCTATTTTTCTGATGCCACTTGTTGCAATTGATACAGCAATGGAGGTCTTTTAATCGTTTTCGCGGGAATGGAATATCGATACATGCCGCGACAAGGACTTAAGTAGCTGGTTTATACGATTTTGTAAAATTCAGCACAATAAAAATTTGATAAATACCTCTTCTTTCGAAGCCTACGATCCTGTGAATTTTTGCACGGAGACCCACGTCTGCATCCGCGTCTGTAATTTATTGCTCGGTCTGGAGGCCTAATCTTTCCAAGATTAACGCAACAGAACTTGACTCTTCTGACCACAACGAGTTTCTCCGCTAAATGGATTATCTAACCCTAAACCCATCAGAGCAGGACTTGTCCGTTGGTGAAACCTATCCAGTCACCCCGTATAAACGTAGAACGTCACGGTGGTTTCAGGGCTGCACCGTGGTGTCGGTAGGCCCTACGTACTTTCACCCTACCGTTCCCCCCTTTTCTCCCTTCGTCGCTATGCACTGCTGCACCGTCCTACTTTCTTTTATAACCCTTTGGGCAGCGTGTACACGTGTATACCCCCTCCCGCGAAACGAACGATTCGCGATTCTAATTCAGACGTCTAATTTTGCGTGCGACTCGATTTTACTTCGATGTCAATCAATGCATTTTTTTATATGCGCGGAGAAGCAACATATTAACACGTACGAGAATCCGTTGATAGTAAACGACACTGCAAAACGGAGATGACGATCTTGAAAATGAGGAACTCGAGTGACCAAAGAAATTCAATTTCCACCGAAGAAACTTGAAGTTCATCGACAGAACGCGTTACAATGAATTGACTGTTCAAAATTGGCATATGCAATCCTCTTTATGATTCACTCTTCCCTCTTTGGTCACTGTTCAATTTCGTTCGGCCGGGTCCCCCGAGTCTTTTCCGCAGGTCCAGGGCGCGCGTAGGGTGGAACGGCCCTGAGCGGTGCATTCCCTGACCATTAGAAGCAAGCCGGCAATTAACGCGTTACCGTCTTAATTCCGCCACCCCTCTCGGCGTTCTTTCGTCGCGCAGAAAGTAAGTGCCGGATTTATGGGGAGATTAAACGACGTCGGGGGAAAGAGATTAAGGGACAACGGATGCGCATCGCAGACGGAGCCGAAAGAGAGAGAGAGAGAGAGAGAGAGAGAGAGAGTCTTGCGTGGGAAGAAAAACGACGCCGTTCGAGGCATGGAACGAGGGAAGTGCGTGTCTCCTCTTTCGACGTCGTCGCCGTCTCCTCTTTTTTCCCTTCTTTCTCTCTCCCCCTTCCCCTTCCCCCTCCTCTCTATTACTCTCCGTGTTTCTCTCGTTTTCTTTCTCTGTCCTTTGTGTTCCTCTGTTCCTTCTTCGCGCGCCGGAGACGCTCTCCCGCCTTTACAGTTATCGAAGACGCGTTAGAGAGAAACGGTAGTCGATGACGGGACGGGGACCCACCGTTCTGGAGACGTAAAGCGATACCAGGGACAGGGAATGATATGGAACTAATTTATCGGTGCCTCGTTAACACGCCTCCGGAGCCCTGCGTCCAATTCCCCGCGGGCATTACGCACACTTCGCGTTATCGCGCCGCGCGCATTATGCGTACAGCTGGCCGATTCTTTTTTCGTCCAGGCGTACCTCTGTTCGTCGATCGGATCCACGTCTGCGGCTTTTCTCGATCGGATGTGCACCATATTGATCCCTGTCGCTTCTGCACAGAGCCAGCTATGATTCTGCAAGCATTTTATCAGCATCGCTGCTACCATTCGTTCCGACGCCCGTCATCGAAACGTTTCATTAGATGCAATTTATCTACTTGCCCTTTATGAAATGCTGAAACCATTTGGCAAAGGAAAGTCTTTGACTCCTTGAACAATGCTGCGAATTATAGATGAATGCTATGAACGAGCTACAGAAATTCTAATCGCACTTTAAACCCAACTTTAACACGTTGACTGCCATGTCACCCATATGTGGGTGACGGAATTATTTGTCCATGTTTTAAAATGAATTTTTACGTTAGTGTATTTACTGTACCAAATTTGATTAGAATCTGTAAAATTCCAGAAAGTTGGAGGACTACTCAGAATCATACATTTAATCATTTTCAATTTTTATTTCATTAAATAACTTACTTTGATTTTCTGGAATTTTTGAGGTTTCTAGTTGGGCAGCCAAAATGTTAAACACGCATAACTTTTGAACCAGTGAATTCCTCGCCTTGAAACTTCGATTTTTGGCATTCTCCAGTCAAGATGTACAGGTTTATATTTTAAAAAGTTAAAAGTTTCTGGGTTGCCAAGGTGAAGTTTAACCCTACATAGTACCGAATCAGAATTTCATATTTACCAAAGTGAATCTAATCAATTGAACAGCGTGCTAGGTGGAGTGTGGTAAACCCCATTACATTCTATTGCAAGCTGCAAGGAAACATGTAATTAATAACAATTTGAATATCATCCATTGTAATATTTTCATTCTGTTGATTAAAGGGATTAACAAAAGTTTTAATTTTTCAATTTCACACATTCCTTGTGAGCACACATTTCTCGCCGCAGTGAAGACTTAAACATTTATTAGAAAGTTTCATTAGTCTCAGCAACCTAAATGCATACCCATGTGTGTTGCATAAAATCGGCAGTCCCCTGATGTCTGAATGAGGGGGAAGGAAAGCTGTTTAACATGGTGGGGAATGATCGATGTCATTATGTATATGGAATGTTGTGCATTAGGAATTGAAAAGAACCTTTGATAAATTGTTTTCATGCGCCATATTCGGGTTAGATGGAATTTAAGGAACGAATCTGTAAATCATCTATGGTTAATGATAATGTGAACCAATTTAACCCTTCGCAACCGGGACTGGTTGATTTTTTTCCAGCTTAATCGATGATGTTTTTAATAGAAATTGCTAAGAGTATTAGTGACACGGCGAAACGTAATAAATAGACTGCGGATTTTATGCGTTTATACAAAAACGAGTTGATGCTATTTAACGATGCATTGCTGAATGCCAATAGAATTTTTCCAACTTATTAAGGTTATTAAGTAAAGAAAGAAACTTTTATCTGGCAACGGTTCCTTCCAATTGAAGGAGACACTTTCTATTTTGCGTGAAGATCCGTGTAGTCTGGTAATAAATTATTGTACATCTAATAAGAAAATATTTACACAAATCAGTTATACACGTTTTAGAATGCTGTGTTGCATTCTGTGTTCCATTAATTTAATAGATTAAAAGGTTCAATAAATTTCCATTCATAGCACCCCTCGAACAAATGATTATTATTCTGAGATATATTTAGAAACGGTATCCAACCTCGATCATCAAATTGTTGCAACAGATGTTGCAGCTCCATATATTATTAAAATAAAACTATGCGAAACGACATGTGCAACACAATCTTACATTGCTTTTCATTTTTCCCGCCGTCATCGCCGGATGCCATAGATATTTTTTATTGTCTCGATCTGTACGCGTTTCCGTTCATTAGCATAAACTTCACCGGCCGAGTAATAACACTTAATAATCGCGTGAAGTAAATTTTTCCGGGAAGCCCCCGATAGAAGTATAGTATTACTCGAGGGGGCAACCTGTACTTCAAGTGACGCGCACTTCAGACGATTTCTGCTGTTTTCCCGTGGGCGTTCGTGTGTATACTAAGTTTCTCGCGGTCGCAATCAACCGCGAAGATCGGCCTTTAATTTAATTACAAACCCCGGTAAATCGTACACGCTTAAATCCTATCCGGCTGCCGTAATAATCGAAAGGCCTGGTATATGAGTGACACACAAAAGAGGACACGAGGAAGCGGTTCCGCTAATGACTAATGTCGCTGAAACTAATTACTACCCTCGCCGACGTTCCCCCTCCCTCCCTCTCCCCCTACTTCGCGATTTATCTCTGCCGCGCATCGATAAGAGGGCCGAAGGGCCGGCCGGGGAATAAGTTTGATTTATATCACGGCTCGCGTTCGAGATCGGCCGAATTGCATTAGGCTCGCTGCTAATTACGGTTTATTGTATCTCGATGTTCCGCGATTTGCGCCGCGCGGCGACCTTTCGCCAATTCAGGATTGATGGCGGGAATCCGTTAATTAGGACCATTCCCGATCCGTTTTCTGCCGTGACCAATCGCGCGGAAAATTTAGTCGTGCGTCCGGCTTGATCAATCATCTCTCTTATCATTCATTCTTGCGATTTTCTTTCGCTCAAATAGGGACGCTTGTAAATCAGGGTAATCGATCGTACGAGTATGTGCAAGTAAAAAGTTCTATTCGAGAAATGATTGTAAACAAATTTTCTACATGTGTTTCATTATTCGCAACTAAATACTTCAATTCATACAAAAAGGCAGAAAAAAATATATTACAATTAGACTCTTTGCGGATTTTTATGCATTTAGCAAGAAATTGGGTGGGTGAGATATAACAAAGATCAGAAAAATCTGAGGATATTGTTGGGATGTTTTCAAATAATTCAAAGAATTCATATAATCGTGTCTTTCACATGTGATAATTATGTATTCTGAGCCAGAAGAGAATTAAAAACATGTTCGCCTGCTTAGAGGTAGGCAAGCCATCAATATATCTTGCATTCTGGTTTTACAGTCAATAGAGCATCATTATGATTGGTTATATAAAGATTTATGGGTTGTATATCTCGTTAGCGCCCTCCTTGCTTCACTCCACGAACCTCGTAACATGAGAAATATTAGGTTGTCGTATATGAAATGCCGGATCTCTTTGTAGCACCGACGTAATGTTATTCACACGCGCAAAAACAGCCATATATTCACACCTTCGTTATTAGAAATCTCATCGTTTTGTGAATTTTTTATTTGACACTATATTTCTGTCCTTAATATTTAACATACAGCACAACACATAGATACACGAAGCCCAGTTTTAACGAGCACAGTCGCCTGTGAAATTGTAAAACAAAGATTTAAAAAGTTGATATCGAATAAAGATAAGTAGTGTAAGTATCATCGGAATTATATGTCATATTTGGTATCATTTTCACTAGAAAAATAAAGAAGTTTTGTTATTGGATTAGTAGTGGTCTCACACACAGATATACCAGACCCGTGTTACGTTTACACTCCTCGGCTACCAAGGCCACTCGAGCTTCACGGGGTATACTCCACGGCAGTGGGGATAGTTCTTGGACTTTTATCGCCTAGATATTTTGGACATATATCGAGTAAAGACCTCAAAATACTCATAACAATACTTAGCTTGAATGCGTGGGATACCGTTGGAGCAACCGTTAAATCAATTAACGTAGTGGCAAACAGGTTATAAGGAAATATTAGATCACTATAGCGAGACATAACTCCCAATGCAATTACTGCTAAATTTCAACGTGGAAAGGGAATCGTAAATATTGTTTTCTTTTATTGTCTCTTCCCCCAAAAATGGGAGAAAAGTTTTTGCCAGCCGAGTGTAAGCGATATTCCGGTTAGGAAAAGGGCGGAATGCAGATCGATAGGGTCCAGGGAAGGGTTAGGAGAAGAAGAGCACGGTGAAAGGGTGGCGTCGAAAGCGAGGAAGAAGGATCGATGGTAGCACAGGAGTAAAAGAACGTTGAAGCAAAGACGCGACAAAGAGAGCGAGAAAAGGGGAAGAAAGAGTGACGGAGAGGAGGGTGAGAGGAGGGGGAAAGCAATGAGCGGCGGGGTACGCGTGGCGAATGAAAAAGAATCCCGTGACGCACGTTTTCCTCACAAAGAACCAGGATCCGTGGCAGACCGGCGTAATACGGCCGTGGGTTTTCTTATTGCACGCACGATCCGTCACGCGTGCACGTTACAGATCCTTATACGCGTCGTTTGCAAGCAACAGACGCGTTCGCGGCGCCGATGCTTATCGACGATCTTCGTGGAATCGATCGTGATACGCCACAGTGCGATTGACCGATGGGTCGGGTCGCTGGATCGAGAGGAAATTCGAAGGAGCCTCCCAAGGTTGATCCCTCGTCGGGATCGGATCGGATCCGATCGATTCTGAGATTCGAATGCACCCATCGGGAAATAGACTCGTCTTACACGCTGCAATTGCCCCGGCATTGATTGAACGCAATTTCTCTGAACTGCGCGCCGGGACTATGCTATTTGTGACAAGCTAATTGCGGGGCCCCGATCCCTTCCTAGAATTTAGGTACACCGAGCACCCGGCCCTTGGAAACGACTGCGACCCACAAGAGCCATGCGAACGCCCTTTAAATCGGAATAACTTTTTTCAAATTCGGCTAAACGATTTGACTGTTTTCCTAGCAATTAGAAGCACCGGTTTACTAAATGACGGTGCGAAACAGATTTTGAGAAACTTTCGATAGGCACGAATTACACGGAGAAATAAAAAAGGCACTTTTCTCGGGAAAACGAGGACGTTCGAAAGTCGATGCATCCTCGCCGAGTTAGGATCGCAACGGTATACTGTTGCAAAAATTATCGTCTTAACGACGCCTTGTCGGCCCTGACGAAAGCGGACCACCCACTGACGAAATTGAAATTGAAATGGCACCCACCCGGCGGGATGAAAGTTTAAACAGCGCCCACTGAACAGATTGAAATTTAAATGGCACCTGCTCGAGAAGATGCGCTTACCGAATGCGACACCCACTATTCGCGTCGATATTTAAATCGCAAGGTCCAACGGTCGAACGTCATCGTGTCGAGGTCTTGTTAGAGGATTATTAAACGCCGATTGCCGAATAGAGATCTCATGAGACGTGCACGATCTAATTGATAATTGATCGGCTGTCATAATAAGCCGGGATGAAGTTTGCTACTCCAAACTGTGTCAAGGAAGTGAATTATCCAAGGCCTAAGCCGTCGTCTGTTTCATTAACCGATCGGAGACAGAGACAATGACGTGTGCGAGTGTACACCCCCGTTCATAAGTATGCCACTTGTGAATGTTACAAAATTTTAGGTTAAAGCGATGCTTTCAATTAGGAAGGATTTGCATTTATATTCGAATTTCTGCGAGCCAAGGAAAGTCACGATATACTAATTAGTAATGTAATTAACGAAGAGAACTACGTAAAAATACAAAGTACCATACAAAAATGTTACGGATAGTATAAAATAACAGGAATTTCCTAACTTTCCCAATTTGCCAGGAAATGGAAGAATGGCGCAACAATGGCTCCCGCGCCGCCGAGGGAATTGCAATTCTAATTTACCAATCAAACTGAAGCCTTAATTCTAGGAATTACAAATGGAACGACACCAACACGAGCACGGCACAAGGTCCGCGACTCGTGCGGCGGCACACCCACCACCTGAAACTCAAATTCCAGCAATAATCGCGCAATTACGGTTGTCGCTGTTTTTACTTGCATAATGATAACGCCCCGCGTTACTTGCTTCGCGTTTACCGGATGATTAACGCGAACGCAACGTTCGCCGCGGCCGCTTTCGCAACGCGAAAGAACTCGATAAAAGTTACTACTTCTTTTTTTATCGATCTGGCTACCACGGTGACTCACGAGCTGCCAGTTATTCTCTGATTTGTATTTTCCTAAGCGCAAGTGTACCCTTGTGCTTCCGGCAAGTGACATTCGGGATTTATTTTTCTCGAATCTGAATCACTTTTAATTATATTTAATCTTATTTGTACCATTGTTCTTGCAACCGTCCCTTTCAAGGAAATACAACATTTTTGGGACACCCTGTATGATTAAATGTAATATATTCGTTCATTATCTTTTAAAACAAAATGAAAGATCAGTGATATCGTCAATATCATTTTCATCTATTCACCAGGTCTCGAGTGGATGTTTTTCGTTTTTTGAGCAATCTTTTAAGGTCCTTGAAATCGTTAGTGACAAGAAGAAGGACGACTCAATGAAGTCTCATTCGTTGCATTCCCCAAAAAAATTGAAATTCTGTGCAGAAAAGTTCTTCTAGGTTACTCGAGCAAGAGGTAAACGATTCTCCCACAGAATGACGCTACACTTCGCCGAAAATGATCGACCTCGTTGAATACACTTATTCGGTAAAAGCGGCATAGTTTCGTAGATTTTTTCGTTCCCGTTGCTAACTGCATAATGGATCGTTTCTTTTTGTGAAATGGAAACCCGCCGATTGTAAATCGTGGGACTAGCCCCAGTTTCGAAAGGCAGGAAAGTGTAGCAGGAAATCGAGGAAACCGATTATCGATCGTGATCGTAGGTCGGGAATGAGTCATCGGGAGTTCTGAATGGTCGAATAACGATCGGCCATTTTCGCGCTCGTTTCGAACGCGCGGCTCCGATCATCGGGGTGAAGGAACTGCCGCGTATTTAGGGCACACTTTCTATTTCGATTCGAAAATAACAGGTTCGTTAAAATTTTAGTGAGTTTTCGAACCAACAATGTTGAACTGGCGAAACGGTCGCTTTGACAGAAAGAGCGCAGCAAATACGCGGAGAAAAGCGGAATAATTTCGACACGTGAAACTCGAAGGAAAGCGCGAGATTAAACGCGATAGCAACATTGTAAAAATGGTTTATTCGAACGCTGTAGTTGCCATTGGCACTCTGGACTTCTCTCTTTTTGGGCTCTAGTTTTGGTGGTCGCTTTCTTGGAAAGAAGTGAAAGTCATACGTAACTAAATAGAATTATTATCACGTTTCAAATAATTTCCACCAATGATTAAACCAATGGACTCCATTTATTGTAGTAATGGCGACTGTGCAGCCCATACAAATTGTAAAATTAACAAGAGGAAGTTGTTTGTAAATACATACGTTTGAAATACATTCAGGAGAGGAGGAATTGAGTCGATAAATTAATTACAAATAGACGGCAGATCTTTGTACAAAATAAAAGTTTTGTAATTTGCAAGACACGAGAGTTAAATAGAAAATGTTTTCCCTTAATCATTTTCTACACATTTTTGTCAGAAATGCATAAAATGTGCAGCCTAATCACAAATTATGTAGCTCAAGGTAATTTTTTAACTGCTCTCGGTGTGGAAAGAGCAAAGTTTATTTCCGCGATTGTTGTTCAAACAATCAAACGATTCAGTAGTTCTACGTCACTCTGTGCACTGAATCTATTCCGAGCTAACTGTATACTGAACGGTGTAGAAGGAAAGGAAAATAAAGCTTCTAAACGCAGCCAGACAAACCTAACCGACGAACCGTAATTGATACACAGAATGGACACCTCGGACGTGCAGTGACTTTCATCCACATAAATCGCACTCGGAATTAGATTCTTGTATTATACTACGGCTCGAAGAAAGCCAGGAACGTAACCTCGCCTAAATGGAAGCCTACAGAGCAATGGACCCCAATAAGGATAAAACGAGGTCTCACAAAGGCATGCGTCATTAATTGTGTTTCATTTTCTTGGTAATACAATAATACGCTTAAACTGTGAGTTGAGATTTTTCAGTTTGCATTGCATTTTGTATAGAATTTTTTATCGCGTGTCACGTGTAACAGCAAGAAGCGCATTAATTGGTTTAATTCAGTTTTTCAGGGGAGATTAAATTGACCGAATTCGAATAGTTATGTAACCGACTGACCTCGCCAAAGTTAATTATAAAAAAGCTATATTTCCGCATTGGATCCAGCACAGGCACTTTCGAAATAACACTGTACCGATCTGCAGTCAAGATCTCGTCTAGTACTCTCTTCAGAATTCTTTTTAACCGTTAGTGCTTTAAGTACCCGCCTGAATCTAATCTGCATTTAGTCGTTTCGAGCGGTAGAAAGAATCGCTTGACCTAGTTGAAAATTATGTTAAACGAAATTCTTTTCTCGGTGAAAATTTCCTAGGAGCGTTTCTGAACGACTTGAGTTTCTTTTTGAGATGGTAGAAGTATTGATTTGCTAGGTATCGTGAATTTACAAGCTTCATATTTTATACTGAAACTTATGTTTTGCCGTGGCGACATGTTTTCATTTGCAGTGTGATATCTGCTCCGCACGAGTACGAATCGTTCGTGCATGCAATGCACTTTGAAAGACGATTAAGATGACAGTTTCGAGTTAATCGGTGACCTCAACGTAAAACTGAATAGGCCACAGGGTCAGTTGTTCATGGCCTGCCTGAATCGGTTCAACATTCAAATGCCATTAAATAGAACTCATTATACCACTCAGCGTGCTGGGTATAAATAATTCTTGCCATTCTTAGGTAGGGAGCTGATAGCTTAAACGACAAAAATCATGCTGCATGAATAGCTGCGACGGTTTCAGGGTTTGTTACTACACGTATTATGCAATTGGCACACTGCAGTTATTTGGAGCAGCACGCGTATGAGTACCACCGTTTGCTCTAAATTTTCCATAAGTTACATAAATTTAACTTATTTGTGGAAATGTTAGAATATTTCATTTTAAATGCCATTCCTGTTTAATAGTTGGGGAGTGTTATCTTCTTTTATCTTAATTATAGTAGCGGAGGCAAATTTTCAATTTGCGCCCATTTGTTGGAATGAACATACAATTAAATGGGATACATGCATTTACTACAGTTTAGAATCTTTTATAAAGATCAAACTATGCAGAATAGATTTATGTGGAAAGTATGAACAATTAAATCAACATTATGTGGTTATTGACTTCCTCGCATCAATCACAACATTTTTCAATAATATTTCACTTATCATAAAACAGGTCAGGGTTTCGAGAAAGAAAAATCCTGAAATGCATTGATGGTCATTAGCTGTCAACCACAACCATAATCACTCGAGACTGATCACATTTACGATGTGGGGTGGACAGCTATTGTGACTATCAGTGTGTCTCTGGAGTTTTTATTCGAATAACAGACTATAATACTTGACCCAGGCTTAACCCAGACCAATCTTTAATCTAGAAACGTGATCTGAAACTTTTACACGCGTTATCGATTATGGCCGACCATAAAACTCTTCAATTGTACGATTCTCCGCAGCATCTCTGTTATCTCTAATAATATAATAAGAATAATATTAGTTTCAAAGGGTCAAATATTCTGACACATAAAATCTTCGAGGTCTCAGATTAACTACAAACCCCCCGAGAATTCTTGCGCCAACTTCTCTCAAAAATCCCAAGAAATAAAAGAAAAACGCTCGAAGCCCCCGGGTCTGAGATTTTTAATTACACAATTCCCTAATCCGCTTAATTAACAGACTATAATGCTTGACTCAGACTTCACCAAGACCAATCTTTAATCTAGAAACGTGATCTGAAATTTTTACACGCGTTATCGAATATGGCCGACTGTAAAACTGTTCAATTGTACGATTCTCTGCAGCATCTAACACTATTCCTACCGACACTTCACGTATACCTATTCCTACCGCGACCGGTCTTTAGCACAACTTATATTTTTTAATATAGAATGAAGATAATAGCCAATCAATAATCAGAGAAAATGCCGTCATAACTTTACCTTTCATAATATTTCGTTTACTATACCCTGTTGGGCCTGATGTTCCCCTAAAAATATTATGAATAGGTGCTCTTCCAGGATTACACCAATCTTTTACTTCTTGCCAAACAGGTCCGTCTACAGCAATTTCGATTACCTCTTCCTCATTCTCACTATCGGAAATAACTAAAAATCTCCTTCTCTTTCGTCCTCTACGCACGTTCGAAACATTCTCTTCGTCCTCATCGGTGTTCGAGTCGATCTCAAATAGAGCATAATTTTCCGCATTGTCATTTTCGATATCAAAAATTTCCTGATCATCTTCGGAACACTCTTCATCAATATTATTTATTTTCTCTAATAACAAATTTACACTCTTCGAACGTCTTGACATTTTGGGAATGAATATTCAAGGGATAAAATAAAAACTAAAATATAAAATTGTGAATCAAGATGGATAAAAAAATGAACAAAAGATAAAATGTGAAACTTACTACGTAGTATTGTTGGTTTGTTCACTTTTTTGAAATTGACGCTTATAACACGTGATACAATATAAAATAAAAGTAGAATAATAATAGAATAAAAATACAAAATAGTAAAAGACTGCCGAATATGCTCCTCGTAACTTTCACGTTTTGATGCTCTCTGTTCAGGTCACAAGACTTTACCGATATGAATTCGTGAGAAGACGTCTAGGCATCCCCTTCGGTTATGATTTTATTTATTTTACAGTCATAGTAGATAAGACGGTGTAAGAAAATCCAAGGTTCTGGACCGCTTCGGATACCAATTAGGCAAATAAACGCCACGAGGTCGATAGGCGAGCGAGAATTGTAAACACTTTGGAGTGCCGTAAAGCAGTATCTGGAAGGCACTTTTCGGCTAAAATCATGCCACAACTGCATTACCTTTCGTTTGTAACGACTTTATAGTTTCGGAATTGAGTCTTTGAAAGAATACTATTACAAAAAGATATAAATCGTTCTACCGGTCAAATGACCGGTCGTGGTAGGTAAGACAGACTCCAAATTTTTCTCAGAAAATAAACAATAAAAAAAGAAGTGAATATTAAAAAATGTATTATACGCATATTTTAGGAAAAGTCGTGAAGCTTAAAGGCTCATTCAATTACGTTGTATATAGGAAATTTTAATCGAAATTTTAAAAACGGTCATTTGACCGGTCGCGGTAGGAATAGTGCTAACAATATAATAAGATTAATATTCGTTTCAAAGGGTGAAATATTCTAAAATCTTCAAAAAGTTGTTCTTCAAAAGTTAAACATCTCTCAAAAATCCCAAGAAATAAAAGAAAAACGCTCGAAGCCCCCGGGTCCGAGATTTTTAATTACACAATTCCCTAATCCGCTTAATTATGGATACGAGTAGTACCGCGTCTGACACGGTGTGGATCCCGGTGGCGGCACTCGATCCTCCTCACCATCGAGCGGGGTCTCTGCGCCGTAGCCGACCGGTAGAGGCGCTGCTCGCGACGATCCGCTTCGCATCGAGCAGATAGTCGTGAGCCCGTCTGCGGTGCGGACGACTGCGTGCCCCGCCGCTGCTCGTGTTTCCCGTTGATCGCGGCGCGTGTGTGTCTCTGTTGGGATCCGTGGTGCCCTGTCCTTGGAGAGAAGAAACGCCCGAGAGAGAGAAAGAGATGCTGGTCGCTCATCCGGGCGGTTTGCGCGCATTCCACGAGCCTGGTGACGGTTCCGGTGGGCCGCGAGAGGGCCCGATCCCGTGGCAGTGACTCAGACCCTTTTACTTTTACCTCGGAGACCGGAGAGTAGTGTAGTCCCTTCCCTCGGGACAGACGACCGTGATCCATGTTAGTTTTTCGAACCGCGCCGTTCGATCTTCGCCTTCTCTATCCCCGAGAATAAGAGTGGTCGTCGTCGTCGTCGTCGTCGTTCGTTCGTTACGCTCGTCCGTGGGCCCGTGTGCGAGGCCCCGCATTCCTGGGACCGTATTTTCTCCGGTGCGCCTCTCTCCGGTGTGAACTCTCGTGGCCAGTGTGTCTCTTTCGTGAGGAACCAAGTGATTAACAGGTGCTCCGATATCTGGTGATACCACCCGGCCAGCGGGAAGATTACGTCGATCCTCGGGAATTCGTGTGCGTAAAAGGTTCCGCGAACCAACCGCTACGGAGAGGTCAGCGATAAACGGCGAAAATACTCGTCGATAGCGCGGCCCCACGGCTGGGCGCACCTCGCGCGCTATCTGCTTACAACTGCGCGCCGTGTTCCGTGACCGTATTTGTTTTTCGAGATACACGTGCTCCTGTCGCCGAAATACGTCGGTTATATTTAGGGGGCTCGGACCCGGCAAGAAATTCGTGGCCCTCGACCGCTTGGGCCCTTCGCTCTCGGTGTCTGCCCCCCACCCCCGTCCCCGTTGGACTGTAAAGTGAATTCGAGGACACTCCCGCTGGATGGACCGAGAACTCTCGACTGGTGCATTCGGAGTAACTTCGCCGAGAGACCTGGGTCACACGTGTGACACACCTTTCGAGGTTGTCCTCTAAGGGGGTAGATCGTGACGTCGATGACATTTAGTTTGGTGGCGCACGATTCTCCTTGCAGCGGTAACGGACGATAATCGAACGGGGATCGGAGCAAGTTTCACCCCTGGAGGTTCGTTCCCATACCCTTCCGGCCGCAAGGATGTTTGCCCCTGCGCGGGATACGTGTGCTAACGGAAGAAGCTTAGCGGGGCTGAGCGCCCATTGATATGCGGACCAGGTGACCACGGGGAGACATGTTGAACGCGGAGAATCTCGAGGAGTCCCCGAAGCGGAGGTCGACGTTCTACGTGTCGCTGGACGGCGAGTCTCGGCACCCTTCGAAGATCCCGAAAACGATCAGCTCCGACGCGGACAAGTTCACCAGCAACACGTTCCCGATCAGCACGTCGAAGGCAGTGCCAACGGTGATCCTGACTCGCACCCTGAGCAACAACGAGTCCGTGTCCAGCGCGAAGAGGGCCGAGGACTCGTTCCCGGAGTCCCGAGGCAAGGTGCAGTCCCTGACGAAGATCTTCGAGACGCCGAAGAGCGAGCAACCGGTGGCCGGGCCCGAGCAGAGGAAGAAGGTCGAGAGGACCAGGTCGTTCAAGACCATCGAGAGATTCCAGAGCCGGTTCACCGGCAGGAAGGACGCCGCCAGAAAGGACAACCGCCTGAACAACACGATCGCCTGCTTCGAGGTGGAGGACGAGAACTCGAAGAGGAAGACCGAGGAGAAACGATCCAGCAAGATCGTAGAACCGAAGACGAACGGATCGGTGAAGAACACGGCCAACGAGGCGAGGAGCAAGCCGAACGGGAACACCACGTTCACCAACTTGTTGATACGTAGAACGCACAGCACCAAGCTAGCCAGGAGCACCAGCACGTTGGTGAAGGTGGGTGGCAGACACGTGTCGGTCGACAGCCCCTGCGTCGTCGTGACGCCTGCCAGAAACGAGAATCGGTCCGGCAGCGAGAAATCGAAGGATGACGAGACGCCCGATGATTCTGTCGCGGATAATGACGAAGGCACCGAGTCGTCCGTCTTCGAGGACGCTGACGCGGACGCTGGGATTCATTCAGGTACGGGGTAGGAGCTCTGTGCGCGCGCCTCTGGGAAACGTTTTGACAGTCGGCGGCATTGTTCGCCGGGTTTTTAATGGGAAATTTGATCCGAGAGAAGCGTTATCGGTCGGTGAATGAGAGATCCTCTTTGGATTATCCGGGACAAAGTGCTTCCGTCGACGGTCATTCAATTATGCACTTTCATTCCCCTGTTATCCTCGCGATCGTTTTGCTGTTTGACACTGTGTGCCTCGATGCAATTGCGAGGCGTTTGTGCACGGTAAACACAACGTCTATTAGGGAAATTCTGGTCGAGTATTCTGCTCGCTTTAACACGTTGACTGCCATGTCACCCATGACGGAATTATTCGTCCAGTTTCTACAATGAATTTTTACGTTAACCCTTTGCACTCGAAGACATTTTAACGCCAAAACGAAACATTTCTTCCGACCTAGAATATCTCCCTTCTGTAGATTTTTTTTCAGGTTATACATACGAAAATGGTGCAATTTACTCGTACAATACTGAAGTGTTTAGTAATTTATTAATCACGAACAAATTTAATAAAGTTAAATGTATTTTGAATAATGATACAGCGATTTTTAGTGGCGCCTTACAGTCGCCATTCGAGTGCTAAGGGTTAATATATTCATTGTACCAAATTTGATTAGGCTCTGTAAAAAGCAAGAAAGTTGGAGGACTAGGAAATATGATTATTTCGTTAAATAACTTACTTTGATTTTATGGAGTTTTTGAGGTTTCTAGTTTGGCAGTCAAAGTGTTAATGGGACGATGGTAATGGCAATTTTGGTGGAGTTATCAAAAGAAAACAGTGCCAGATAACTGAGCCGTTTATTTTGAAAGTGGCCTAAGTCCATTTGTCAATTATTTTTTGTTGCCCGTAATTACGTGTACAACTTCAAGTTAGCTGTCATAAATAACATTTGCAGTTAAGTATATTCAGAGTGTATACGATAATTTTGGACACATGAGTTTTCGCAGTTAGTTCAATAATTAAAACCATCACTTTGAAAGTGGCCCAAGTCCAATCCATTATTGGTAATGTCCGAAGAAAATGATCAAAAAGTAATAACTTAAAAAAGAAAGGTAATAACTTTATTCTAAATGAAATGAAACAAGAGTATTTCATATCAACAAAATTTTTGGAGGTCGCAATTTTTAAAAGGGTAAAGAATTCTAACAATAAATTCGTTAAAAATATGCTGAATGCGTTTTTTGAGAGATGCACCATTTAAAATTTTCTATAAGATATGAATGAATGAGAATGCAAAGTTTAACATCCTGGATTTAATACCACGTGGGGGTAGAGCAAGAAAGTTTGAAAATATTGTATTGACACAATACAATTACAACAGCGATATACAAGGACATGATGGACTTACTATGAGACATACCACCGGAGCACTATGCCTTCTTCACATCCCTCCCGCATACACAAAATGTAGATGAGCAGTGAATTGTTATGTGATTTATGTAGTTAGAAAATGTCCTGAATTGCATAACTTGTGTTTTTGAAGTGTTGTAAAGATATATAAAGTAAATTGAGTATTATTTTTTAAATTTGAAGTATTTTAAATTATGTCGAATGGACTTGGGCTCTCTCAAATTTTACAACAAATCTGGTTGTTAACTGTGAAAGTGGCTTAACTCCATTTTTGGTAAGAAAACACATATTATTAACTTAATAATTGCTATTATTTTAACAGGAACTGTAAATTTAACTCTTTTAGATACACTTAAGCAGTATGACGGCATGTGTAATTGGTATCCTACACGTATATTTTTAATTTTATTGAAACACACACCCTTAAATATCTCAATTTAAGTATAAGTAGACTTAGGCCACTTTCAAAATAAACGGCTCACTGGTCTGCAGATTTTGTGCTTTCATAATAAAAACTAGTGGATCAAATGCAAAACGAAGAATTCAAAGCATACTGTTGCATTGAAAATTATTCTTCACAGAAACACTGGATATTGTAAAATTACAGAAATGTTTCCAATGAAGCCATTTTCCATTAAGAGTTGTATTAAACATTTAATCCGTAAGCTCATATAATCCCACGAGCATTAACGAAATATTTAATATTAGAACGAACACAGTCAATTTTTATTAAATTCGGATAAACTTGCTAACTAAGCTTTTAAACTATTGGCTTTTTATACAGAAGATAATAGTGGCAACAGGTTTTCAGTTCTCAGGGTCGTACCGCGTGTTACAAATTGTTTGATCAGAAGTCATTCGGTGACGTGTTTCTTTTTTCACTATTTTCGATCAAACTGAAACCTTTTTATGTGATATATGGGACACATTGTCAGGCACCCCAGGTGGCAGTGAGATGATCTCACCCCTTATTTCTGAAACTGGGGTAGCCCATGAATTCCTGTATACCTGATACTTCCTTTGGAAGCAAATAACGTTTATTCGTAACGCTTCTCAATGTTTTATCGCGCGAACAATAAAATATTGAAGTATATTAGCGCGGCCGTAAATCAAGTATTAGTGGAACGGTTACGCGAAATTCAGAATAGAAATTCATTTCTTCCGGATACTTAGTAACGGTATTGTTCGGTTAAACCAGAAATAAATTCTACCGTAGAAAATAAGAAACAGCGGCGATAAATACATTTGCAGAAGTTATACGAAGGTCTTTGGAGCAATATTTATAAAAATAGAGGAAATAGAAATGGGCAACTTTAAAGGACTGCCAAACTCTGAAATAACGTATAAATAATACTGAATAGCTTCATTGTTATTAAAGTGTGGACTTTATGCATTTACGATAAAAATGAGTAGCAATTTAAACTGGTAGTAAAATGAAAATAATTGACAAATAAGCTACCCTGAGCATGTTCAAATTATTCAAGAAATTACCTAAGTCACTTGCAAGAAAGAAATCTCTTTGTTTAACACTTTGAACGCCGAACTAGAAACCCCAAAAACTCCATAAAATCAAAGTAAGTTATTTATTGAAATAAAAATTGAAAAAAATTAAATGTATCATACTGAGTAGTCCTCCAACTTTCTTGTATGTTACAGATCCTAATAAAATTTGGTACAATGAATATATCAACGTAAAAATTAATTTTAAAACCTGCACAAATAATTCAGTCATCCACATATGGGTGACGTGGCAGTCAACGTGTTAAAAGTTGTAATGAGTCGACAAAAATAGTGATATTCCCAAATTCTGTTAATCCTTCCGGTGTCTAAAACTTCGTCTGTTGATTTTTGTCATAAATGCACAAAGATCCATAACACGTGTTTCTCAGGCGATTATTTGGGCTATAAAAGGGAGCATTACGTCAGATAGTGTCACACGGTAGTGAGCACGTCGGTTCAGCATTCCGATCTGTTGAATAAAAATAAAAAAAAAATCCGGCGTTCGGGTCACAGCCATTCCGAGATTTGATATTCAAAAGAGTGAATAAAGAGGCTCGGGCGAAGGGCTGGCCCTAAGAAGGTCGGAGGAAAGTTCGGCAGAGGGAAGTGGGGGATCGTGTTGGTCTTGTTTTTAGGACCAGAAAGGCAGGTGGCCGAACCGACCAGTAAGTAGGTCCTGCGGGTTCTTAACGCAGGTCCTTTACAAACACGCGGTCTCGTCCCTCGAGCTCGGGAAGAGAGCAAGCAAGCAAGCAAGCCGCGCGCGTATCGTCCCGAGAGCTTTGCACCGAACAAAATGTCGTCTAATTACAGACGCTTCCCCGAGACCTTCGTTAACCTTGTCGTCCCTGTCCCGTTACGCACGGCGCTTTATAAATATTGGACGTCGCTGGGACGCGATTATTAAAAGCGACTCGATCGGTCGGCTTAATTCCGCGTGAAATTCAATTATGTTTAGGTGCGTGGTTAGTTGGGTGCTAGAATAGGTTTCGCTTTGTTCGCGGCTGCTCGGCCGAGAATTCTCGACAACGATAGCCGCGCCGGGCCTCGGCGTACATAGAAAATTTGCGGACGATTCGATCGCGCGAAAAAATCCTGTTCGGGTTTGCTGCCGGAGAGAAATTTTATAAAATGTGGCAGAATTGGAGCAGAAAGTTATCAGCGCGTATAATCTCTACGTGATAATGCACTACTTCGAAGAAAACAGATCGCGTGTGTACGAATTGTTGAATATTGTAAAGCGTAATACACTGTCTTGATTGTAAATTATCTATTTAAATCATAATTACATCTTGTAATATTGTAATACCAACCTGTTAAATTGTAATAGCACATTGTAAAGCGAAATGGACCCGTTTAAGGGTCTAAAGAGCTTCAATAAAATTTAAAAAAAATTCACTGTCTTGGGAATACGATGATGTGTTTTCAGAATGGTGAAAATACGGGCCGGAGCCCGGGCCCACTTTGCCTAGGAGTATCAAACTTTTCGTTTAATTATTTCTGGTGACCAAACTGAATGAATGAAACGTTACATTGGTAACAATACGAAAATTATCTTGAAAATTATGTTCGAAAAAGTTGATAAATGTTAATTTGAGCGCGTTCGAACTCTCAAAAAATGGAAAGTACAAATACGTGTTCGAATGTTAACTGGAGTGGAATTTATGGTTCCTTTTTACTTTCGTTTCACTTTCATATCATGATCAAAACACTAACCACATGTTGTTTTGAAAAAAGAAATAAATGAAGCCTAGAAATAGGTTGACAATGTAACGAAGTATCATGCGAGATACCGAAAACAATTTCTTTTCCTTATTTCACTTAATGGTGTGTTTTAAGATTGCGGAAATTGATTTTACGATGGAAAGAATATTCCTCATCAACTCCGCGTATAATTGAAATGAAATTACAATGGTAAAAGTTGGTCAATTTTGAACCTGGCTGGCAACGAAAATTGAAATTAAAATGAAACGAAAATTAGTGAAAAAGATAAACGTGCAGTTACCACTGTCAGTGCAGTTATTTATTTCCATTTTTAATTATTTTAAGAAAAATCAGAAATTCAACGGTATTTTGAAATTCTTGGAATATTTTCAGTTTTGAATTTCAAAAATGCTCATCTGCATTTTAAACAACGCCCAACTACAGCGTTCACATTTTTCCAACTATACCTCATTTAGTTTCGTATCTGGAGCAGTGTCAAAAATGATCCATATCAGGGTGACCTCATTAGAAGGCCTCTTAGGGAACAGTCACGGCCACTTAGAACCATTCTCTGAAGCTTTTAACGACAGTATAATGAGCGTCAATTTCCAGCGTTAGAAATGACTCCGAAGCTCGGCTCTATCGGAATGCGATTAACAGGGGAGCCGAACGGTGACTAAAGTTCGCAAGTGCACGGTGTGGGAATAGCGCGATTTTCTTTTGAAGGAACAGGTGATAGGGTCTCCTCCGGGGCCTGTAATCGGCTGTCCTTAATTATCGTGGCCCTCGGCGCTCGGACGAGAAATAAAAAGCTCGCGATCGTTCTCCTTGCAATTTCTGGCCAGCTAACGGGACCGATGAGTTCGTCGATGGACCGCGAATTTCGATCAGCTTCTCGGCTTGATTTACGAGGGCATCCTCCCTTCGGCTCCACTATTCGTTCCTACGTATCCGACGCTTTGTGGACCGCCTCTCACGTCCTGACTTTCCCAGACTTTTTATGGGAACGTGTCAATTAGAAATTTCCAGCCCACCCGTTAGGTTCTGTATAATCCTTGGAAGAATGATTTGTGGTAATTCCGAAATTTATCGGCCCGGAAAATCGTTCTGGGCTTTCAAACGTTTCGACCTTTCTTTGTTCAAATTTTACGAGAACCTACTATTTTGTTTGTGATATATCTAATTTCTGTGTTTCTGTTTGTTTCAGGTAAGACATTTTTACAACTGTTTTTCTCCTACCTTCAACGAACTTCTGTGGACTAAAACGGGCAAAGAATATGACTCATTTGTAAGTAATTCAATCAGAAACAGTGTATCGTAATATCTCCTTAATGTAAAACTCCTCTTATACATACATATATCAGTTTGTACAATTACTACAAGTTGCTTTAAAAACTGTAGAGGCAAATGTATGTTCGCGTGTGGGTACAACACAGTTTTCAACGAGCTCCAGATGGCAAGTCATTAGATATTCAGTGTATAATTCAATATTACATGAAACCTAAACGGATTCATAAAACAGAAGTTCAATAACTCATAATTTCTGAATTTGAATTTCAAATTAAATTTCATTCGGTACTTATGCAACGAGTTATGAGTTAAAGGAATCAACGAGACTCAGTATTTATCTGATAAATCATGGCTCGCGAAAAGAAGAAAATCCAGTTCTTATGTAACCAGATACGAATTTGTAAACTTTCTTCTTCTCGGATTCATCAAAATTGTCTTCACGCGCGCACACCTGAAAAATACAGGAGTGAGGCACCCGAATAATTACGGCCTAGGGTTTAAAAAGTAAAAGGAATTTATTAGAATAGCGTCCCAGAAACGCATATTCCCTAAAAGCGACATAAGGTCGGCACACGATATCGCTGTATATTGCTTTTCTGGGCCATATTGCGCCAGTGCGTCGCAGATAAGTTACGCTCGATCGTGTGTAGAGTCCGTTTATCTGTCGTTCTTTCTATCGTCCCCCCTCCCCCCTCGCCCTTTCACCGTTGCCGAACGCCGACGTGGATTTCGATTTTTCACCATGAAAAACAGAATCCCCGAAATCCCGCAAACGAGCGCTTAATGGGATCGGCCTTCGACGCGCGAGAGGAGATCAATCCTAATTCCCCCCTTCCTCGACTGTGAAAAATCACGATGACATTACGGTTTAGCGATCTCTTGATCGGCGAACCTACGAAAAAATCTCTTTCTGCCCCAATTTTTTCCCTCGACATTTTTTTTCTCATTTTTTTTTTTCTTCGCTTTTGTACGACCATTGTTGCAAACGGTTCGCGGACAATGAACGGGGAATAGCGAGGAACGAGGACGGTTCTACGTAATTTCTGCCCGTTCTAATGATCCGTGGTAGCTCGGCTCGAAAGTGGAGTGGACATAAGTAGCTCTCGCATGAATATTTCAGCGAGCACCGGTGTCTGCGGCGCTTTTGTTCGATGGCTTAATTTCTTTCGCCTGGGAACGCGTGTCGCGGTGGCCCTTTGAGGGAAAATTGAGCGTGGTTAATCGAATCTCCTGCGACCGGATTACTCTGCGCTGGGCTTTGCGAATATTCCTCGGTTCGTATTAACCTACTGAAAACGCTGTGTGCTACTTTGATTGCGAATTTTATATCTTAGAGCAATCGTGCGTTTGTCACGGATTAAAATAAAAATGCACTGCTACGTTTAGTAATTTTAATAAGACCACAGTCTTGTGTTTTACCGATTCAAGTTTCCCCATTTTTGAAATCGTTAATTGTTAGAAAATTTCGTTACTCTTATCGTTCTTGTATAAACATATCATTCGCCAGGTTCATAAAATTAGAAAAATTAGAGTACTAATATGTAATTTTCGACCTACTAAGATTATTAAACAGAGGATGAAATTCCTAAATGCACTATAGAATGTATTAACAATTACTATGTGGAAAGAAACGCGAAGAACGTTTACTTGTTGGATATACTTATCTGTTGCCTTTATTATCTGGTTTTTCTTTAATATTATTTACCGATCGAAGAAACTTGTAACGTGTCCACTGTTCCACGTTTAATCCAGAAAATCCTGTTTCGCGTGCAGAGCAGGATCCCTTTTTCATTCAGAAGCCCCGCTCTGCTCGTAAGCTACTGTGATTTTAGGATTACGCGACTACCGCCATACCGATCGCGACCATTTTTATCGGGAACTGCATAATCGACACGCACGGATCCGAGAGATTTAATCCGTGAATTTACAGGTGATCCGTGGATCGTGGCGGTCTTTACAATTTATTACGACGAAACACTGTCGTCGTTGCATTGCTGCGAAAACGTAATCCGTTTCTTGTGCAATCGAGTTCTCCCGAGTCTTGTGAAACGGTTAAAAATGTACAATATTTATCTTACACTGTTCACTTTATGGGACACTTTGCCAGAATTTACTCGCTGTTTCTTCAGTATACACGGGAAGATCAGATCAGTACATCGAACTGTAGAATTTTATACATGCTGTGGTATTATGTTATTACTAGACTGCGGAAAAGTGTGAAGACATTAGGAAAATTAGAAGAACATTTTTACATTATTTTCGAGTTATTAGCAGTCTACTTATTACATTAACATGTATTTAGTAACATATACTAACATACTAAATAATATATTAACCAATAAATTAAAATATACTAATTTCCTGGTTTTTAAAACAGCAGAAGATATGTGCAAGAACATTTACATTTTATTTTGTCTCGGAGAATGTTAGCGTCGAAATAAACTTTTCCTTCGCCGCGGTTGTTATAAAATAATCTGTGAAAAATGGCAGTTCTCAGTCCCAATTATAAATGTCGACAACGGAGGATGAAAAAGTGTGATACCTCGTCGCCGGTGAAAGGCTAAAACAATGGCTTTCGCGTTTAATCGCGAGCAATAAAAGCGGGAAACAATATCAGCAGGATCCTCTGTTCTTTTTATCCGGTAATTGCGCTCTAATTGTGTTCGAGCTCGGCGCGAAGCGGATGAAACGTATACCTACACCGGGAATGAAACGAATTTCAGGCGGCCGAGAGCCGGCTGAATGTAGGTCTCGTTATGAAATGATTTCGAAACGGCCCTGGCTGTTACTTAATTACGGCTGATCGTGCTCAACAATCGATGTTGCGACGCGATGTTTCAAAGTATCACGAGAATCGACTCGGATTTCCACGATCTTGTCCGTAGAAACTGAAACCGACGCGCGTATTTACTCCTATATTATTTACCGCTCGTAAAGCCGTGTATTGGTTCGTGCGACTGTTTCATATCAATCCGTGAAATTACAGTTCCGTTATTCATGCGCTCGCTCTGGCAGAAATATGTTATTTATTGCACCGTTCACCCACGCTTTTAATTATTTAATCCGTTCACAGCGTCGAACTACATTAGAAGCTATTTATACGATACTATTTTATCGGGGCTCTAATATTTATTAAGTTCTTGTTCATTTTTGTTCTCAACAAGACGCCCCTTTCAAACAATTGCGACATTTTTGGGACACTTTGTATTATAATAAAGGGAGTCTAGATATTTTTAAATTGCCAGTTTAAATTAAATCTCATAGTATTTAATTCTCTGTTCTGCTTAACACTTTGATCGCCAAACTAGAAACCCTCAAAATTCCATAAAATCAATGTAAGTTACTTAATGAAATAAAAATTGAAAAAAATTAAATGTATGATACTGAGTAGACCTCCAACTTTCTTGCATATTACAGATCCTAATCCAGTTTGGTACAATGAATATATCAATGTAAAAATTCATTTTGAAACTTGCACAAATAATTCCGTCACCCACATATGGGTGACGTGGTGTTCAACGTGTTAAACAAGCAATAATGTATTTAACCATTCTCAACATAATCAGTAAAAAATTGTTTAAAATTAGTGGCAATCTCCTGTCTTAAAATTTTATACAAAATGATGGATAATGATAAATTGAAAAAGATTGGGAATTGCAGAGGGTTACAATTGAAGTATTTCAAGTGCAATATTGAAAGTGGCACAATCCGGTTGGGAATTCCATTTGCAGAAGATCGGTCCCCGTTTTTGCACTCCAATAATCATAGAAAAGTTTCCGGGCACAATCGGTTTAAAAATCGAGGATTTCCAGGTAACGGCAGTTGTCTGATGGAATTTGTTTATCATTTCACTCGAGTCGCGGCGAGTTGCATCGGGCACAGCCCCGTATTACGCCGGAATAGCTCGTGGTCCTTGCGGATAGAATGAATCAAATCCTCGGGCAGGAAATCGCGTCCTTCCGCGAACGGTTGAACGTGAGAATACGCCGGAAATTTATTCCCATCGGATTTTACGGTGTGCTTCGATTCTATGCGGAGAAGGACCGACCGATCGATTCGCAACTTCGCTTTCTCACGATTGGTCCTCGAGAACGTGAGTCTGTGATCATTAACGATTGGTTCAGCGGAATGACTGGTCGACGCACCATAAAAATTAGAGCGAAAGATTTTCAATTACCAGCTAGAGAACCTCTTACAGCATAAATAAAGCTCGGAATTTTTATTGGTGTGTATGCGTGTGTGTTTGTAAATTTGCTGGTATTATACATGCATACAAATTCGCTGACGGGTGATGAGATTTATAATTAAAGGATACAGAGAACTTTTTAGCTTCACAGGCTCGTAATGACAGGACAACTGGTTTAGCAGAGTAACCGATTGTTCGGTGACAATTTGTAGTTAAACGAACAACAGAATTGGTTTTCTTAATTGATTGGAATCGATCAAGAGACGAACTGAAATTGAATAGCGTCATGATTTTGTTATTTCGAAATAAATTGTTTTCGTTGAAAATCTGTCCATGTTGTCATGTGGAAACGAAAAACTTTTCGTTCTGGTATTATTAGAAAATATTTTACCGATTGCTCCGAAAATATTCAATTATAATAGCGTTTTATATATGAAAAGTTTAATTACAAGTAAAGGAAAACTTTTATTTTTATCTTTTTATTGCAATTTCAATTAAAGAAAACTAGATTCGTTGTCTAGTTTTACAATTAATCTAAATCTTTTTATAGTAAAATATGATATTATAATGTATTTAACAGATCAACGTCGATTTTCGATGACGTTCTGCCGTATGGAAAATTTCCTGGAGCAAGAGCAAAACCTTTTTACAAAATCGATAATTCGTTTACCGCCTCGAAAATTCATGATCGCGCGGCGATCATCTGCGTTTCTTTTTGCACGAGTGAAACATGTTATTGGAAATTTTCGTGAGAAGCGATCGTATTTCCTCGGGTAGGAATATGGTTTCTTCCGAGACGGCGCGAGGCCATTCTAACAGCCAGCACCGCAATTATGTAGTGAGCGGATTTCTTTCTTTTTGCCCGGAGGCTCTTAATGCGTGAGAACGGACAGTAATAACGTTTTAGCAGGCAGAGCATATTTAAAACAGTATCAAATAGGATCTTTTATTTCGCCTTTTCCAACATTTATTCTTTTTATCTACCGGCTTTCACCGGTAAAATGCGTTTCACCGCGCGGCTGTTGATCTTTATCGATCACGTTGCTTGACGTTATTTGCAACAAGTTTCTTTCGTCCTTATGTCCGTCGTTTTTGCACGCTTCGTGGAACAGGCGCAGTAGGTTAACGCAAAAATAAATTTTCTTACAAGCTCGTTCAGCACTCATTGAACTTGATGAAATCGTACAGTGCAATGTTCATTTAAGTAGATCACCGACAGACTGGCAAAAATGTGTCGCGATAAAGAACACTATCATCAGCCCACTCTGTCTACCAGAACAAAACAGTTGTTTGCGTAAGCAACGCAGAAGTTCATTAACCTTTTCACCCATATATTATTTGCCGAACCGAAGTGAACAATAAACGAACTGCTGCAAATAATCAAAAATTTCAAAAAACTTCGTCTACGATCCAATGTATCCTAAAAAAATTATGAAACACCGGTCCAAAAACCCCGATAATATCCATAAGTAATCAATTATTTGCAAAGAATTTGTTTTGCCTTTAGTTCTGTACCGATCGTTGGAGAGGAAACACGTATTCTTTTACAGTTTTCGGTAAAGCAGCCGGTGTTCAAAATATTCTAAAAAGTATATTTTTTTACAACCCTGTAATAAAATGGCGGCGTCCGTACCTTCCGAGGATCATATTCGTCATTGCATACTTTTTCATTTTCATGCGGGATTTAATGCAACGGTAACAGCAAAGAAAATTTGCGATGATTATGGAGATGTATTGAAGGACAACAAGTGTCAACGTTGGTTCAGGAGGTTTGCTGCTGGTGATTATGATCTCTCGACAGGCCTCGAAGTGGACGACCAGTTGAATTTGATAATGACACCCTAAAATCTCTAGTGGAAGCTGATCCAAAATTAAGTATACAAGAATTATCGAGAAGCCTTGGTTCCACATGGTCAACCATACAAAGGCACCTACACGAAATGGGAAAGGCACATAGGCAAGGAATATGGGTACCGAATCAATTATCTGAGACCAACAAGAATATTCGTCGATCAATTTGCACTTCATTGCTATCCAGATTTCGTACAGATCCATTTCTTAGCAGAATCATTACCGGAGATGAAAAATGGATTCTTTGTGATAACATAAAGCGTTCCAAGCAATGGCTTTCTGCAAATCAAACCGCAATATCAACCCCCAAAACCTAGCTTATCACTTAGAAAGGTGTTACTGTGCATTTGGTGGGACTGTCGTGGCATAATTCACTTTGAGTTGTTGAAATCTGGAGAAACAGTTACTGCCGAGTTGTATTGTCAGCAATTACGACGGCTGTATTCAGAACTATTGAAAAAAGGGCATCTTTAGTCCACAGAAAAGGTGTAATACTGCAAATTGACTATGCCCGGCCCTATACAGCGAAACTCGCTCAGGAAAAAATCAAAGAATTGCAATGGGAAGTTTTACCGCACCCCCGTACTCACCGGATATTGCTCCCTCTGATCTTTTCAGATCTCTGGAGCATTATTTAAGAAATAAAACATTCTGTAGAAGATGTAAGGAGGCACCTTGAGTCATATTTTGCTTCACGAACCCTGGATTTCTATAAGAGGGGGATTGCAAATTTGCAGGAAAGATGGCAAACCGTCCTTGATAATGATGGAGATTATATAATAAATTAAGAATTAAAAACCTGAATTTACTACAAAGTTTGTATTAGATTTCAAAATAATTGATTACTTATGGGTCCCCCTAATATTTACAAGCGATCGAAAATCATGGTAACAAAAAGTATAAAAGAACTCTCCTATCCAAGACGCGTTTTCTGCTCTATCTTTTGGTCCGTGCTTCGTAGCATTAGCATTCGAATGCGCAAGGTAACACAGTTTCCCGAAATTCCATGTGATTATCATGCTTCGTTGCCCCGTCTGGAGCTCCCACTTTGCGAGAACGAAACGTGGCCGGGGTTGCGATGCCAGACGCGCGTCCCCGCTTCGGGAAAGAAAAATGGTTTCAGCTTGTTTAAACGAGGTCCTTCGCTTTTTCGCGTTCGAGGACGAGGGGACCGTCTTCCAAGGGAGGGTCGACACGTCGCGATCCTAAGTACACAAATGTCCGAACGAGCCCGAATTTACGGGTCCCGTCGCGTTTATTGTAGTCGGACGAGTCGCGCGTGCTCTTGAATGACGGTGCACGATCACTCGAACATTCTCCTCTCTCGCTGCTGTACAGGGTGTATAAAAGTTATATGTCACGACCACCATAGCTTGATTCTACACCCCTGGATCGGTGGAAATCTGTTAAAAAAATGCACCGCAAAATTCACCTTGACCTTGGAAATCAAGGTCAAAGTGTCGAGAAATTTTCTTTCATTGCATCGTATAGTACTCATCACTCAAATTTTTCGATACTTTGACCTTAAGTTTCACGGTCAAAATGAAGTTTGCGGTGCATTTTTTCACAGATGTCCACTGATCCGGAGGTGTAGAATCACGCTATGATGGTCGTGATATATAATTTTTATACACCCTGTACAGTAGTGACCGCGTGGACTCTGACGGGAAGTATGTCGAAAAAATCGGTTTCTATTTTCTTTTTATCCCGGCGCATCTCGCCAAAAAATCTGAAAAAATTCATGAACACTACTCATACCAATGCACCGATACTATAAAAATAATGTCGGTCTTGAACTTCAATGCGAAATCTGCATTTCTTCGGTCTCTTTGAGGTTTTTGATTTTTTGCAACCAGGATTTCCAACTTAAAAATCCGAATTAATTTAAGTATATGTATCTAGGTATTTGGAGTCTGTTCGATTTTTTCAGAATTTTATATGCGGCTAAATAGGGAAAATAGTCTGAAAACTATTTTTTTATATTTTAGCCTATATCTACCCTCTCGATTAAGATGTAGGGTTAAAATTTGACGCATCATCGCCTCATTCGGCTGTACCCTCCCTGAACAAGGAGATCCATTAATGGATGACCGGAGACTTCGATGACCGCAAGCGCATGATCGAACCGTGTCGCATAGTTCGCTGAAAACTTTACTTCATCAGCTTTTCTGTTCAGAGCATATCTGATAATACGACTTCCATTGAAGTACTAGCCTAATATGTCGAAATATTTATTTTTAATTTAATGTAATTTAACCCCTTGCACTACAATTTATTTTATGATTTCAATGATTAGAACTTCTTACATGCCTACAATCTACTAGGAAAAATAGAAAATTTATAATTATTGTATAACCACGTGTCCTGTAATGGTTAAATGTTGACTACGATAAAACAGAATTTCATTTCAATTTATAGGGAATTAATGGTATAAATATTTAGAAAATTCTCTTCGAAGTCTTCATCACGAGTCTGACTCGATACTATGGTACACGGGGTTAAAGTACCATTATATGTGTTTAGATCTTAATGATTGTAAAACTCTAAAAATCTCGAACACATCGCAACACATAACACGCAACACATTTTTTTATGCATTAATTATAATGTTGCTGGGAAAGTATTGAAAGTATAGAAAGCTTAGAAAATATATTGATTTTTTAATTACGTGAAAATAACTCTCACCGATTTTATGAAAGTTATAATGTTGAATGCTCTGAGAAATAATAATTACACGCTCGGTTTCGAAAGTAAATAGTATAAAACTGTCTGAATCTATAATTAAAATTGCGGTTCAAAGGTTTTTTTACTACTTTTGAAAGGCACATTAAAATTTGTGTTTCTATCCACTTAAAAAACACGCATAAGTCAAACTTCAGCGTCTTAAATAAAGCAACTACATTAATCATGATCTAATCTGCGTTGCTATTAAATCGAAAGCTCTTAATAACTATCTTACTAAACTCGGAACATCATACCGTCAGAAGTAAACATTACAACACATTATTTGCCCGAGTTATCGCCATTCAATATTATTACAAGCCTTTGCAACATATAATGTTATAAGATATCGGAACATGCTCCACTTTCTATGTTCTGCAATCTTTCAGTATATAGCATTAATCATTTTCATTCGCTTTCGTACCGTATACGTACCTATACTTTATCTTTAACGTATCAGATCGTATCGGCCGCGAACAAATAACAATGCAACACTGGTTATACCATGACAGGATTATGCAAAAATGAAAGAAAAAGAGAAAAGCATACACCGACGACGTGAATTAAGATAATTATTACAGACCGCCGCAAATATTCCATAATTGAGAAGATTATCTTCGCCCCGATGCTCATAACGTCATAACCGTTCCCGAAGTCACGTTCCGCTGGCGAATTGACTTCACTTTCTTCCCATGCCGAGCAACTTCGAAACCGGTCTTCGGCTGTCCCGATATCCGCCGGCTCGGCCCGGTCTGGTATAGCACGCGAGGTCAGTTTCGATTACGCCCACGCGAAACTTCCTCGATTTTATCGGGTTCAATGGGGCTGCCGGAAGTGACATCAGGCGTCGGTTCCGCGGCCGGAGTGCAGCGGATCGCGACCGCGCCGCAGTCGGAAAAGTGCCCCCGGTGCACGTGGCCTCCTGCGGTCAGAAATCATTAAGCCCGACAACCGTCGAGGACGAGATCAATTGAGACGGCAATTTGCCGCGAGGCTAGTGGAATTGAGCGTTAACTCGGCCGCGAGGACTGCGCGACTCCGCGAAAATTTACGTATCCGCCTAATTCGCGGACGCATTAAATCGTTGATGAAGCTACGACGGTTCACGTGGCCGCCATATGCACAGCAGTGGCTTGATCTCGATACATGCACAAATTTCGCCACAGAAACGTCACTCGTACAGTACACTTCCTGATCTCTTACCGTTATTGTCGATCGTAGAAAAGGTGACAAACAGCGTGAACGGAAAGTCGCTCAACTCGAATTCAGTGAATTCCTCGCCTTGAAACTTCGATTTCTGGCATTCTCTCGTCAAGATGTACAGGACTATATAGTAAAAAGTTAAAAATTTCTGGGTTGCCAAGGTGAAGTTCAACGCAGTAGGTAAAAATTTCTAGACTCGAGCAGATTTTTCTGTACTATTCTTTCAGCGAGTTAAGAGAAACGGCTGGAAATCCACTGAATATGAATGGAAATGTAACGAAATTAACATAATGTAGAAATGCAGAAATTGATAATACTTGTATCGAGCTCCGAAGAGAACGAAGTTGTAAATAATATTTGCGAACAAGTCCATCGATCACAAAGCAACTCGCGTTCGCGAGCTAATTGGATCGATCCTCTATTTTCGCGAGAGCAGAATTTCGCTCGCAATGGCGGCGATTAAACAATTTGCAAGCGTCGCGTCGGCCGACGCGTTTTGTCAATCCTCGCCGGCAATGAATCGGAGACAAAAGCTCGGCGGCCGTGTCTCTCGCGGAACGGCGACGGACACGCAACTAGAAAGTATGACGTGTCAATCAATCATAATCGCGAAATTAATTGCGTTATTACATTATCGCGTTACGCGGCGGACCGAGCCGTGTCGGCGAGATCGTCGTGAATAATTAATCGCGGGTTCGTTGCACTTCGCCGGCGGAACGCGCTTTCGACCGATCGGTGAATGTAACTTACGACACTTTCCTTCTCTAAGGTTACGCCTTATCATAGTAAACAAGTCCCCCTTTTCGCGGGCGCAACATGCGATCGACAGACCACTTCGAATTCCCGAACTGTGCGATCATCGTCGTTGCGAATGATTCGAACCAACGTGCTCGTGGTTCTTGAAGAATTCCCTCGATAACAACCGGGTTCAACAAGCATTACGTTCGACTGATAAGACCATTCACCTTTGGCGGCTTATCGTGCATTATTAATTCGAACAATCTAAAATATGCAGCGAGAGATATCGAGTCGCGAGCGTCTCGCAAAAAGTTGCTCGCTTGGAACTGATGCTCGAAACGATAAAAAAATATTCTACTTCTTTCGTAGCTGTTCTCGACAATTATGTTTCTGAGAAAATAGAAACGTTAATTAACAAGTTAGTAAAACGTACCAGCCGTCACATGTGCGTGACGACCATGGTTATTTCCATAAAGAAAATCAAATTAATTTTACATCAGTGGTTATTTAAAGATGGTTATAGCCAGACTGCGGATTTTATGCATTAATAATTAAAAATACTAGGTGAAACATCAGTCTCTGAAAACGTTAGAAGAATTTAAGAATATTCTTGTATTCTCTTCAATTTGTTAAAATGATTAAATGAAGATATATACTCTTAACTTCTTTTTTGCTAGAATCGACCTGGAAAATTTGTATTTTGTATTACAAGATACACAGTTTAATTATAACACTTTTTTTGATAATATCTTTTGCATATTTTATAAGATGATCTTTAATAACAACTTTCCACTATGAAGATTGCTATCGGAACAGACACTAATAGCGAACATGTTTGTTAATGCATTAATTGATGCAATTTTTCCGCTTATTACATTTTATATTCACAACTCATTGGAGAATTCCTTAATACTAATGTACCCATTGAGCGAATTCCTTTATTTTTGTGTTCTGTAAACACAGTATGTGGGAATTATTACGAGCAATTATGATAATTTTATAAAGTTCTGACTTTACAACAATTCCGATGCATCCTGTTGACTTTCTCGTTTTCACAAGAAAGCGTCTTCCATCTTGAACACAGGAGTCAGTTCACGAACATCTGCGGGGAAGATCCACGGTTCTCAGCACGTGTTTACCAGGTTGCGGCACAGTTTCGTGTCGACGATTTTACGCATTGAAATATTTCGCTGTGTACCCAGGTTTAACGACCTCATGGCCCCAGAAGGGATGAACTTTTAGGGGTTTTACAACCTTGTTACCCTACGCCACATTTGCTGCCGATCCCTCGAACTGTTTGCACGGATAATCAAATGCAATAAAATCAATGTATACAAAACGGTGATTCATGATACCTTGTACATTTTTTACTATTCTATTTTCTATATTATACAATTATATATTATATTTAATGTAATATAATGATAATTTGCATATAAATCACTTGAACCGCATCACTTAATGCATGTAGTGTCACGAGTGCGAGAGTTTTTATATATTATTTCGAGGTTTCACGTTTGCTAACACATCTACCACAACAATCAAGCATGCAATAATTCTAATTAATTAATAATTTTGATTTGCGACATTACCTCCAATAAAAGAATTTAATATAATTCTCATACAGATCACCTATCTCGTACCGTGTACAAAATGTTAGTTTACGTAGCATTTATATGACGAAGAAACGCGATATTAATTAATTGCAATTTACACAGAATTGGCCCAGAGTTCGGTGAATGGATCGACATAATCATTTCGTAACTCGTGAGACCGGTAAGCTTGGCAGTGTTACCTGTTAAGGATCAATCAGATCCCGTGATGATTTCGGTAACCGCGATCTCACGACACGATGCTTTCCCTCGGCAAATTGGAAACCGCAGTAACTAGTTTCCCCCGCGTTTCCGCGTCGACGCGTCTCGCCGCGCCGAGAACACGGCGGTTATCGCGCCGGGAAAGTTAATGTCCTTGCCCGTTGATTAGATTCGCAAGAGTTAATCGGTTCCTCGGTTCGCCCTGATCGATTGTAACGCGTCGTTATTATTCGCCGGCCGCCGAGGATCGTTTAATTGGTTCCATTTAATTAGGCGGCGCTGTTTTCTCCAGACGAGGCTGCGCAACACCGTTAATCGAGACGCTTCCATGGCAGTTTCGCGCGAAATCGGGCATCTGCTTGCGAAACGGCCGCATAAATCGACCCGATCTGCGATCGCTGATTCTCCCTTCGTAGGGCAAGGGGCCCGATTACTGTGGGGCTACCAATCACTTAATTTTACAGTGCAATGAATATTAAAAAAGAGATATTACATCTTTCTCACTGAAATCATTTAATATTATATTCTGTATATTTCTTTTTTAACTCTTTGCACTCGAGTGGTGACTCCGAAGCACCACTAGAAATTCTTGTGGCATTATTTCAAAGAAATTGCAAAAGATATTACAAAATTTTTATTCAATAGATTACTAAACATTTAAATATTGTACGTGGAAATCGGATCAGTTTCGTACGAATAAAATGAAAATATTCTAAGACGGAAGAAAAATTTAGAATGAAAATAGCGCCGAGTGCAAAGGGTTAATATTTATTATGCTTCAAAAATAAACGGCTCGCGTATTAGTGACGGTAATTTTTTGAATTACAATATGATCATTTCCATTCTGGATATTTCACCCTCGATACATACCCACGAATAAATGCATTTATTTCGGGCGATTCGAAACTGTCGTCCAGCCCGCACGGAAAACAATTTGGCATTCTAATTGTAATCTCGCCGAAGTGTCCCCCGTCGCTTCCCGCAGCCCATTGTGCGCCTAATTCTTCCGAGGAACTTTTAATTTCGACAAAGCGGTGACTCCGATCCAGTTCACGGCGGAACCGGTCCCGGAAGGGTTGCAGATTAACTTACACCCTGGCATTGATCCCGGGGCGTCGGATGTAAATTCGATAAATTAGAAGGATTCGGGGCGGCATGCGGCAGGGGGTTGGTACACGTCGGCCCTGAAAACAGCATCGATTGGATGGCTGGCCCGTAACTTTTTCCCTTTTTTTCCCTCATTACTGCCGGCGATAAGGATCATCCCTTATTGTCGTCCTTCGCCGGCGGAGATCCTTCATCGAGCCTCTCTGTGTACCAGCAACGATATTTAAATCTGCTTTGGTAACAATGAGCCGCACAAAGCGGACCCTTAATCCGCAAAAATGTCCCCTTTGTAACCCGCTGTCTGCCCCACCCTTGCTCCCTTTTCCTCCGGACCTGCCCCCCTCCCTACGATCCCTTTAAAAGCTAGTTTATGGTACATATTGGCTATCCTGACACCCCTCGAGAGGATCCTGCGGCCGTCATTGAAGTTGCCCTTTTCCTCGGGGCTTTTGTTGTCCCGCTTGTTTACGTGTACGTGAGCGCGAGCTATATCGACGCCAGTATTCTATCAGCTCTCTCTCTCTCTCTCTCTTTCTCTCGTTCTCGCTACCCTTTTCAGCAGATAGCGCTCCCATAATTTATCCGGGCGACGCTCAGACCTCCTCTGATACACGACCGCCTTTGAGATACTGCCTGCCGACGAGAGTTCGCGATCAACTAACCGCTCGCTCGCTAAAGGAACCCGAGTTTCGCGCGATCATCGTTTCACCGGAGGCTACCTGAACTTCCGAAACCGATCGCAGGCACCTCGTGTAACCTCGAATTATAGTCTGCTTCCGGTATCGGGATATTGGCTATCGAACACCGGAATTTTCCATTTTATTTACCGACGGTTATACGGTTATGTACTTCTTATCTTGGATAAATTGAACATCTTTCGCAAATCCGACACGTTGCAATGACACGCTTTACAATCTTTTACAAGGCACGTTCGGCACAAACCTTTAGTCGTTTACTCTTTATTTTTTTTTTTTTTTTGTTTATAAAATGATTTGTGGACTTTTGCAAACTGTTAACTATGGAAAGAAATCATTGTACCCTTGGCAATACAAGTTTTCTACGTTTCTCTTCGTTTAACACTAGAACTACCGAGCCCTAAACGTGACTTTGACTTATCCCTTTATAATAACAGCAAGATTGAATTTGCTCAGGTTTCATACGATTTTTATAATAACATGTACTCCAAAGAAGAGATATATTAAAAAATTTCTCGTGGAAACGTTTTCATAGTTTCAATAATCGTGAAAGAAAAAATCATCCACCAGCCACTTTGACTGGTTCGGTAGTTCTAATGTTAAAGTGTCGAACGCCCGAAGAGTTCGGATAATCGAGGTTCTAACGCATCGTGGATTAAACGAGTAAATGAGATCCGAATTGCGTCGTGTTTGGTATCGTTTTAATCAGGAAAACGTCACGGATATGTTGGTGAGAGTTTCACGAAAAGATGATTAAAAAAGACAAAGTTCTAGCACTGTTTGTCTCTTTTCTACGGTCGACGCTAGCGGTGAGAGGTCAAAGAGTATGTACTCGACATAAATGACATTTGTGCCCATAATTATGAAAGTGGTCTAAGTCAAAATGTTAAAAAACATGAGTTTATTAGTTATTTCACACCACATTATTTTAAACTAAATATATTCAATGTAATTTTTACGATATCGTCAAAAATGAACCATTAGATAGTGGTTGTAATTTCAACATTATATGGAATTCATTTAGCGTTAATTATGAAAGTGGTCTAAGTCAAAAATTTAAAGAAATTATATAAACATAACTTGAAAATGGCGCGTGGCCCTCTGTGACGCGTTTCTGAACTACATAATAAGCCGATAAATGACAATCAAATAATAACAGAAACGACAATTCATTCCAGTTTATCTAACGATATAATTCAGTTGGGCTGTTCGGAACTAATTATTGGCGACAAATAATTTATATATTTTACCACTATGTCAACAGATATGTTCAGGCCAAAATCGTAACATTAAAGTAGCATTGACATGGATGAAATTGCTCAGTCATCAAATAATAATATTGAAACGGTAGACCACAAATTTTTGGTATCGGGTCATTCCTTTCTACCGAATGACCGTGATTTTGGGTTGATAGAAATGAAAATAAAAAGAGCAAATTACTTATACAACCCTGAGCATTATTGTGAAGGGATAGAAAAGCGTAGAAGAAGAAATACATTTTCGATAAAACGAATGTCGCAGCCGGATTTTATTTCAACGAAATCACTAGAAGAGTCAATAACAAGAAGGGTAAAAAATACCGCGGGCGAATCTGTCTCCTGGCTGCAAATTCAATGGATCAGATTCTTGAAAAATGAACCTTATAAAATGTTCTATAAAACTTCTTTAGATGATTCTAAATTCCGCGTTTTGGATCGTTCACCTAAAAGGGGAAGACCAAAAATATACGGAAATATTAAATTACTTCCATTATACACCACCACTAGACCAGTAACGGAAGAAAAACATAAAGATATTATGTGTTTACTACCATACATCCCTCCAGTTTTTCAGGAACATTTTAAGAATCTTAAAAACTCGAAATGACAAAAATGGATTACTTTTTAAAAATAATTAATAAATGTTCACGAATTATTTCATTAAAGTTATTATTTCAAATAAAACTCATAGTTCTTTATTGTTTTAAGTCATTTATAGGACATTCAGTTAATTGTGAAAATGGCCTAAGTCAGTTCAAACTTTAAAAACAACATTTTCGTATGAAATTCACACAAAATTTCATATTCGTAATAAATTTCCATTAATCAAGACTAATAAAATTATAAATTAAAATGTCGCATAATGTAAAAATATTTTTTAATTCATTCAAATGCGATTCATTAAATATCTCGAAACAAGAAATATATGACTTAGACCACTTTCATAATTATGGGCACGTTTCTGTGCCGAATTTTTCAGCATACGTCGAGACGTTACTTTTAAGGTTTTAGCGATGCTAGTTGGGCGACCTATATGAAGATAGAACCGACGGTGATCGCTTGCAGCGAAGGGATCGAGGCAATGTATAATGATGAACGCGTACGCGATCGCCATAGTGGATTCCGCTCGACGTTATCGGGGGCTTGGACTCCTTTCCCTCTTCTTCCCTGTTCTAGCCATTTCTCGTCCCCTTCCTTGTTGTCGTGTGCGCCGGTCTCTTCTTCTCCGAACACGGATGAGTCACGCTCACTATACGGAGTCTCGTGAACTCCCGCCTCGTCATCCTTCCCGGGGATTAACGACCCTGTCTGTTCGTTTTTCTTCGGTCAAAACCGGAAACCGATCTCCCGTTGTCCCGTCGCCGGAAAGACGCTCGAAATACATACCTGCGGCCGGGAATAGCGGCGATACAGATTGCAGTTAGGATTTATGACAACGGCCACGATGGACAGCGGAACGGTCGAACGATGTTTTCGTGTTTCGCCTGTCGGGGAAAGCTGAACCGATCGAATCTGTCGAACTCGAGGATCTTTCGTTTCTCTCGACCGATTTGTTGACTGTCGGACCGTTCAGATCGTAGATAATTTGCCCAACTTGGCAGTAACTTTGACTTTTGCACTTTTGAAAGTCCTTGTCGTTCCTGCTCTTCCAGTTTCTTCCGAGGAGATGGTGCGTTTCAGATCAGATGGAAGATTTTTACCTGTTTCGTCCGTTTTCTTTTGGGCGTGAGCTTCTGTATAAATTTCGGATTTGCGTCGGATTATTTTGAATTATCATTTTGAAATTACAGTGATTTCTCTATATATGTCGCAAATGTCTGGACGATAAACGTCGCGGAACTATCCCCACTACCGCTGGGTACACCCCGCGGGAGGTCGCGAAGCTCGAGAGACCTCGGACGCCGAGGAAATGCTTTTCTGATTTATATATCTTTTTCAAAACTATGTACATTTCTATTTTTTAAAACTGCAACTTTTTAAGGGGCCTCAACATTCGCGTAATCCCGTAGTACGGTGACAAAGGTTAATATTCAGTTAACATCTGTTCTTCTTTCTTGCACATCTTCGATGCTTCGTAGACGTACTTAGAATTAGCATAATGAATATCGCATGGTTCCTAATGTTTTATGAAACGGTCTAACGGGACGGCTAAAAATATCTTCTGTAAGCATGAAAAATGCCTCTCTATTTTTGTCCGAGGAAATTTTGAAGAATAATTTACACAATATCGCACTTTAATAATTGCATAAATTGTTGGAATTATGAACGAACGCGAATATTTTGCTGCCGGGTAGCCGCGTTTGTGGATAGAAATGTTCGCAACCAGCTAATAAAGTATGGGAAGTTATTAAGCCTAGAGAATCCCGAGAGTAAACAACTTATCTGCATATACAACCTCTTATTTCCGATGACGTTTCTAACGTATCGCATAAATGCTACCGAAGAAACCTCAAATTAACGTTTTTACGAATTTAAATGCAGGTTTAATATGCCTGCTTCACTAGAAAATGTATCTTTAATTAGTGAGCTACATATCTGGATCATAGTTGTGTTGGTTCGTAACATAAATTCGTTTGGTTATCTTCAATATCCTTTTTCAATTTTTGTTAACAAAGTAGAGAAACACAGTCAATTAATTATAATATCGTTCACTCGGAAATCACAATTATCTGCATTTGCAATGGAGCACAACTGAATCGTTAAAATTATTGTAGAAAATTTATATTTGCAATCGAACAAATTTATGCAACAACCCGGTAAGAAGTAGAAATTTAATAATTATTACTACGGTTTGTTTGTTAAAAGTAGAGACCCGATGCACGGAGTTGATGGTTAAAGTTAAATTATTAGGGACGCAGTTCAGTGGGGATAGTTCTGAGCCTTTTATCTGCTAGGCATTTGGGACATATATAGAGTAAAAACTGTACCGTTTTAGTTTCCTAAATAAATTCTGGATTAATTCCTTCGCATTTTTTGGATTCCCCGGAGATTATTTTGCAGTCAACGTATTAATGCAAAATGGCTATACAAGGGGTTCTAAAATTTCTAATTTTCTACAAGATAATTTTATACGAGTGGTTCTATATTTCAAACTATAGTTTGACTGTGTTGAACGGCTGCAGTGAGACTGTCAATGATCTCGGTGTCCTGTTTCGACAAGCAGTCTTGGGTAACATAATTTATCTGAGCCATGAATAAAGCGAACGATACTCGCCAGCGAAACATAAGATTTGCGTGGCTGGCAACGTGTTAACAACATAAACATGCACGGCCATCCGCGGCTCGGTATAAAAATGTAATGCACCATATTTCTGTATTATTATGGGACGATAAATACAGCGCAAAGTATACGGCTTTTTACGAAATATCACGTGTTCCTCGGATACAGCAGGTGTCCGGATGCTTACGTGCGAGAGTGTCCACTTATTTTTCCCGGTGTTAATGAAAGGTAGAGTAGTTAACGTGCGCTTCGGAGGAGAGTGTCCCCAGGGGGTAGCACGAAACGAGTCGTGTCTCCTCCTCGGGTACGGACGGAGCGGTTGCTATATCGACAGGTAGGAATGTTGTACTAAATGACACGTGTACCCGAAGGTGCCGTGGTCTCTCCGCGCCAATCAGCGACAAGCTTGTTTATCTGTCCCAAAGGTGTTGCCAATATTCCGACCACCGAGGTTCGCATTCCTCCCGCTGACACCTCACCCGCGATTATTGCCACTTTTGCAGTCGAGGCCTGCAACAATAATGCGCTTCGATCCTGCGCGGATGCAAGGATTTCTTGCCGCGTAACGGACCTTCGGCCATTTTTCCGCACGCTACTGTTACGCGCGCCGATTTGCAAGTACATTAGCTACTTAACACCTGACATTTCAGTTGCTCCGCGATGCTCGGTCCGTTCGTCTCCGATGAAATATCGTTTCCTCGACGATAAATATTTCTGTCCGCTATTGTGAGCCTTCATGTTTATTTATCGAGCGACACCGTGTCGTTGAAGCGACATTGATGCTCGCGTGACGGTCCATTTCGATGATTTAGCGGAAAAGAATGATTCAAAAATATTTCTTTTCGTTTCGAAATAAAATAATTTCTCGAGAAAAGTTTGGTAGCAGTTTGATAGGAGTTCCACAAAAGATTGTGTAATCTTGAGATTCCCGTGAATTTACACAGAATTCGACACAGAGTTTTAAAGGCTTACCTCACCGGAAGAATGTAACTTTCCACATTTTGCAGTAGATAAAAGTTCAATGCGAATAAGATGGAGTTTTATTTCATTTTTAGTCGCAGCAAAGCGATGAAAATTTGCTTCACAAACGACACAAAGTTAATACAGAATACATTGAAAGTGCCGAAGACAGTAATCCCTAAAATAAATAGAAAAAAGGAGGGTTGGACAGCGACAGTTAATTCCCAGGGCTTATAAAGGGTCAATGCGGAATTAAATTCAAACAAGATCGTAGCCGAACACTTGAAAACCTTCGATTAAATGCTACTTCCTCCGCAAGCTAAAATTAAACGTTGCTGTTTGCAAATTACTATTTAATCATCCATATATTTACCTTGCATTGTTAACAGAATTGTGATATTTGTATGTCCCACTGTCGCTTTCATCGTTTTAGAATTTGCATAATCTTGTCACATGTTCTGATGCTTTAAGTAAATATAGTTGTCTAAAGGATTAAACAATATAAAGAACTCTCTATGTTTTGTACTTGTTCTCCTTCCTCTGTTGAATAGGAAAACACACTCTGTCGATACAATTAGCTTTATTATGTAAGTACGAACTTTGACCACCTTGAAAAAACGTATTTGTATAATAAATTCAACGATAGTGGAGCCTCATTTAGCATGCGAGCTGCCAGTCCGCGTATAACAAATAGCTTGTGCGAATGAGCCGATCGATTTCCAAGTGTTTAAAAAGTTCAACTCGGTCTTTGATCAATAATTCATTTTCGAATGCGGATGTCTATTTATAATTCGGGCTTTAGCTTCGCGACTCATCGATCGATTATGCTACTTTCGATCGTACCACCTTCATTGGTCGTCGAACCTTTTCTTTCATTCTGTGTCAAACAATAATATAGCAAGTTATTTTACTACTACATTTGATTACACTTAGTTAAAAGCGATTGAAAATACAGAATACTTTCACTGGCTGGGTAAATATAGCAATAATAATATTTATTTATTGCGAGTAAATTCCGTGGTGCACAATTCTTGTACAAGAATTTTTAAGGCACAAATACATGCAAATATTTCACGAATACAAATGGAGATTGTACGCGTGCACATAAATTTCTTAAATACATTTTCTAAGATCTCACATTTCCGATTCTTGACTTGCTTCTTCCTTTATAGCCCCTATACTCGTAGAAGCAGCCGCACCGGCTCGTAATAGTGTTTCAAGAACACCTAATTTGAAGACTCGAACATCAAAGGCTCCGACAGAAGTTTCGTCTTTGGAAGACTACTCTGTGGCCCTGCTGCCACTTAGGGTTACTATCATACATTTTACAAGAGACAATTCAGAGCACTAAAATCACCCAATTTCACCGAAAAATACCTTTCATCCTAGCAAAAATATTACTGAGGCTCCGTGTACTTTAAATTGCTTCTATAAATTAATAATTTATCGTATCCCCAATTTTATGTTCACTTACGTATCCTTACAGTGCATAAGCGGAACGAACCCTCGTCAATATACAGTCCATGGAACCCTTAATCTTTTGTTGAAATAATAGTTGCAGTTATAGGCGGTTAATCGTGAAAACTGTTATTTTTACCATTTTCGATTCAATAGGAACAATATACAAATTAACGTGTCTACAAGAAGTTGCTTCAAAAGTGGTTTAAAGATTGATAAATAGAGTACACCTAAACGTTATCAATTATTACAAGAACGATCCGCCGTTCAAGGGTTAAAGGGTGTTTATACTCGATAAATTCGAACTCGAAGAGCCTATCCCACTGTAAAACGGTTTCGCGGTGCACCCCTAACCGAAACGAGCCCCGGGCAGTGCGCCGTTGCGCCGTGTGCACCGTTGTATCATTCGGCGCACTTAGCCGGCATCAGAACTGGCACATCCGGCCGCGGAGCGTGGTAAAGCGACGCGTGGACGTTGCGAATCCCAATGAATAATGCAAATATACACCGCCGGCTGGATTATCTTTCCCTCCTCGTTTCATCTCGTCCCGGTGTGTCGAGGCGCGTCGTAGCACTGAAAATCGCCGGCACTGCGCGGCCGGGAAAGTGGATCGAGGCTCCGGTGGCTGTGTGGCCCAGAAAATTATAATCGCACCGGGACTCGTTCGCCCGTATCTATGCTAATCGCGAACTAACGCGAATGCTTGATCGATCCGTGTACGGACGCCGTACCGAGTCCGGTAATTAAAGTAATCGCGGAGAAAGGCTACTCTTGACCCCACCGTCCCAAGAAACTCGATGTCCTGGCGGAAATGGACCTGTTCGAAAATTCGAATTCTAGAAAGTCGTCTCTAATGGATTTTTAATTCCACAATGGCCGGGGTGTACGGGGCTTTCCGGAGCCGAGAATCTTGCTTGAACTGTTGATAGACCAATCCTTTGCACATGGGAGCCGCTTTACGTGCTGGAATCGCAGAGATTTCCGTCTAAAAATTGTAATTTGGGAAAATTCTGCAGAAACGAAAAGTAAAAAAGCTGTCTTAGACTCCACTGTCACCTCGTTCCAGCGAAAAGAGAAAGAAATGTCTTCGGATTTGAACCTGCGGAGCAATTTTCCAAGCGGAGACACGCGGGATTGTCGCGAATTTTCGGAACATCTGTCAGTAACGATAAATTCCTCGGCTCGGAAACTGAACAGAGAAAGAACTGCCGCTCCAGCTTTCGGAAGCTTCTGCCTCGCCATTGTCGCCCGAACGAAATCCGTTCGTCGAGAGTTTTGCCCGGTAGTTTCGAGGCACTCGCGACCGAATGGCGTCGCGTTATCGGCACACCTTGCAGAACGGTTATCTGGGAACAGCCGCCGCGCCTGCCATCCATTATCGATAACGAAAGCGCTCGCAGTAAAACAGTCCGATTTTCCTGCAACTTCTCCTGGAGAAAACTCAGCCTGGTTTCCGTGCATGCCGAGAAACAAAACACGGAAGCTCGAAACAGCGGATGACGATAAGAAATGCTAATAAGAAATGCTAATTGCCTCGCTGACGATAAGCGCTGGTGTTACGTCAATTGACTAAATTAGTTTTGCTCGGAATGTTTTAGGTAGAGGGATTTCGCCGGTCAATGCTATTTCTGTGTTTCGGTAGATTATTTTCTTTCGTCAATTATTATTTTCTGCGTTAATTCCGGAAGATAGGAGCCAAATAAAAATATCGAAAAAATGGGTGTACCGTGGGAAATATTATTAGACATTTTCAAATATTCCTAACGAAGAAATAAAATGTTGACCCCATTTAAGGGCCCGGGATAGTCACGTAACTTTTTAATTAATAATTTCCATTCACAGACACAGACTTAAGATCCGTCTTGGTCTTGATCCGACGGATCTTAAACCTTAGCACTCGAATGGCGACTAAAAATTGCTGTGTCATTATTCAAAATATTTTTTACATTATTATATTTGTTTGTATTCAATAAATTACTAAACACTTCAGTATTGTACGAGTAAACTCCACCATTTTCGTATGTATAACGTGAAAATAAATATATAGAAGGGAAATATTCTGGCTCGGAAGAAATGTTTCGTTTTGGAGTTAAAATAGCTTCGTGTGCAAAGGGTTAAGTCTGTGACTAAACTTGTCACAATTTTTGTTTTTGGCTTTATTTCGCAGATAATCAAGACAAAATATAGCTCAATTCGTAGGCTAGGAATATTTTCCAGTGCTCTCAATTTCATCCAGAAATCTCATCCAATGGTATAAAACTGCTAGGATTCCACGGCATGGGCATCGGCAATTTTTGGCCTACTTCTAACGCTTATATTAGCAAATATCTGCATAATCTCGGCAGCTCCTGACCAGCGCGCACTAGATTGAACCTTCCTCTTTCGAATGAGCCCTTCACCAGCGACAAAATATTCTTATACAGGGACGAAAATTTGAGGCACGTAAAACCATTTTTTGTCGGTAATGTAGTCACTCTACCTTATCGCGAATCTACGAAGACCGGGCCCTTAAGTAAAAGCATTTCTATTATTACTTCCAACATATTTGATTTCAAACGGCTCTGTAGCGATGCATCGGTTTAACACGTCGAGAATAATTTAGAAAATGGCGTATCTTTCGAGCAGGCTTGATACCGCATTAAGACATTCGTTGACCCCAGAGTTCCCGTTACCAACATCTTCGCAACGGGGCGTGCGTGTTGATTTCTTGCGTCCACTTCATAAAGGCAGACCGGAGGAAATTCCCAATCAGTTGCGGTGCAGCCGAATAGAGAGCCGTGCATTTACGCACGGAAATCCGTAGAAATAAACGGAATTGGTGGGTGCGTGTATGCGTGAATTTGCTCCTCCGGCTGCCGTGAGTCATGTACGATGAAATGAGCGTGTCGTAAACGCCCCCTTCTCCACGAAATACATAATTAAAGCACGACCAGCTAGAAGGGAAAGAGAGCCATCTTCTGAATCAGCTGGTGAATAAAGGCCCGGATTTCGGGGCTTCGTGTTAGTCATAGTTATTACCGATTTAGAGCTCGAACGCTGTCTCTCGACGGTTTGTGAATGGCGTCGGCACGGGTGGGGTCGGTTTAACGTGTAAACATCGCTATAGTAGCTCGTGCGGCTTACAACGAACCAGTAGATTAACAGCAACAGTGATCGAATTATACGTTTATCAATTCCTTTTCATGCTCTTTAACTATAGCTTTACAATTAATCTAGTTATTTCTTTTTGTTTATCCCTATCATGATTATTTTTGTAAATTTTAGTTTTTATTGTATTCGGTGTATAGAAGAGATTTAATTTTCAAGAAATTTAGGAGGTTAAAGTTGTTAAAAATAGGAGTATTCTTTTATTATTCGGTTGGAGACTATTTTAGTACTGGGCTTGGTCGACGATGATCGTCATCATTCATTCGTGACCTCTCTCCTCGTGTTCTTGTTTTTCTTTTGTTTTTAGCAGCTGCTTGGAATTCTTGGCTTATAGCCTTAAGCAACTTAGAGTCACGTGTGAACCGTCTTTTTTGATTTCATACAGAACTCGTTCTGTATGTACAGTGGTATGTATACACGTGTGTCACTGAATATGTTATTGAAAATAGTAATAGTCGAAGTGAGATAAAGCCAGAATTTGTTTTAGAACAATCAGAAGATTCTAGAAAATGTTCCCTATTATTTATGCAATTTCCAATTTTTATAAAATTCTATTTTTAATGGTAACAGTATTTGTAGATCCACGAAACAAATAAAAATGGTACTAAATTTTCGCGAATCTTATGTTCTAGCACTTTTTGAAAATTTACATGAGCCATCAATGCATAAAGGTCAGCAGTCTACTTATTATAGTGTTGATTTTCTCTGAATAGATTCTTCGACTATTATAGGAACTTAATTTCACCTTGCGATTTATTCCGTTCAGGTAATAACTACCTGCTCCCGAACGAAACCATGAAATTTGAGACTTTGTAAGGGTCTCCATTTCCCCGTGAAAAATAACCGATCATAAAAGATATGGGTTCAGAGACCTTCATAAATCCCCCCCCCCCCCCTTTCGAGCATGCCATATGGAAAGATTTTTAAGAAAATGTGAACTGAATGGCCAGTCTTGCCGAAACCTCCAGCGGAGACAGTGTAGACGATCATTTTGAATTCTCGTGTCCGTATTACGCTAATAATCCTTGATTTTAATAAAACGAAAGTGAATTTTGATTTCATCTAATGGCTGCTATGTGGAAAGTGAGAGTAACTTTATGTTCTCTTTTTGGAAGACAGTTCGTCGTGAGTGAAAGCCGGAAAATGCTATGCTAAGGTATTACTCGATCATGAATTATTCTGGTTAACGTGCAAGTTAGGTTAATCTATACTCTTTCTTCACGGTGTTAACAATATTACGAAATTGTGGAAACAAGCTTTATATAAAGTAATTTCCGTATGCGTAACAATTTAGAAATAACAAGAATTACGAAGGCGGTAATTAATTTGTTCAAAATTACTGCTTTAACTAAGCAAGAAATGTTTTTATAGCACATTTCCCAAACAAAATACATATTTATATAATCTCTTTCTGTTCGAACGTCCTACAATATTTGTATATTACATATGTTTGTAAATATATGGTCACAAATATAATAATACAATATATTACACAAATATAGCATTTGACGTTAATATATACATCGATGCCCTAGTTCATTAAAAAATAATTATTCTGAAACAGTGAATGATCTATCAAGAAAACACTCATAAACAGACCCATATAAATTATTATCACATAAATCTATAAACATATTTAAATAATTGCAGAGAGCAGTGCACTTAAAAATGCACCTGCCTACAGCTGCGTACCGAATAAATTAAAAAAATTTGTTAACCAGTACAATTAGTCTACAAAACCGCACATTCCCATAAACATGGTCAAACAACAATTGCCCCGAGTGTTCTATAAAAGAAATGCCAGAATTCGACCAAGAGCCGTCCAATGACAAAGGCCGGCTGGTATTTCCACGTTTCGCATTCATACCGTCTCTATCCTTAATTAGTTCATTACTCGGGGTTATTATTGTCGTCGGCCAACGACCTCTGCATCCGTAGTCGGTGTCGCAACAACCACGCTAAATATGTCCTTTGTCTGTTTCAGGTGAGTCCGAAAAAACCAAAGAGACAAGTGCTCTTCTCTTTGTCCGGAGACGCGCGCGCGTTTCGATTGTGAGCTGTGCACACGTTCCATTCATTTCTTTTCTATACTTCTTTTTTCATTTCTTCGTGGTTCCGTCACGGTACCGGTGGCACGGTGCGTCAGTGTGTCCTTAATTGTCAATTAAGAAGCAACGCGACGGAACTGTAATCGCTGTAGATCGAGTAGCGTGCTGAAAATTTAATTGCGAACGCTTCACTGGAGCGTTGAGGCGGCACGCGCGTGCTCGCTCGCGAGTCCGCGAAGGAACGAGAAAGTTTTCTGGCTGTTTGAACGGCAAAAGACTCGCGAACATAATTACTGTTTCGGGATTAAGTCAGTGGATCAACGGTGAAACGAACGGCGCACCTCCTCCTAGGACTTGGTGGGAGAGCGTGCGTGCGTTCCAGTGTCGATGAATAATCACAGTATTTGCGCGCGATGTCTCGACACGGTATTTAACGCTTAGAGAGGCATTTTCGTTTAGAACGTTACATTTTAAGCTGCCTTTCGAATGTACCTACCTTTTAAACACAATTGTTGTGCGCACGGTGTGACAAGGTCCCTCGATTTTTAGGCTAGGGAAATCAAAATTGAACGTGCTATGCACTCAAAAGGCCCAGCCCTTGGCTATCTACACTCCGGGAGAAAAAGATAGCGCATCACATATTTTTTCTCGTTTGATACCATAAACTGAGAAAGGAAATTAATATTTTAATATGTCAAAGTTTTTGGACATGTCAATATGTATAATGTACTGAGTATTATCCACACGTTGGAGGAACGAAAACGTAAATATTGTGGTCCGCAAACGGGACAAAATGATAGCACAAGCTGCACATTTTCGATTCTCAGTTGTGTATAAGATCCTGAAGTGGATACATGCATTGTACAACCTAATTGATAAAGTGTGTGTGTCGTTTATTTGTGCTTATTTGATAAAAAGAACATAGTACAGTGTAAGAAATGGATCGTGGAAAAAGATTAAATGAATGTGAAATACATACAATATTGAAGTTGAAGGAAGAACAATATTCAGTTACAAAAATATCAAAAGTTGTAAATACATGCCGAGAAGTAATTATAAACCTATTAAAAAATCCTGCAAATTACGGAAGAAAGAAGAGTTCTGGGCGTCCACAAAGTTTAACTGCTCGTGAAAAACGTGCAATATTAAGAACAGCATCAAATTCGAGCATGACTGCGATACAAATCGCAGAAAGTGTTGGTGCAAACACTCATGTAAAAAATGTACGTCGGTTTTTACAAAAATGCAAGCATTTAATGCGAAGGAAATTGCAGAAGAAACCTTTGTTAAAGAAGGACTGTAAGCGCTCCGCTTACAATTTGCCGAGAAGCTTATAAATGTGGAAACAAAGTGGCGAAGAATCATATTCCACTGACGAAGAAAGATTTTTTAATCAAGTTATTACTATCACGATTTGAGAAAGGAACAGCAATTTTTAAGCCGTCCCCAAATGGGAGGCCGTAGCATAATGATTTGGGCCGGTATTGGAGATTTATAAAGGAACGAATGAATAGCGAACTATATATTGAAATGATAAATGAACAATTAAACACATATGCTGTAAGAATTGCTGGAAAAAATAATGCTGCAGTCCACACGGCAAAAGTAGTAAAGAAATACTTTTCCTCGAAGAATATTCGCGTCAACCTCAACATTATCGAAAATTGTTGGGGACATCTTGCCAGAGCCGTATACCAAAATGGCAGACAAGTGCCAAATATTAATGATTTAAAACTATGTATTCTGGACGAGTGGGAGAATATTAGCGAAAAAAGTATGAAAAAATGTATAAATCTTTACCAAACAGAATGTTTGAAGTCATTAGATGTAAAGGAGGTTCTACAAAATATTGAGGTTTGATTTTTATTAATTAATTGTTTTATATTTCAAGTTTTTCGTTAAGTGTGCTATCATGTTGTCCCGTTTGCGGACCACAATATTCATGTTTTTATTCCTAGAATTCTGATGACGTAAATGTTGTGGATGATGCTCAGTACATTATACATATGGACATGTCCAAAAATGTTAACAAATTAAAATATTAATTTTCTTTAGTTTATGGTATCAAACGAGAAAAAATATGTAATGTGCTATCTTTTTGTCCCGAAGTGTAATTAGAATCGTATGGAAACATTTCATTTTCCGCGGAATACAGTGTTTAATCGATATTATGTCCAAAACACGGGTCTAGCCAGGGACGTGTATCGGATACTTTTAAGAAAAGCATTGTTTTAAATCATCATGCCTCAAAGAGCGTATTTGGCAGTCGTTCCAACAACAATTTCTCTATTCCGGTATTATTTTGATCGATGTGTTCCATGATCCGTGTTTCGGACGATGTTGCACAGTAATATCCTGCGACCCGGAACAATGACAGCATTGTTGAATCGCGCGTGTTCCCCACGGCCAGCAACTTCTCTAAAGTAGAAACTCATCTCGCCGCGGCTCCGTAGAGCGGATGAATGTAGTCCACGTGGATTCATCATGGCGAAAAAGAGAAAAAGAGAAAAAGAATGAAAAATTGTGCGAAACGAAGGCGGGGGAGGATGGAGTACCGTTGTCGAGGAGAAATATTATGACCAACAGAGTCGATGATCTCAGTCTCTCCCACATTCTCCGCGAAGTCCCGCGATGGTGACTTATTGTCCAGGCATTTAGAGAAGAAATTACGGTGTAGAAAAACGGGTACAGGGAAAAGGGGGGCAGAGAAGGGAAAACTGTGCTGCAGCGAGCATTGCTTAATTACGAGCGGCGAACACTTGAAGGTGAACGGGCTCGTGTCTTGGACATTGAATTAATTACCCTCAACGTGACTGTTGTTTTCTTGACGTTAGGATATCGATACGACGATCGTATCGTGGTTCATAATTTCCTTTAAATTGTCGTTTCGAATAGTATACCTAGTTGTTCTTTAATATTAGAACTACCGAGTAATAAATACAACTGATGAATATTGCTTTGTAATAATGACAAGACCACATCTCTATTTAAACCTAATACCATTTTTATTCTAACATGTGCTTTAATGAAAAAGTTCATTCAAAAAATTCCGATGAAAACATTTTTATAATTTCAGTAATTGTGGAAGAAAAAATTAGGAACCAGTCATTTTGACTGGTTCGGTAGTTCTAGTGTTAATTTCTTGACAAAGCAAATTAATGAGAGAATTCACGAAGTAAGTTTTTGTCGAGAACTCTAATTTCTCAGTAAAATGATATTGTGTAGTAGTAATGAGAGTTAGTATAATTCTTGAATTATTTGTTGAGAAGCAAGACGTACGGCATAACCATTTGCAAATGAAGACGTCTCTAATACGTCATTTATACCAATGTTAACTTGCCAAGTATATTTGTTCTACATTTTGTGAATCATGCAGTATATTTTGTACATTCTTTATGACGCCGAATGTTTTGTGCGTTAAATAACAAATGCATTGAGCTACCGTGAAAGAACTAGACCTTTCAAACAGATTTAGATTAATATCGCTCGTCTAGCTCGAAGAAAAATATCGTGTCTATACTCCCATAAAGGTTAATCTTTGCATAAGTGATATGAACTGTAATGGACGGCAGTTTGATTGAAGTCTGCTAAATATATGGCGTTGTAACACTCACGACAGTCGGCCATTTATTTCGCAGTAATGTAACAGCTAAGTCAGGTCATTGAATTAGAAAACTCGTTTCTCCTTCAAATGATTCGTGTGGTGAATGCCCTCGTCATAGCTCGCATTTTTATACATAAATTTACAGAAAATTAAATTGTAAATTGAAGCTCACGTGTTTGCCAGAATAGTTGTCCAACATAAAACGTCCATTTTTGGATTACAATTTAAATCAACAAATTCTGTTTCATTCGTAATGTCACATTTTAAGGGAATACGTCAAACACAAAAATCCCTCTAAATTAGGCTCAAAATTAAATTATCGTAAGAATCCCTCCGAGTTGGATCGTTACAAACTTCTTCGAAAATTAATTTAAACTGAAAAATCCCCCTAAATTAGATCGTGATCCGCTATAAGAAGTAAAGGTGTGTTCCGGAGCCTCTAATTTCCGATACGATCAGGGCAAAAGAGAAAGCGTGAAACGAGCATCTATTTAATCGGTTTTCAACGGTGCAGAAACACCCTCCTCCCCTTGGAACACCATATTCGAAATGTCACTCTACAATGCGTAGTCGCGCGCGTCCGCCGCGTTGTAATTGAATGACAGGAATTAGTAGTGGTAGTAGTGCGCGCACTTCACGCGCTCGATGCACGTGCAGCTGCAGCACCTGCGAATTAATGGTGGCGTGCCGTCCATTAAGCGACAGCGAGTTGCTCATTTATAGCGAGGCCGTAAATACAATTGATGGACAACTAACTTTCCTTTCTTTTTCGCCCTTCCACTTTTATTCCTGCTCGGCGGAGAACGTTGTCGCGTGTTTCCCTGAAATTGCAATTTCGAACGACAATAGCGAGCGAACATAATCATCTTATTCTACGGTCTGCCTCCATCGCAGACGACTCCTAAATAATCACTTCTAGAAAATGGTTTGCGAATCCGATTTAACCCGGTTGCACCTAGATGACTATCCTGTGTGGGAATGACGTAACCAATTAAAAACATGAGTATAATTGAACTCTTTTTATCTAACAATTGAGATATTTTGCATTAGAAGATAAAGGGCGCGTGAAATGCTGATGCATTTTTTCCTCCGAACTTGAAAATCAATTTTTACGACAATCTACATTAACTAAACTGAATTTCATTAGGATTCACAAGGCGTGAGAGTGTTACAAAAATAATTGTTGCAATAAACTTTGTGTTTTTTATTCTGGTATTGTTGGCTCCTCGCAGATGAATGTCGTACCTGCGAGGAAAAATTACTATCTATATTAACACGTTCGCGGACATGAATGCTATAGCATTCAAATTTTAAAGCCAATTTTTATTCATTTAATTTTATACAACCTTAAGTTTTTGTAATTAATATACATTTCAAAGTAATGACCAACTGTCATTACTAATGACAGTTAACTTATTATTATTGTTTATGTCTAATCAGATTTCGGATAGTACAACTAGTTTCAAAAAAAAATTGCCTGTCTATTTTTGCAGCTCACTGAAATTTTTACTGTCCGTGAACGTGTTAAGAAACAAATTTTCGTTAAACAGAACACATTTCTCTCGATTCAATCCTTACATTTCTCTCTATAGTGTAGGATGTATAGAGAAAGTAGATAACATTCGACCTACTGAAACATATAATAGAGGAATTTCTCGTCCGCTGAGAGGTTAAATAAGTTGTTTCGATTTTGTGTGATTCTTAGAGCACATTGATGTGGCCCTGAGCGCGTGTTAATTGTAAAAAGAATTACGGTTTCCATGTCGGTGCTTAACCCCTTAACTTGTAGGCTCTAAACAGACCAAACTGTGCACACTCGAGATAATTCGAGCTGCGTTGTATTTTTTGCTGCTATAATTTTTCACACTCAACACAATCATTTACAATGGATTGTAAGCTGTAACACTTATTTATTCAAGAATAAAATATGGCCTTTTTCCATGGAACAAAAGCGCAGTATATCAAAATTCTCCACCAAAAATTGATTTTTTTTGGCCGGTTTAAAAAAAAAAACTGTGCGTTAAGGGGTTAAAGTATGCGTTGGAAAAACGTTTGTAGAAAGCGGAGTGACCGTTCCGATTGGCGCGCGCGTTCCATCGGACGCGCGAAACTCGTTCCGCCAATTGAAACGCGAACAAACACGTGTCGACGGGGATGCGCTCCGTTGCACAGATGCACGCGCAACCGATTTGTCGTACGCGCAATCAATGAAGCATATTCCCGTTCCGAAGCGGACAACGACGATCGAGGGACGAAAACGGTAAGCAGCCGCGAAACAGAAATAAACAACACCGTCGGGGATAATAATCTTCCAGAGACGTTGCACGCTTATCAACCGAACAAACCCGGCGAATTATAATGCGAAACCGGTATTACCACTATCATCGAGCGGAGCCCCGCTTCTTTCCAGGGACAGATTGAACCGATTATGATTTATTCATAACCCGTCGTTACGCGTTTCGTCGCAGTGTTTCGATGAATTTTCATAATTTCCGTGTTCATTAAACGATTGCTCATTCCGCTCTATCGCACACGCCCAGGCTACTGTAAAATTGTCCCCCGGCTTATGGTCGGTCTAAAAACAGGTCTCTACTACTGTTTCAATTCTTCTTCATAATTACTTCGAGATTCATAGCTAATTCTTGTTTCTTATTTGTCATCTGAATACTTTGGGAGAAAAAGGTAATTTTATTTCATACCGCATTTACATCTATTTCTGCTGTGTAGTAATTGTCTATGCAAATTATTTTAGGAATGAGAAAATGTGTTCTGTCTTCGTCGCAAAAATTCTCCATTTTGGCGAGATCTTCAGCAAGCAGGTCAGAGCAACCGTCTGGCTGGCTCTGGGGTTAATTTCGCAGCGAAGAAAGTTTGAAGTGTAGGCTTCGATGCCGAAGGAAGTCGCCTCTTAACTCGTTTACGGTCATTTTTCCGGCGTCGTGGATCCTCATTGCACGCGCGCGTTATCTCGGCCGGTCGATCTGGCCACGGTTCGCCAGCGAAAACAAGAGAGGCGGAGATAGAAAGAGAGAGAGAGAGAGAGAGAGAGAGAGAGAGAGAGAGAGAGAGAGAAGAGAAAATGTCGAGGGACTGAACGAGCGCGAATCGTCGTGGAAGTCGTCCTCGACGCATTATCGGGTTTCCCGATCGACATTCCGGCTCGGGTAATAATGATTATCGTGATAATAATTAAGGGTAATTGGAGCAGAGCCGGGCACGCGACCCTACGACCATGGCAGATGCTAGGTGCCTTTCTTGAAACGCGACCAAGGTGCAGCTGCACGTGCACATGCAGATGTCGCGGAGCGTCGATTCGTATTCGCTAATGTTTATAAACCATCGTTTTTTCACTTTCTCTTTTTTTTTGCAACGATGCTGCCCGGTGCAATCGTTATCCTCGTTGCGAAGCGCATCCCCGTTTTCGCAGACTAAATTTGGAATTTAGTGGAGGGAAAATAATACAGGGTTTGGATGTTTAATCATTTTCACGAGTGGTAACTGTCGCCTCGAAGCCGGGGTCATTCGAGAATTTGAATAAAATTTATCTTGCCGTTTATGGGGCTACGTTTGACGGCTACTGCTTTTTCGTATCGCGCAGGAATTATCTGATTTTTGTTCGAGCTATCTCGAATGAACTAATTTGAAAATAATTGATTGAAATTTGAAATAATTTCATGATAGCCGCCATAGGGCTGGAGCCATTCGAATCCTTATGCGTGTCAGTTTTCTATTACATAATTTTCAACACGCTTATCGGATCTACCAATGAACAATTCACACTGGTAGTTAGAAAATCAAAATTTCGATTGTTCATGATCGCGAGTGAAAAAATTCGACAAGCGTTTACTAATAGCTTACGGACGGCAGAGGAAGGCTTTGCACGAACGCGAATTAACATTTTGCAATTGGTCAGACGCAGATGTTGCATTCGAGGAATGCTAGACGGATGTCCATTGTTCCATAGGAAATGAAACGTGTGGCAGCGAGTCACGAACGCGCACGCGTCGCGATTGTTATGCAAACGGATGTTAGCGTAATTGAAGAGAAAAGATATTTATTTCTTTGCCATTTAAATGAATGCGTACCGTGCGTATAATCGTTAATAGAGCTCGTCGGAAATGGAAAGTAGTACCTGAAAATTGTCGTTTGAACAATTCGATGCTGGTCACGATCGTGGAAAAAATTTATTTAGAAATGTTGCTCGGAAACTTGAAATGCATCCTAGGTTAGGTTAACATTACCATTCTTATTAAAATTTTTACTATTAAACTTTTATTGTTCGCTTACAAATTGTTTCACTAAATTCCCGGCCTACAGCCACTCAAATCCAAATACAGAGTTTACGCTGTATATGTCGCCAATTCCTAGTCGATAAGAGAAAAATCGCATAACATTGTCAATATTGAACTATACTACTTGAATTTTTTTGAGTAGTTAGAACAATTGGATCACTACATAAGTGAGAAAAATGTTTGGCAATCGGTCCAAATTACAGAGAAAGTACTAAAAGTTGTATTTTGCAACTTTTCTATGCGGGCTTATACTAAAAATTTTAAAAGTACGTTTTGTACATCTGTATCAATTATACATATTCTGAACATTTCATCTAAATCGGTCAACATTGCACTGAGCTACAAACATTTAACGATGAAAACTTAAGGGCGAAAATCGCAGAATTTTGGCCTTCTCAGGAAATTTCGCCCTTATGTGATCATTTTGGAACATCTGCAGCTCGTTGTAAGTCCACATAAAAAAGTTGCAAAATACAACTTTTCGTGTTTTCTCTGCACTTTGGACCAATTGCAATTTTTGTAAAAAATTTTTTTCACTTTATGTAGTGATCCAATTGTTCTAACTTCTCAAAAAAATTCAAGTAGTATAGCCCAATATTGACAAAGGTATGCGATTTTTAAGAGCGTACGAATACTTATGGGACTGACTGTATGTCCCTGGCTAGACCCGTGTTTTGTACATACAGTGAGTCCCATAAATATTCGGACACTAGATATAACTAACTTTATGATTTAATAATTCGTTTGTTGATAAAGCAATCGCCCTGGAAATTGTTTCTAGCAATTAAACATTTATTAAGGATGATAAACATATATACTTTATTTGAAAAATATACATACGTTTCATAATATATATTATTAAACGAAATATGGACCATTTGTGGCTCACAAAAATATTCGGACACGTATTATATTTCTCTGGTAATCGCCTTCTGGGGACGCGATATCCCAAGAACGGGAAAACGTTTGTTTATAAACAGAATCTCGTGGACCATTAGATGTCCATGCCAGCCCACTACTGTCAGTAGTAAACGTGAATTCGTTCAAAATGGGTCGCAAAGGAAAGAATACGAGTTTCGATGTGCGACAGCTTGTAATTTTTCATCGAGAAAAAGGAATAACCTATCGCGAAATTAGTGCAATGTTTCGCATAAATAAGAGTACTGCTGCAGATATCTGTCGACGATTTTATATTGAGAATCGCATTGATTCTATTCCGCAAACTGGAATACCCAGTCTCTTATGTACGAGGGAGAAAAGCAAAATTATTCGGAAAGTGAAAAAAAAATCCGCGCTTAAGTGCTCCAAAACTAGTTAGTGAGCTATTAGGAGAAAGCTCAAAAATTTTTCAGCCGAAACAGTTCGGAGAGTGCTGAGGCAAGCTGGTTACAATGGAAGAGTAGCTAGAAAGAAACCATTTATCAACGAAAAGAATAGGAATAAACGAAAAACCTTTGCAAGAGAGCTAATTTCTAAGGATGAGACATGGTGGAAGGATGTCATATTTGCTGATGAAAGCAAATTCAATCTGTACAATTCCGACGGAAGAACTATGGTGTGGCGGAAAGCGAATAAAGAGTTTAATTTTGGAAATACAAGAGGTACAGTGAAACACGGCGGAGGCAGCGTAATGGTCTGGGGTTGCATTTCGTCATATGGAGTCGGTAACCTAGTGTTTATTGACGGTATCATGGACAAAAATCATTATTTAAATATACTCAAAAATAATTTAATTCAAAGTGCTGAAAAAATGGGGCTTAATAATACTTCTAAGTTTTACCAAGACAACGACCCCAAGCACAAGTCACGTATTGTGCAAGAATTTTGATTATACCGCTGCCCCAAAATTCTTCATTCGCCGCCCCAATCACCGGACCTTAATCCTATCGAGAATTTATGGGATGAATTGGATAGAAAAATTCGAAAAACCCCAATTACGTCGATAGCTGAATTAAAACAAAGACTTGCAACTGAGTGGTCGAATATAACTGTTGAATATTTTTAAAAAATTACAAACAATATGCCAAACAGGTTAAGACATGTTCTTAAACAAAATGGTTATGCCACGAAGTATTAAACAAATTTTGTAATGCTAAATTACATTATCTAAATTGAAAAATTAATATTGTCCGAATATTTTTGTGAGCCAAACATGGTACATTATTTCTTTTACTAATTTTTATTATGGAATTTATGTATATTTTTCAAATAAATTATTTATGTTTATCAACATTAATAGATCTTTTATTGCTAGAAACAATTCCCTGGACGTTTGCTTTATTAACAAAGGAATTATCAAGTCGTAAAGTTAGTTATAGCTAGTGTCCGAATATTTTTGGGAGTCACAGTATATAAAGAGTAAACATTGTATTCTATTTGGATAATAATTTCGAAAACATTTTAATCCGCAATTTATATCATGAGTTAAATTACAAGATTTTGCAAAAAAGATGAATTTTTTTGCACTGAAAATAAAAATTCTTCCTTTCCCTATAGCAATTTGAACCGGTTATTTTCGGAACTGTATGAATCTGTTCGAGGATGTATGTCGAACTTTTTTGAAAAATATGCTTTCAACAACCTTCCGAAGGGTCACCATAAGCCAGCAACCGTCTAGTGGAACTACTCAGTGGCCAGAGGGGGTTAACCCCGGTTTCTCGCGCACCCTCGCAAAAACAAAATGCTTGGATCGTTGAGAACCCTCGCCGACGACCACGATTTATCGCGGAACTGTGAACGATCGTTAAACTCCTCCGACGCGGTCCGATGGAACAACGAACACGCTTGTACGGAGCCGGTTGTTCGCGATTAAAGGTGGCCTCACACCGTCGTCATTCCTCGGATCTCTTCCGAGAAGATAAAACGGCATCAGCCAGTGACCCAATTTCGGCCACGATTTCGATCGCGATCGACGGATTCGCTCGAGACCGACACTCCGGTTAATCGTTATTTATTAACGCATCGGGTCCGCCGATGCGAGTGTAATCAATGACCGTCTGCAATACGAGGCTGTTATTAATCGTTTCAATAAGCCAGTCGTTGAACAGTTCCAGTCGATAACCGAGTGGAATGGTACGAGCCTAAAAGGGTCGTTGAACCATTAAAACGCTTCTGGAAAATTTCATTTTTGTTCATTTTTATTGATTTTAATGCTTGATGACATTTCACGATGTTATTGTAGCGTGGAAAATGGGAACGACAAAAGTAAATGTTTTCAGATCATTTACACTGCTTACTCGATATATGTCCAAAACACGAGTCTGGCCAGGGACATATATCGGCCAGAATATACTATCCTTTGATCCACGCCGGATATAGAAAATAGTTCTGGGACTTTTATCGGCTAGGCATTTGAGACGTAAATAGAATAATGTATAATGTTAATTATTAGAGAATTTTTGAACATACAGACCCTTCGCATTAAAATTTTCAATTCAGTTATCAATGTTTTATGTGAGCTAAAGTTAGACAAAAATTGTTAGTAATTTTACTTCATTTTAATACACTAACATTCTTAATTGGTTAAAAAAATGTTTCTTAGATTTTCTAAAAATAATCCACGACGTTACCGCAGGGAACGCAGAACAGTTATTTACAATTCTAAATACCGGCAATCCGCGTTAACAATACAACCACTTCGGGTATTCACGGTTCAGTGTAATTAGCGACGAAACAGCCGATTGTAATGAACAATAACACAAATTGCTCGGTTTCATTATTGTGTTCGAGTCTATTGGTTTTCCACCGGCATTCTTCAGCTCCATTTTCGTTTCATTTGCACGCGTGCACAATCGACCCTATCGCTATTTTCCTCGATGCACAAACGTGTGTCAAGATCTCGGCGATTAGGGGTAGTTTTCATGGTAAGCGGCACAAAGCGCGACCGGGGTACGGCATAAGGCTGGCCATTCGCCACTCGAGGTACGTGTCCATGGTGCCGCATAGTATTTCCGATTGCTCGGCTCGATTCGAGGACTTTCGTTTCCCTTCACCCTTTTACGCCCAAGCCCTTTTGTGAGCACACTTATCTCAGGGCCGGTATCCGTGAACGAAGTAAAAGAAACGAGGGCCCTCGAGGAACGCGATTGCACATTTCGAGGCCCGCGATGGCTGTCCGATCCATTAGGCTAGAATCGAACTCAAAATAATCTTAATGCGAGATAAATAATATCTTGAAAAAATTGCTCAATGTTTAAACGTGTTCGCAACTTTTTGCATTTTCGAGAACAAACGTGTCCTCGGTTTTTCGCCTAACTACGTCCTGCAACATTTTTCTGGGATAAAACGAACGACGGATGAAGAAAATAGAGGATTCAATTTTCAAAATGAATCCAAGTTTATTGCTGTACTATTTTTTTCAACGACAGTATTGCTGTTTGAACATCCACAATTTTTCGAATATGACATTTTAACTTTCAGATCTATACATTTTTTGCATATTTGCTTACTCATCGAGCACTGTTTATCGTGTACATTTATCATTTTTTTTTAAAGAATCGTCGACATCATTAAATTCTCACATTCGATAATCATTGCTTGCCACGCACTAAAGTGGCCAATAATGTCAGTTTTATTGTGCGACATGTAACGAATTCATCAATTTTAAGATCATATTACATTCGACAACACGATTCACCTGTGTTAAAACACTAATGTCAATTACTCCACACGAGTAAAGCCTGATTAATGAACTGTACGATGAATAATTCAAAGTACGACGAATAAAATAGCATGTGAATGCATAATTACTGCCGTTACACCGTTTGCGAAGCTGTCGCTCTAATTTGAGCAAGTGTAACTTGCTACTGCACTGCTCGCGGGGATTTATTAATTTGGTTTTACCTTCGTCGGCATTCAGTCGAAATGTTCCCCGGGTAATTCTCGGCCATCGCATGCAAATGTTTACTCCTGACGATCGTAAAACGCGAATACGCGATCTCAGTTAGACATGGATTGTATGTATCATCTGGAATGACACTGACGTCACGCCCAGATCGCTTAGAATCTACGCGTATAAGCGTAACAGCAGGAAGTTATTTGCAATGCTGGCCGACCGATCGTAATTATTCTTTTGCGCTCCGCAAGTGATAATTATTGCGTTGCATCGATTGACGGTTGTTGGTTCCAATATCTCTTCGGTGCTCGGCAAGAACTGGAGAACCGTTTTCTTCCGATGCTTCCACCTATGGCTGTATACACGAAACACGCATAAACTTCGCGAGAAACCCCATAGAAAATCGAATAACGAGTCGTAAAGATAAATACCGTCATTTTTAATCCATGATATCGGCGACTCGACTCCTACTGAACTATTTATCTACAGGGTGTACCAAAAATGATGTACTTCCTTGAAAGGTGTGATTCCTCAGACCATACGAAGTAACTTTTTCCTTTACGAAAATATTCTCCGTGGCTTTGTTAATTACATATCTCCCTACTACACTAATTTTAAAAAATGTTAATATTCTTCTAATTAAAATCCCTATTTGAACAACTGATGAATAAGCAACTAAAATTTTTATATCCAGCTGACGTAAACATACCCTTCTTAAAATAACTCTCCCCAATAATCTAACTATTATAATATAAAATTTTATACTCATAAATAAATAACTAAATATAATTATTATTTGTAATAATCCATAAGTTCGTAATTTTAATAAAATTGAAGCTAAAATTATTGAACTAAAAACTGGTGCTTCAACATGAGCCTTCAACAATCACCCATGAAATATATATATAGGAATCTTTACTAAAAAAGTTCCTATTATAAATATAGAAAAATAATTTCTTATTTTTGATCTTAGCTATTAACGAAAAAGAAGGACTACAGTGAATTTTCGATATATGTCAACAACACGGGTCTTGCCAGTGTCGTATATCGTCTAGGTGACGTGCCCGAGTCGTTATGTTTACATTCCTCGGCGTCGGTGGCCCCTCACAGGGTATACCCCGCGGTGGGGATAATTTCGTGACGTTTATCATCCAGGCTTTGGCGACATATAGAGAGGAATCACTGTACTTCATTTTCTCGCGTGCAGTAATTTTTCTAGTAAAATATATGGGATTTTGGAAGAGTTTGAAGTATTTATCGAACACCTGGTTTTCACGATTATATTAATCTCTCTGATAAATTATAGATATATCAATTTTAAAAATTTGTAAGTGTTTATTAAGGTTCGACTTCATCTTCGCGTCGAGGACGTATATAAAACGGCTGAACCATGTCCCAGAAAGGCAACCAGAATTTAATAATTTATTCGACTGGGTTTGTGCTATAATTCCTGGGTAATTCCTGCTTTTCGCGCAGGCAACAATTTCAGCCGATTATCCCCTTTCTGCAGGAGAGAATCTCTCGGCACCGTCGTTTCGCCGGTCCGATTAACGGAAATGAATAAAACGACCGTCTCGTAAGCAATTAACAACATCGTTTTTAATCGGTCGGAATTACCCACGAACAAGACGCTCGCTGCGGATCCGTCATTCATTGAATTACGATCGACTTTATTACCCTTATTTACCGGGATAATCACGCCGTGGAAATTAAATTTTTCACTGCGACTCGAAACCAAAAAGAAAAAAAAAGTGGATCAAAGCGTGTGACGCTGGGAAAGGGGAGCGCCTCGCGATCTCAAGGTGGACAGGCCCGACACGTTCAATGGAAAAATAAAAATCTAGTTTCGTTCTTTTCAATATGCAAATCACTGTGATTGGAGCAACAAGAGTGTAGCTAGCTCTAGAAATTTGATTGATGGTTCGAATTAAGGATCAGCTTACTGGTGATCAAGTTGTCGAAGGGAATTTAAAGAATGTGTAAGTGCTTCGTGCAGTTTCGATTCTTATTCGTTCACAGTACGGTAAGAAACCTAATTACTGTGTGGGTACCAATTACTGTGACTACATTAATTATACTTATTTTTAAAGTATAATGATCATGAAAATATTAATTGATATTAATGAGAAAAAATTTAATATCTCTTTTTTAGTATTCATTACGCTTTAAAAATAAGTATAATTAATATTAGTACCCCCACAGTAATTGGGTCCCTTACCCTACCGATGCAAATATTAACACTTTGATCGCCAAACTAGAAATCCCAAAAATGCCATAAAATCAAAGTAAGTTATTTAATGAAATAAAAATTGCAAAAAATTAAATGTATGAACTGAGTAATCCTCCAACTTTCTTGCATGTTACAGCTCCTAATCAAGTTTAGTACAATGAATATATCAACTTAAAAATTCATTTTAAAACCTGCACAAATAATTCCGTCACCCACATATGGGTGACGTGGCATTCAACGTGTTAAAATGGTGTTTAACTGCACATTTTGCAACTGGAATGCGCAGGTGTTTTATGTATTTTTTGGTAAGATTGAAAGCCGCTTTGGAGTGGGATTGTAATTTTTGCGAGTGTCGTTGGTCAGTTAATTATTGTAAACACGACGTGCGTCCGCGTAGTGGAACAGTACCGCGAAAAAACGAGTGTCCGAACAAGGAAGCGTCCGAGCGTATTCGAGCAGCGCAGCGCGTCTAATTGAATCGAAACCCGGCCTTGTACCCAGAATCGAAACCGTGCTGCTCGTCCCCGAGGAACACGATCCGGCGATATTTTACGGTGACTTCTCGGCAGACGATGCACAAGCAGCCGCCGTGCGCTCTCGCGGAACTGGTTCCCCACGAATAATTATTCCCTTCCAGGTAAACAGGCTTTATCTCGCGATGTAGGTCCCGCGAGCGGTTACGGGTTCCAAACGCGTCAGCGCCACCATGATTTCTTCTTTCTATCGCATATCGGCACGCTTCGGCTAGCCATACTGCCTTTAGTAGTAGCAGCCAGTAAAAGTAGAATATAATTGCATTACATTAGGGGTACCCATAAGTAACCAATTATTTGCAAAGAATTTGTTTTGCCTTTAGTTCTGTACCGATCGTTGAAGAGGAAACACGTATTCTTTTACAGTTTTCGGTAAAGCAGCCTGAGTTTAAAATATTCTAAAAAGTATAATTTTATTTTTACAACCCTGTAATGAAATGGCGGCGTCCGTGCCTTCCGAAGATCATATTCGTTATTGCATACTTTTTCATGCGGGATTTAATGCAACGGTAACAACAAAGAGAATTTGCGATGTTTATGGAGATGTATTGAAGGTCAACAAGTGTCAACGTTGGTTCAGAAGGTTTGCTGCTGGTGAGTATGATCTCTCTGAAAGGCCTCGAAGTGGACGACCAGTGGAATTTGATAATGACACCCTAAAGTCCCTAGTGGAAGCTGATCCAAAATTAAGTATACAAGAATTATCGAGAAGCCTTGGTTCCACATGGTCAACCATACAAAGGCACCTACACGAAATGGGAAAGGCATATAGGCAAGGAATATGCATCAATTATCTGAGACCAACGAGAATATACGTCGATCAATTTGCACTTCATTGCTATCCAGATTTCGTACAGATCCATTTCTTAGCAGAATCATTACCGGAGATGAAAAATGGATTCTTCATGATAACATAAAGCGTTCCAAGCAATGGCTTTCTGCAAATCAAACCGCAATATCGACCCTTAACCTAGCTTATCACTTAGAAAGGTGTTACTGTGCATTTGGTGGGACTGTCGTGGCATAATTCACTTAGAGTTGTTGAAACCTGGAGAAACAGCTACTGCTGAGTTGTATTGTCAGCAATTACAACGGCTGTATTCAGAACTATTGAAAAAGAGGGCATCTTTAGTCCACAGAAAAGGTGTAATACTGCAAATTGACTATGCCCGGCCCTATACAGCGAAACTCGCTCAGGAAAAAATCAAAGAATTGCAATGGGAAGTTTTACCGCACCCCCGTACTCACCGGATATTGCTCCCTCTGATCTTTTCAGATCTCTGGAGCATTATTTAAGAAATAAAACGTTCTGTAGAAGATGTAAGGAGGCAGCTTGAGTCATATTTTGCTTCACGAACCCTGGATTTCTATAAGAGGGGGATTGCAAATTTGCAGGAAAGATGGCAGACTGTCCTTGATAATTATGGAGATTATATAATAAAAACTTGAATTTACTACAAAGTTTGTTTTAGATTTCAAAATAATTGATTACTTATGGATCCCACTAATAGTAAAATAGAAAATTTCCCTTTTTAACAGGCTCATTTTTAAATTCTTCTAATGTTTTTGGTTAGGATTGTTGACAGCAATTCTTCACTTCTCAAAATATTGAAACCGATGTGTTCGTTTGGGAACGGTGCAGAGACCTACTGCGTCTCAACTGTTGTTTATAATGACAGCATGCTATCGAGCAACACCCCATAGTGAAAGGAATAATGCTCAACATACTGCAGTTCATAAAAATGCTTGTATGTATGTATAACCGTAACTGTCTCGAGTGTTCACCAAGAAATCATATACAATGAAAACTAGTCTGTTTCATTCAAAGCTACAATATTTAATACTTAACAAATAAAATTGTAGATCGCGGATGTTCCAGCAATTTTCAATTTTTTTAGACACATTTTGAGAAAGTGGAATAAAATAAAGTCTTATTTTTCGTGGCAATGGCCGGTGTATATTCAAAATAAATAAAACTCGTACCAAATTCTATCAAATTTCATATTCCAATATTTTTTTAAAAATGTTCATAAGCCATAAGTGTATAAAGATTCACAGTCTATTGACCAGAAAAATTGATTCAACTAAGACTCTGCCCAGGAAATAACAAAAATTGCAATTATAAATGAAATGCGATCGGTTTCGCTTGCAAATAATTCCTTACCAAACTGAAAAGACTAAACAAACTGATTTATACGAATTTCCAATTCTTTCCTGTTCTACGTTTGCCTTCTATTTACTGTTTGAGAAACGTTATCCGCATAGGAAGCGATTGCAAAAGTGAATCGCCGATAATTGCGGTTAAGCAAAGAAACGAGACCACGATCAATGTCGCGGATTTGAATTTTAATCGACTGATTAATATTTATTAGCGATTCGGAAGGGAAGGAGATTACCGCGGGTAATCTTTCTTTGCTAATCATCTTCCGCGATTCAATAATTGAGTCCTCGGAAACACGTGCGCTGTGTAGTTACAATTTAATCACCGGCTTGCTTGCTCTCCTCCTCTGTTCCTGCTAGATCATTATGCGATTGAAAGACGCATTTGGAACGTCGCCCAGAGAAACGCGATTTAATTCGATCATCTTGTTCTCGTCGTTTACACAAAGCTCTGCCCGAGTCTTTGATATTATTGAAGCCAGGAATAAATTGGGTATAGTCAACCCGTAATTACAATAGTTTCCTAGATAGAGACTTGATCACCAATCGTGTGCACTTAAAGCATACTTACCTGCTGCCAGACGTAATAATACTGATCACGATGAATTGAAAATTTGTGTAAACCTTGCAATCAGCAGCATACCATTTGTGTAATGTTTGCTATTTATTTAGTTTATTTTATAGTAATGTTTCATTCGTTAATTCTTCATGAATAGTTTTCTTTTTTCGTAATTCTCCATTTATCTTGCATTATGTATTCTGTAATTATTTTTCATTCATATCGCCGTATTTACTTTTTAATCATTTTTAATTTACATTGTTTTGAATACACGAAGCAAATGAGAAATGGAGCTTTGACAGAAAACCAACGCTGAAATGCTATTTACTAGGCGCACACAAGTTCACATTGTTAACACAAAAGCAACGAACAATTATTAGGAGGGTTCTTGTGTTCGTGAAAAATATTGTAAATTGACGTCTGCGATCACCCCTCGATCGCCTTCGGAGAAGCAACAATCTCTGCCACTATCGTTTGCAAATAAAAGGACATTGGCAACACTTATGATAGCTGACAGGTTCCGCAACAGATCGGTGTATCCGCGCAAAAGGTGCCCCATCGCGGCGCTTAGCCAGGATCCCACGCTCTTTGCATAACGTGACTGACCTACCGTATCGTCAATACCAACCTAAGCGTGCTGCCTAACGTGGCAGTAACACGTAAACTGGGCTCTCGAGGAAATTCGCGTCCATTCTGCGAAAACGACCACGACGCTACGCACTGTGACCTTTCCGAGATCCGGCCGATTACTTCGGAGCGCTATTCACTGATTTCCAGGATTCATACAGTTGACCCATTGACACCGTCTAGTGTCCCTTGACATTAATACCCGGCCGCAGGTGGCCACAGGATTAATCGTGCGTGCGCCGAGGTTGTGCAACCGAATCGCAATTAGACTGCGGAAGCTTATGCAAATGTACGTCTTTTTTTTACTGTGGCTGACTTTTAATAATGTACTAATCACGGGGTTGCAGATCTTCATGCAAAATGCAAATGTTCACGAACTGCAAGGAACAGGACCATTATAAACATTGTTCTTTCCTGCTTTAATAATTTTAATATTTTGATATACAGGGAATTAGAGATAAAATAATAGAGAAATCAAAAAAAAAAAGAAAAAAGAGGGTGGAAAGGACAAAATATAAATATGGTCCCACACGATTTAGAATTTAAATAATTTATTGAAATAGGCCACATATGTTGAAGACGTTCCCAATTTAATCAATTTGAAATGTAAATTCAAACTTTCATGGGCGATATAAAACAATAGAATACATAAGTAGATGACGGGCGCAAGCTGCAAGTCTTTCACCGTTCAACCCGGATTCATTTTTACATTCCGTGTATAGTGAATAGGTCTTCCGGACCGGCGACGGGTACAGGCATTTCACGGTTATTCGCTATAATCCATATTTCCCCTATGGTAGACGGTCGATCGACCGTCATTAATGTCATTAGTATTTCATGGCTGAGCTACGGGATAAATATCCCATTTGACGTCGGTCCGTGATTCCTGCATGCCCTGAAGTATTTATGGGGATCGTCTTCGGTGAAAAAAAATTGGTCTCCGGTATAATATTTCTGCGCTTGAGTACAGTTAGAAAGACAGGCCTGTATCTTTTCTTTTTAAGTACCGATTCTACTGTTCGCAACAGCTCGGTAGCAATTAGCACCGTTAAGAGCACACTCGTTGAATAAAATTAATTTTTGGCCGTTGAATGTGTTCATTGATTGATATTGTAATTTTATTATATTCGCCTGGCGTGCTATGTACAGTTTTATGAAAATACAATTATTAAAATGCAATTATTAAAATGCAATTATTAAAATGCAATTATTAAAATGCAATTATTAAAATGCAATTATTAAAATGCAATTATTAAAATGAATGATTAAATTGCAATAATTTTGCACATGTTTTTGCACATGTTTTTGCAAGCGTGGAATTGGGCAATTTAAATTGAACTGTGACCATGAAGTGTGAACGTGATAATTTGTGCGAATGAAAGAAGTCCCACGAGTAATTGGAATTTAATACGACCCTTTGAGATTCGTGTGTAATTGTCGGCCGAGGATTTGATGAGCCTGAGAATGTAGTTGTTAGGTTAGTGGCCGTCGTCTGCTGCGGAAGGGAGAAATCCTCCTCCCGTTTTCATTGACCTTGTCGCTCCTGATGATGTATCATCTGCATATACCGTGCGAAATCGGATCCGTCCGATTTGATGTGGCCATTAATCGTCGGCGATAATTTATCCGTGACAGTCTGTCAAAACGAGGAATGAAAAATCGAAACGAAAGGGAAACCGTGTGTGGTACAGGATTAATTCGTTAAGCGATATAGAACCGCGCGCGCGCATCGTTCCGTTGAAATGCTTGGGGTCGCGTGAAAACGTTTTGAATGAATGTTGGTTTTGAAGACATCATAATGCGGATTTTATGCGTTTGTGGCCGACACAGACTCGTGAAATACAAAACAGATGAAAACGATAAGAACGGTTAACTATGCTTTTCATTTCTCACAAAGGTTAGAGGTTAAAGATTTTGCATAAAGGTTAGAGTTTTGTTAGACGAACAATAAAACCTGTATATAATTCTATTTCGAGTTCTTAATTTATTTTGTTATGCAATTTATTTGACGACATAATAAATAAAAGAAGAATTATTTTTTTTCAGTTATTTCATATAATTTATTTTACACATTTCATAAATAACATACATGTTAATTTTAATTCATTGAGTATTGAGCTTTAACTAATAAAATAATGGATCCTGAAAATTCCGAAAATTCGAGACATCGTAACTGCAGTAATTCACCTATAACACGAATATATTTTTCACGTGTCAGTACCCCTTAAAAAATAAATTGATATAAACAACACCTCAATTTTCTGCAATCGTCTTCCAACGTTTTACGAGCTGAATTTCTTTCCCGTAAAAGCTGCTTTCTTCTTCTTCTTCAAAAAAAGATCTTGAGGTCTCTGGAAAGTTCTGCAATCATCCCCTAAGTTGCTCTCCTTGCCAAGTTTCGCAATCTCCGAAATTTCCCCAGCGTTCATAAAACAGCCGTAAAATCGGGATCGGCATACGCAGTCCGGCGATGATGAGTTTCCAAAGATTCGTTATCGAGGTTCTGAAAATGGAGCTTAATGTCCAGAGCGCACTGGAGCCGCATAAACACAGCAAACCGACCACATTGTTAGGTTCTCCGAAAGGCGGAGAGCGCGTGCAGTTCTCGCAGCTTCCCTCTCCACGGTTTCTGTCATCGGAACGGAAACCGGTGACTGGCGCGTCGTAAAAAGGATGGCTTTATTAAAATAGAAATGACTCGAGGGGGGGATCCTTGACGCGACGCGACAAACGCGGTTCTCCAGCCGGAAGAAATTCGCCGAGAAACGAAAGGGAGAACCAACCCATTGGCCCTCTCGCATTCCGCGCCGCCCCCCCCCCCTGTCGTCGTCACTTTGATGACCCGCCTTTGCTCATTTGTATACCATTCACGCCGCTCAGATTCGCCGCGTGCAGGCGACAAGCATAATGCGACCGAACCTCTGTCTGCTAGCTGGAAAAAAAATCTCTGTCCGAATTCACGTGTGCATCCCCTTCCCCCTTTTTTTTCTATTGGCACTGGTAAATTAGGTTCGATGACTTCGGATTTACCCTCCCCTCGCTAGCCTAATGCAACCAGCGTAACTAGGGGTCTAAATACTATACTCAGACTGTTCTATTCGTTTGGTGAAGGTAGAGTTTAGGGGACACAACTATAACAACCTTTATCTTCGCATATGTCATCGTGATCATCCTCATGAACGATTTTCAAAAGAGTTTAGCCGTCGCTCGTTAGTTGCTAAAAAATTGTTAACGAAATACCAAGTAGAACGAACCTTTTCGATGCTGGGTTGATCCTTTGAATCAGCGAATTCCTCGCCTTGAAATTTCGATTTTTGGCATTTTTTCGTCGAGATGTACAAGATTATGTAGAAAAAAGTTACAAATTTCTGGGTTGCCAAGGTGAAGTTTAACCCGAATTCCTGACGGCATGCTTTTGCTATGGTTATAACTGGATTGTGGAATTTTATGAAACATAAAAATGTGAATCAGAAGTTAATTGTACTTTTTCCGAAATAAGAACACTATATAATTATTGTTTCTCCTTTTCTGTTTCAGGTGAGGCTAAATGTGCATCAAATATTCTTTTCCCTCGATACCGCGATCGATTGACCGAATTCTGATGGTGAAGTATGCGTTACTTTTTCGAATAATGTTGCCCGGACGCTATCGATAGTTATTAAAATTATCCACCGTCCGTGGGATAAAGCAATGTGCTAGATCTGTCTCGTAACATTCCGGACAACGGTAATATTTTCATAAATAGTTTTATTGAAAGAATCAGATATTTGTTACGACACATTGGTTACGGTGCATTCGATTCCCATGCAGCCACCTAGATACAATAATGCAGTTATTGGCGTATCGCTACGATTTACTCGAAGAAAGTTCCGGGAACACGTTCACGTCTCCGTGAACAAGTTTTTCTCGTTCACTCGATTAAAATTCGAAAGTGCATAACTCGCTAATCTCAGTCGGGTCAATATGCATACGTGTGCACTGACCGCCCGTGATCCAGAAACACGATACGCTGATAACATATAACGATTGTCGTGGAATGTGCTACTTTTGTCCTTTCATTCATAGAAAAATCACTTACTATAGAATTCCGAAGCCGATTGTTTCTCCGTACTTCGAAGGTTAACCACATTTCACTGAATAATATCCACATTTCTCCACAATCGTTAATTTCACCTTTCGTCGTACTTATTCTTCAAAAATGAACAATAGTGTAAGGGATTCAATTCCTGTGGGGGTACCAATTACTGTGCACATGTTACTTACACTTATTTGTAATGCATAATGAATATTAAGAAAGAGATATTAAATTTTGTTTAATTTTTCAAATTTGCAATTCTCTTTTTTAAAATTCAGTATGCTTTGAAAGTAAGTATAATTTATATAGCAACAGTAATTGGTACCCCCTCAGTAATTAGATCCCTGACTCTATCACATTATATATTAACTACCTAAGGATATCTCCGAAACTAGTGCGCAGATAAAAAAAAGTATCCTACCAAAATTGCTGGTCTTTTTACATACAATAAGATCCCATAATAAAAAATATAAAAAATATAGGTTTCCATTTGAAAAAACAAAGTTGACCTTCAAATAACCTTGAAAACGCAACCCAAATAAAAAACTAATGCTGCTCCTCTCTTTCCCCCTCGAAATTTTTGGACACGTCTTTTACATTTTTTTAATATCTTTCATACTTTTCGAGATATTCGGCTGGAAAGTTGTCAAATGAACACCCTGTATATTAACCACCTAAGGATTTGAATTTTGAAACAGGACTATACAGTCCTGCTATCGTGAATATGTCGACAACGTCCCCAAATTATTATATAATTTATAACACCAGCGTAGGTCCACAGACTGCACGCTGCAGCCCGAAACTACGGCACTAAATTTTCCCAAAACTTCGTCCGATATGACGGTTCTACTTTGCATCTGCTACAGAATCCCCGATCCACTAACATCCCATGACTGGTCCGAAACTCGAATGGCGCGCGCTATTCACATTAATCGTTTCTTCCCAAACAGCGTCGAAATTTCGGTAAAATTTGTCGCGTAACTTTGTTTGGCGTTCGCTTGATAAATGATCCACCGGCCGTGCGCGTCTCCTTTCATGCTCGCATGGGAATCGCTTATGCATCGATGCATCTGGAAAAGTGATTTCGAATGGCGTGTGTATAGTCGGCGCTATTTATTGAAGAGAGAGAGAGAGAGAGAGAGAGAGAGAGAGGACGCCGCTGAATTTATGGTTTCTCGGCACAATGGTCAGATCCGCGTGACCTGATTCACGCCTCGCTCGAAGATCCAACCGACACGATCCCGGTTTCATTGGCGAACACACACCGTCGGTCCAGTTGGCCTTCGTCGTGAAAATCCGGGAAAGCCGGTTCGGAACGAATCCTCGTTTACGACCTGGCACAATGTATGGCGCGGTGTGTTTTACGGCGTGAAAAAACGACGCCATTGTGGTGGAAACAGCGTTTCGATTACTGTGTACACAACACGCGGGGCTTTAGGGGACCGTGCTTTCCTTTTCTTCCCTAACGGTTCGCGCTGATATACTGCGAGCGAGTATTTGGAATCGATCTGATTTCGTACACCGGGCGCCTATCGTTCATGTACCGTGCGTTTCTGCATGTTCTATGGATTGCTTTTTTGAGATATACAGTGCTTCCAAGAAGCAAAAAAAGTTCCCATAATTGTCATAACATCGTAAAAAATTACAATTCCGCTTCATTTCGTTCAATTATCTACGCTTGCTCTATCAGAGCTGTAAACCCAGTACAGTGAATTCTCGATATATGTCAACAACACAGGTCATGCCAGCGTCGTGTATCGTCCAGGAGACATACCCGAGCCGTGTTATGTTTACACTCCTCGAAGTCCGAGGCCTCTCGAGCTTCGCGGCCCCTCACGGGGAATACCTCGCGGTAGTGGGGATAATTCCGCGACATTTATCATCCAGTTATTGGCGACATATATAGAGATATCCCTGTATTACCTAAATAAAACTTTGGGAGAGTATTCTAGAAAGTATCACTATCGCTAGCAGAATATACCTACCATTTCTGAAAAATCGATTTTCTCTTATTGGCCTTACTTTACCAAAAATAGGAACCCCTTAACACTATTCCTACCGACACTTCATGTATACCTACTCCTACCGCGACCGGTCAAATGACCGGTCTTTAGCACAACTTATATTTTTTAATATAGAATGAAGATAATAGCCAATTTGACAGTATAAAAATATAGTTTCCTTTATTTAGGAGTATATAATGTATATTTTATTCGTTTTCACCGCATAATATTTCGTTTACTATACCCCGTTGGGCTTGATGTTCCCCTAAAAATATTATGAACAGGTGCTCTTCCAGGATTAGACCCTTCTTTTACTTCTTGCCAAACAGTTTCGTCTACAGCAGTTTCGATTACCTCTTCCTCATTCTCACTATCGGAACTAACTAAAAATCTCCTTCTCTTTCGTCCTCTACGTACGTTCGAAACATTCTCTTCGTCCTCATCGGTGTTCGAGTCGTTCTCAAATAGATCATAATTTTCCGTATCGTCATTTTCAATATCAAAAATTTCGAACGTCTTGACATTTTGGGAATGAATATTCAAGGGATAAAATAAAAATTAAAATATAAAAATGTAAATCAAGATGGATAAAAAAATGAACAAAAGATAAAATGTGAAACTTTTACTACGAAGTATTGTTGGTTTGTTCACTTTTTTGAAAATGACACTTATAACACGTAATACAATATAAAATAAAAGTAGAATAATAATAGAATAAAAATACAAAATAGTAAAAGACTGCCGAATATGCTCCTTGTAACTTTCGCGTTTTGATGCTCTCTGTTCAGCTCACAAGACTTTACCGATTTGAATTCGTGAGAAAATGTCTAGGCATCTCCTTCGGCTATGATTTTCTTTATTTTACAGTCATAGTAGATAAGACGGTGTAAGAAAATCCGAGGTTCTGGACCGCTTCGGATGCCAATCAGGCAAATAAACACCGCGAGGCCGATAGGCGAGCGAGAACTCTAAACACTTTGAAGTGCCGTAAAGCAGCCCCTGGATGGCACTTTTCGGCTAAAATCATACCACAACTGTCTTACCTTTAGTTTGTAACGACTTTATAGTTTTGGAATTGAGTCTTTGAAAGAATACTATCACAAAAAGATATAAATCGTTCTACCGGTCAAATGACCGGTCGCGGTAGGTAAGACAGACTACAAATTTTTCTCAGAAAATAAACAATAAAAAAAGAAGTGAATATTGAAAAATGTATTATACGCATATTTTAGGAAAAGTCGTGAAGTTTAAAGGCGATTCAATTACGTTGTATATAAGAAATTCTAATCGAAATTTTAAAAACGGTCATTTCACCGCTCCCGGTAGGAATAGTGTTAACAATCATTGGACACCTTACAAAAGCTGTAATCCATCAAAGAATAAAATTGTGTTCAGCCGGATCCCTCGTATGCGATGAAACATTTCTACAGCGGCATTGCAAACAACCGAGTTATTTCAGTTAGCCAAGTTCGTATTGACTCACCCCGTATTTTTACTGTCGACGTGCTAGAGTTCGATCACGGTGAAGCGCGCGACGACACTGAAAGGAGACAACGCGACCGAACAACCGCGCGCACCGACGCCTGGACGTTTACGTCGTGTCCCGCACAATGAGTCTTGTGCGACGCGTACGCAGTATCGCCGACATAAATTGTGTTTGGTCATCCTTCGCCTATAAATAATTCCGAGCGGGCACAATGGGACGGACAGCTGGAAACGCCCTTAAAAACCAACCCCGGCCTGCGCGCACGAGAGCCGTTCGTGACGCGACACCGTGTTCGCGATCGCTTTTCGATGGACTCCGTCCGGACTCTGTGCAGAAAAATCGACGACACTGCCTCCATTGCAGTGCAAGGGGGTGCGAACGCGTGCAAGGGAGTGTCGCCTGCGAAAATAACCGGTGCAACGGCCGATGAAAAGTCGAGAAGTCGACGCCTCGAGGGTGCGCCGATAATAAGGACGAAGCATTCGATTGTGCTTTTCGATATTTTTCGTTTTGCTTCGGAAAAGTGACTGCACCAAATATTTTCATGCTACGCAACCCCTGGCAAAAAGTATTCGATCGCATTTAAACATCGCGCAATTTTCATAAGATCGAGTCAAATTAGTTGAGACTTTTTGACATGTTAGAAGAATTAGTTTACTAGAAATCGTGTAAACGTAATTTCGAAAAAATTGCTATTGGTCGGAGTTGCGAGGAACATTGTTTATTTTTTGAAAATCTTTTATAAACAAATTCTAATTTCAAGTGATCGTATATATCCGAAACAGCCCTGTTAAATTAAACGACTTTAGATGTACAACCGAATAAAAATGCAATAAACTGTGAAACTCCCGTGCAGTCGCTAACAGTAAAATATCGCTCGGGAGTAATGTGCATTTACTTCGTGAAACAATTATGAACCGATCGAGTACGCGCCGGAGTGTTCCGAAACTCATTTGAGCCTCATGAAGAATTGATGTTTCCCGATTTGTTCCACACCCGCTGTAAAGTTCGCATCGTTTCGCATAAAAATCGCACTGGCGTTGATTCGCAACGAGACGAAACGAGAAACGCTGTCGTGCGACATGGCCGCGAGCAATTTGCGCAACAATGTGTCGCGAGCACGAATAGCGAATTCGCTAAGGTTTCACGGTGGACACAGCTTCGGGCCCCATGACAAAAAAAGGATTGAGTGCGCATTTAACTGGTCGTTGCTAATGACCGGCGCATTGTGCACACCCCGGTCACTATATAATAAAGCGATAAATTAAAAGAACCGACCCCGTGTGTCGCGTCCTGTCCTTTTTGGAGTCGCGTTAGCAGTCATCGTAGGGTTAATGACGTGTGAATCCCATGGGATCCTGTGAGTCGTACCGGTTAGCGGTCGGCTTCAATGGAAACCAGTCGCGACCGGTCGTCATCGCTGGTCTTTTCACTGACTGGTCCAGATTTATCGCGATGGCTCACGTGTTCGTGTGCTTTTCCTATGTTCCACTTTGTCGAAAACACTGGCTCCATCAAAGGTCCACCATAATCTGTGTCATCCTTTCTCTCATGAGAGTTGTTCAATTAATCTTTCGTAGCCTGCGAGTCTTTATGCAAAATAAAAAATACTTGCTTATAAGCTGAAACTAATATGTTCTTAAATCGTTTTGATACGTCCACTGCTTTAAATTACACGTATTTTTGTCATAAATGCAGAAAATCCACAGTCGTCTCTTCATAAAGTTAGATCCGTCTCAGAAAATTATGTTTCTTCCAAGCTTATAAACATTTGTAGTGTTTACTCGATATTTGTCACAAATGCCTAGACGATAAAAGTCACAGAACTATCCCCCTATCCTCTAGAGCTTCACTGACCTTTTCTACGTTCGGCGTGAATGAAAGATTAGTAACTCCTGGCCGATACATGTCCCTGGCTAGACTCGTGATTTGGACTTATATCGAGTGAATACTGTAGCAAAAAAAAGGTAGTAATTTTTACACTGTTTTCTAAAATTCAGTGAGCTGTTAAGGGATTAATGTTAGGGTGACCGGTGATTGAACTTTAAAGGTCAGCGTTCGAGAGAGATTTTAACACTAGATTTTCGAGACCCGTCAAAATGACGGACTCGATATTTTTAAATTTACAATTATTAAGAGTGCAAGGGCGCACTTGAGAAGAATTGTTCGATAGATTTGTTTCTATGAGCACATATTACAATAAAAATGGCTGAAAATCTAAATAACTACAATTTTGTTATTTTTACAACGCAATGTAAAATAGTCACTTTTAGTGTTCCGTAAACCTAGTGTTAAATCCCAGGTTTGCAACACGGAAAATTCGTGGGAGAGCACGGGGTGCAGTAATTTAAACTCTTCTCGAATAACGTGGAACCTCGAGGCAACCCTTCCGCCCTTCTACGAGGCTGGTTCCCACAGGAGAAAAAAACAACGTAGAGTTGAGAAACGAACGGAAATCCTTTGGTCCGATCCGAAGTGAAGTCATTCAAGGCGAGTTTTAGGTTACCGCCCTTGTAAATTGATCGACGTGTAAGGGACGAAATAGGGTAGAAGAATATAGATTTACACGCAGAAAGATATTGTATATCAAAATATACTTTAAAGGGGGGTAAGGTAAACAGAAGCCACGGTCGCTCTTAAACCTGTTAGGACATGTATGTACATACTGTCATAGTGATTCTTGGCGGCTGGACCTAGACTGCTCAGAACACATTTTTATGCGCTTATGACAAAAATCACTTAGAGTATTACTTGGAGGATTTTATGCGTTTATGACAAAAATCGACACGTAAAATGCAATTGTAAAAGAATTTAATAATATTTGTACACTATTTTAGACGAATTAAAATTATTTAAAAGTGTTTAACTATGTCGCAGTTGTATAATACATGTTTAACTTAACATAAAACCGACACACGGTGAGTGCTCGAATTATTAGAGTTACAAAACAAAAAGTTATAAAATCCTAGCCAGATTAACAGTAAAAACAAATACAGTGTTTACTCGATTTATGTCCAAAACACGGGACTAATCGGGGACATATATCGGCCAGGAGACATTCTTGGCCTATTCTCTCTCTCAGTGGGAATAGTTCTGGGACCTTTATCGGCTAGGCATTTAAGACATATATAGAGTAAAAACACTGTACTTGGCAACATTGCCTGTCACATGGAATAATGTGTAATTTTCATATTTTTTTTTCTCTAATAATTTGATCTACTGTACATTCGCGCTAAAATTAATCGTCGTACAATTTGCATAGGAGTATTAACAAGCCACGGTTTCCCCGACAGTGTAATAGACACTTTCGTCTGGCGAGTCTGTCCACGGTCTGGAATTTTCTAAAGTCTCATCCGGGGGGGGGGCTCTTTCCGATGATCTATAAAAAGAAATTCTGCAAGCGACTGGAGCGTTCCTCGGGTGGTGCATTGTCCCCTGAAGAACTCCCTCATCTAGCGGAGAGAAATTCTTGGCCGTTCGCCAAACGCTCCGCGGAATGTGGAAGGAAAATCTTTCCGCAGGATTTTGAGATTCCGCGAATTGGATTTCGCGTGTTCTGAATAATTTCCCGCCGCCGACGAGGCTCCGCGAGAGCCCAGGAACAGACGCCACGGGGCGAGAGAGAAATTTCTGCGCCTCTTTGACAGCGGGTTTCGCGACTCCCATAGTCTTGCCGGCTCGACATTTCAATGGGGCAGATATTCCATTATAGCGTCCTGGTATTATTGCAAGCGATCGGTATTTTATCGGATTCTACGGTGACGATTTTCTGCGTTTCATTGAAATAAACCGCGCAGTTGTAATCTTTGCAAATTCTTATTTCCACAGACAGTACAGGGTGGCTCAAAAGTCACTAGACCATTTTAAATTTTGTCATATTTTGACACCATTTTTTGGAGGACAGAAGAAGTAGGAGTCGCTTGTTGTTAAGGGTCCGGTCTTCGTAGATTCGCGATAAGGTAGAGTGACTACCTTGCCGACAAAAAATGGTTTTACGTGCCTCAAGTTTTCGTCCTTATATAAGAATATTTTGTCGCTGGTGAAGGGCTCATTCGAAAGAGGAAGGTTCAATCTAGCGCTCGCTGGTCATGAGCTGCCGAGATTATGCTGATATTTGGTAATATAAGCGATAGAAGTAGGCCAAAAATCAAGAGCCAAGACTCCGTAGATTCGCGATAAGGTAGAGTGCCGACGTTACCGACAAAAATAGGCGAAAAATGGTTTTACGTGCCTCAATTTTTCGTCCTTATATAAGAATATTTTGTCGCTGGTAAAGGGCTCATTCGTAGGAGGAAGGTTTAATCTGGTGCGCACTGGTCAGGAGCTGCCGAGATTATGCTGATATTTGGTAATATAAGCGTTCGAAGTATGCCAAAAATTTCTGGATGATGTCGAGGGCAGCGCGCACTAGAAAATATCTCCAGCTACAAATTGAGCTATATTTTGCCTTGATTCTCTGCGAAATAAAGCCGAAAACTTGAAGTACGTTTCTGGCGTCAGAATTCAAAATGTCGATAATACAGAGCAAAAAATGTGACAAGTTTAGTCACAGACTTAAGACCCGTCGGATCAAGACCAAGACGGATCTTCAGTATGTGTCTGACGTCTGTGAATGGAAATTATTAATTAAAAAGTCACGTGACTATCCCTGGCCCTTAAGACCGCGAGTTAAAGTTCACTGCTATGCCCCCGAAGTCTGAATGCGCATTCAAGAGTGCAGCTGTAAAGGTGCGTCGCTATCAACATGGGGAATCGGGTACCTAACACCCGAGAAAACTGCTTATCTCAGACGTAGTTGAGTTTATAATAATGCCGGCCACGGCGAAGATGATGATAAAGCAGCGACGCTGCGACCGCTTGTTACTCCGCAATCGAATATCGACGCCCGTGTCTCTCGATACGCTATATCACGCGTGACTATAGTAATTTTGCAAGATGATAACTCCATTCGCCATGTTTGGAGAAACAGGGAGGAAGGATTTCCATGTATCGTCTCGCCCCTTTTGCGGTGTGACATCGACGCAAAAAGGAAGTTAAGTGATAACGAGGCTGCAGATCTTTATGCAAAATATGCTGCATTTATCACGAGAAACTGGTGCCGCCTACGAAGCTTCAGTCTCCTCCAATAACCCAATTACTGTAAGGGTACCAATTACCCATAGTAATTATACGTATCTTCAAAGCACAATGAGTATTAAAAAAGAGATATACAGCATACATACAGTGTTCAAAACACGGGTCTAGCCCGCGACATATATCGGCCAGGAGATACGCTACGTCGAGAAAAAGCTTTTAAAAATTGTTCATCCATTTGTGTATGATTTTTTAAATAATATTAAGTCACCGCTGGTGAATGAAGTGTTGAAATTTTTTTAAACAGCGTTTCGGTTATCAGAGAGCGACACAACTTGCGTAAACATTCAATCATGTGGCACAGTTTTCCAGATTAATTTCAGGAACACGAAGAAATTCTTTTACGGTGGTTTAGGCAAATCTGCCGATTTGTTGCGTTGTGCGTACAGCTTAAAGACAGTGGCGAGAAACAACATCAGGCTCGTAAATTCGCGACCACTTCTTGTCACGGCCAGCCAGCGAGCTTTGCATCGTGATCTTATCTGTCAGGGTACACGCAATTGCACAGAAATCGGTGTGTGAGTATGCCGTACTCGAACACTGTGTCGCTCGGAGGCGCAGCTTTGTCGGTAAAAGCTTAACAGTATTTATGAAAACTGCGCGCTGCTCGTGCGTTTGCGCGAAATTAACAGTACAAAGTAGTCGTACAGAACCAACACCGAAATCATTATAATTCCAACGAATGTAGGTACTATCGGATGGTTACGAATTCTTCTATTAATTTCAACTTCTCTAGAATCACTTACTTTTTTAGTAATAATTTCATTCAAGAAATTCCAACGAATGTACTGTACAGTTCTACAGAAATATTTACTTGTTTATTTATTCGAAAAGCAATCGTTACAAGCAATTTATTACGGCGAATTATTTGCAAGCAAAGCGATTAACGATTATAAAACGTTTCACATACGGTAAACGAAGATTATTAATACTGCAGAGAAATAGTTTAATTAATTAACTTTGACAATAGTGAAAGGATATGTCAGCAAGGGGAAGATAAATCACTGGAAATATTTATTACATCACTTAAGTAGTGATCACGTTACGACGTGACTAATAAGTCATGATATCATGCATTTGTTGCATCTAAGGAAAGTTGTGTAAGTGTACACCAGCAAGAAAAAGCTGCAGTTTAATTTGATTCTTATTACAAGAAATTTTCTAGTTATTAAGAAGATGTTTCCCTATTCTAGGTTTCATAAAATAAAATGTAGAAATACTACAATCTAGGTGTCATTGTACTTTTGATATTAAAAATTATATTATTTTCAATCTATGAAAACACCTACGAGAAGAAATCTATTATCTATTCCCCGTTTCTTGCAGTCGGTGCAACAAATTTTCCATTGTGCAAAGATTCTCTGCCTATTTGTCAGTATTTTATGATCTCTTTTTTTCAATAATATCGTTGAATTAAAATTTCCATCAGCGTAGAAAATTGTCAGTAAAAACTCCAAGTCCAGCAGTGTTCGATGACCGGATAACGGTAAATGTAGCACTACAATAACAACGCTACTGTAAGCAAGCAATTGTGTCAGTTTAACGGTATAGAATTAAAGCTGCCTTTGGGTGGTCGCATCAACGTCGAATCGGATGGTCTATAAATGACTTAATGAGTGGTTCGCCTCTCCCATCAAAAATCCAATCGGCATCGGTAGCGTCTAGCTCTCCGCCATTACGTCATGCAACGGAATGCAAGAGGTCGACCTTGCAAGAGGCACAATCGTGCATTGTTGACCATTGAATGGTCCGCGATTCTGCAGAGCCTCTCTTTCTACGTTTCACGGCCAGGAAACCAAATTGAATCGATCCGCGGCAGATGTTTTCCGTGTTGCTCGTTTGTTACGACAAGAACATTGTTTCGTTCAATTAAATATTAATTGTATTCATATGTAGACAACTGCGATTGATTGTCTCCCTGTAATTAACTTGCTCCTAGGCTGCAGCAGTTGCAGTGTACAGCTCTCTCTCTCTCTCTCTCTCTCAGTCTCTCTCAAGTATTTCCTGCACTTCTCCTCTTCATTTGCCATTTAAACTTCACACCGACGTGCAACATTTTAAATTAAACTCCTCAAGGCTATGTCCACTAAAATCGTCACACGATTCCTGGACATTTCTTTGAGATTGTTCTTCTTATGGAATTTTGGCAACACCGAGAAATAGAAATGGCAACTTTAAATTTAACTTCAACATTTTACCCACCGGAGGCCTATTAATAGGATTTCCAATAATTATGCTGTACCAAAAGAAAGCTTAAAAATCTTCTCGTACGTAATAATCTCGGACAAAATTTTGAATTTACGTTTCCGGGGTTAGGTTGATTCACAATTGAAGGTGCCATTACCGTCGCAGGATCTATTAAAACTTGATATTGTATTAATATACCGATACCGGAAAATGTACACAGTGCCCGAGTTCAACGGGGAGCACAAACGAATTTCCAAACGCAAATTGCAGACAGTTACCGAGTCGGTAACATAAGGCCTCCTTCGGTCGAGTCATCAATGTCGAACAGAAAAGGGGTTAATCCCGCATAACGTGACCATTATCGGGACCGTGTCGGTGGCCCCCAGCGTTCGCAACAGTCATACAAACAACCCCGTCACTGAGCCGATCGCAACCGTATCCCGCACGCACCCCCCGCACCTAACTGGCCATAAAAGAAAAAAAAAGCGCCATGAAACGAAGCGACGAAGACGTATCAATCAGCGGAACGGGGCCACCAGTCGTTCGGTTTCATTAAAAATCCTTGATTGTTCCGGGTCGTTGTTACGCCCCGTTAATGGCTCGCCGAGGAATGCCAACAATCGCACCCCTAGCCGGCGACCATTGTGTCGGCAGTCAGCGTGTTCGAAACGGAAACGTAATGGAGAAAGAGAGAGAGAGAGAGAGAGAGAGAGAGAGAGAGAGAGAGAGAGAGAGAGAGGAGCGGGAGATGTCGATCGATTTTCGGCACGGGCAGAGAACGATATCGCGATCGACAGTCGTTCGAGATGAAAGGGTTTCGCGTGCCGCGACCATCGAATCATTAATAACTCGTGACTTGCGTCACGCGGTCACTATGGCTCGGTTAAACGGTAGCTCGATAAAATGGGGCTGTTCTCTCCCTCTCTCTGTCTCTCTGGTAGGGGTGGCTGGGTGACTCCGTTTCGTTTCATTTCGTTTCAATTTCAATTGATCTCGCCGGTCGACGGTCCGAGGCCCCAGAGCTCTTTGTGCGCCGCCTCCTCCGTGTACTCGAGCACAACGCACAAAAGATGCGTTTTCTCGCTGCAGGCCGCCGAGTAGCGTCGCGCCGGTGCAGCTGCAGCCCACGGGACCCGCGTGCATCCATCGCGTCGGCCAGGGAAAAGGGTCCACGACCGAGCCGCGCGCGAACCGGTGCCCTTTCTGCCCGGCCAATTAGCTATTCATGCGCCACTCGCGTTTCGTGCTCTGTCAGTGCGAGGGCGTGGTGTGTATGTGCGTGCGCGCAACGAGTTGCGTCGCTTCCACCGGTCTCCTCCGCTACTTTGCTACTTTCGGTGGGCGGCACGGAGACCGGGAGGTCCTGTTGGTCCTTTGTCGATGTTATCAAGTTACTTCATTTTCTTCGTTTATTTGTTCAGGAATTATAACACGGCAGAAATTCCATATTTTGAAAAATATGAGTGACACAAGAAAATAAGACAATACAGTTTCATTTCCTACTGAACACTATGTGTATATGTATATGTCGCCAAGACCTGGGAGATAAACGTCGCGGAATTATCCCCACCAGGGCATACCCGTGAGGGGCCCCGTAAACACGGCTCGGGTATGTCTCCTGGACGATATACACTCCTGGACAAAAAGATAGCACAAGTGTGCTATCATATAGTTTTCAAGGATAAATCAAGAATTCTCTAAATTCTACAAATGGTACGTAAATGTCATCTTACGGTCATATATTAAATAGCGATACACTGGAACTACGCTGTCCGTACTTGTATTTATTAACAAAAATCTCGTAGCGGAGGTCGGCGAAATGATAGCACATGTTAATAAATGAAGCATTTGTTTAACAAAAATTAAACATATGTGTAACAAAAATGACATAAGTTGGAACGAGTACTTTATTTCTCAGCAGTGTGTAGGACCTCCCTTATTTTCAATGACTTCGATCATTCTTTTTGGCAAAGAATTAAACAATTTACAAATATAATTTTGTGACAATTTACTCCATTCATCTTTAAGACACTGCTTTAACTCATTCATATTTTCAACTTGTCTGTTTTCCTTGTGCGCCATTCGAGCAAGCTGTACCCAACAGTTCTCGATTATATTTAAATCAGGGGATCATGCTGGCCAGTCAAAAAGCGAAATATTTTCTGATGAAAAATAATCTTTTACTATTTTAGCTGTATGGACCGCGGGTATTAACTTGCTGAAATATAAAATTGCTACCCGCAATGTGCACACTTGCTAATTTGTTGTCGCGTTAAATCACGATAAGTGGTGGCATTCATTCGGCTGTCAATAAAGACGATTTCGCTTTTTCCATTGTAGCCAATGTCTGCCCAAATCGTTACACTCCCTCCACCCATTTGACGTCGCACTTTTGACAATGCTTCTTTTTGTACATGATGATAATAATAGTCAAACCCGTCTGGACCATCCAGGTTGAATCTCTTCTCATCTGTGAATATAATTCGTCGCCATTTCTTTTTCCAATATACGTGTCGTTTTGCAAAGCTGACACGAGCCTCCTTATGTCTCGTTGTCAACGCAGGTTTCCGTTTTAATTTTCGTCGTATAATATTGTCACATGTCTGGAGAATACGACGAACATTTCTCGGGTTAGTTTCAACTCCTGCTTTTTGAGCAATTTCACGTGATGTGAGACACGAGTTTGATGCAGCACTCAAAACGGCACGTTTTTCTCTATCAGAAATAGCGGGCGGTCGTCCGCTGCTCTTCCGTGTACCATATTTATTGCCGTCTTTTAGTAAATTATAAATAACTTTACGGCTCCTCTGCACAGTTTTTGCAATTTTTGATATGGAGAACTTTTCTTTCATTAATTTCAAGATAACTTGTATTTCTTCTTTGCTTAATTTCTTGCCGCGTCCCATTTTGTTCAATGATGATTGAATGCCTGCACAACGCTATGTTTGTATGACTCGAAACGTGGAAACAGTGAGAAATCCGAATGGAAAGTCAAGTGTGCTATCATTTCGCCGACCTCTGCTACACGACTTTTGTTGATAAGTACAAGTACGAACAGAGTAGTTTCAGTTTGTCGTTATATAATATACTACCGTGAGACGATGTTTACGTACTATTTGTAGAATTCCGAGAATTCTTGATTTATCCTTGAGAACTAAATGATGATCACACTTGTGCTATCTTTTTGTCCAGAAGTGTATGTCGCTGGCAAGACCCGTGTTGCTGACATATATCGAGAATTCGCTGTACTAGGATTGGAGCAATTATAAAATCGTTGGCTATAGGTAACCTTTATTTGAGTCACCAGAAATTCGTGCAAATTGGAACATGAATTTATGTTACGGGCCTATAGATACCGTGCTTGTTAGTATACTTCTGCCAGTAAATTACGACGTCCAGGGCCCACCAGTAAATATTTGACGCTGAAGTAGAATCCTCTTGTACAAGCTTGACCCGAGATAGTCGATGGGAGCCCGCAGCGCGAGCAGAAGTGCGCACAATTGGCGACCACAAAGTTGCCAAGAAACGACATTCTTCGCTCGTCGCGTCGGTCGCGCGCTATCAGTTTCAAGAAGTCCGCCTGTTACCTTTTGTACTCTGTCCCTTTGTCGAACGGCATTGAATTCGTGTCACAGGTCGGTCGGCAAAGAAAGCGGCCATTCAGCGGCGACACGTGCGTCGGCCTTTTTCCATTCGTGCCTCCGCCGTACGCAACCAGTTCAGGGGCGAGTTTTTCCCTCCCGCCGACAAACTGGACTTTCAAGACGCGGTCGAGAACGGTTTTTTCCTTGTTCTTCTTCTTCTTCTTCTTCTCGTGGCTTCTCCGTTTTTTTTTTTTTAATTTCTTACTCGAAATTGTTACGTGATTTGACAAAAGCGGTCCACCTGGCGGTCGCGCCTGCGCAATCGGCGCTGTTTGCCAGCGAAATCGAGCGAAATCATTTTCTGTTCTCGAGACAGACTTTTATGAAATATTTCGATCGTCCACAGTTGTTTCAACTTCATCTAAAAATTCTCGCTTGACGATTCCTGGAATATTCATTGTAATGTAATTCCACATTCCGTATTCGCACAGTGTGATGAGCCCACGCAAAAATGGAACACTTGTCGAGCGTCGAATGTCGTTGACATAATTAGATACCACCATTAAACCCAGTATACCCAGTGTAGGAGCATGTGATGGATACTTTGACTCGATCACAGCTTGTCAAGATTATGTTACATATTTCGATAGTGACGACTGGATCTGATTTCACGTGGATCATCTTTTCTTCGAGATCCAGTGTCGTCCCTTGATTGGGTGTCTCGCGCACGTGTTTTTTTTTCCACTTGCAGAACACTTTGTTATTCAAAACAGAACTTTTTCAGAAAAAATATGAAACGCGACATATGTTGCTCTTCTCTTCGCTAACAATTTATGTTCAATCTAATTAGGTAAAATATTTCGTAAATATTGTCAAATTCAAATCTACAGTCCTACTTTTTGTTTCTTTGGTGTTATTTCGTGCATTTGAAAAACACATTATGTCATGTTTCATTTAATTTAACTGACTACGGTGAAACGAGTTCAAGGTCTCCGGAGGTGTTCTTCAGAAAATCTGTGGAAACGGATTAAGCAACAATTGATTCGAAAGAAGTTATTCAAACTCGAGAGCTCTGCGTGGCTTTTGGCCCAGGCTGTACCGCGCAGGAGAATAAACACGCGAGAAGAAAAGAAAATCGGCAGAACCGCGTTCCCAATCGGACTTCGAATGAAATCGAGTCACGGGGGAGCTGAAAGAGCAGCGGATCGTTAGCGGTAAGGAGCACACGAATTCCTCGTTGTGTTGGGCCAGCCCTGAAGCCGAGGGAGGGCAGGCCCAGGAACGAAAGAAAGACCGAGGTAACTCGAGACTCTTGTGCCCAAGAGAAGCGTTTAAACCGCTGACCGTAAACAGAAAGGCCCAGGGAAAGGGGTCGGGAGGGGGGGACCGTTGGACCCTCGCAAAGGGCGTTAATTACAGGGCTGCATTCGTTTCTTCTCCTCCCGCGGCTGATTTCCGTTGCCGGAAACGTGACCGAAGCGAGAAAGAGAGGAGGAGGGGGAAGAGTGGGAGAGAGATGGAGAGAGAGAGAGAGAGGGAGTGAGAAGAAGAAGAAGAAGAAAAAGGGAACTTGAAGCACGCCACTCGCTTGAGCTCGTCGTGTCGAGTGGGTTAGGTCGGATTAAATGGAAACGACTGCTACACGAAGTAACGTCGTCTCGAGAACAGCATTTAAATTGATCGCTTTGAAACGTTCAAACTGTCGACACTTATTATTTCGACGTGCTCCAAGGAGCTAACAGTCGCACTCGATCGGCTGAAACCCTAGCACGCTATCGCGGGTCATTTGCGCCTTATACTGGAATTTGTATTACACGAAGAAGCCTGATTAATATTCTATGCTAGTCCTATCGCACTCCGTCTTGACGGTGATACTGCGATTCGGAAAAGTATACTTTTTCGGAGAAGTGGAATACGGGAAAATGAAATTCAAGTTGTTGCTTGTCTTCAACAATATACATTGTAGACAATAATAAGCATTTGTACAGGGCCACTCCAATTAACACTCGAATGGCGAGTGGAAGTTGCCACTAAACATTGCTGTATCATTATTCGAAGTATTTTTTACATTATTAAAGTTTGTATTTAATAAATTACTAAACACTTCAGTATTGCACGAGTAAACTGCACCATTTTCGTATGTACAACATGAAAAAAAAATATATAGAAGGGAAATATTCTAGGTCGGAAGAAATGTTTCGTTTTGGAGTTTAAGGGTTAAAGGGTTAAGTGTCGCATGTTTCGATTGAAGCACAAAATTATTTGAGATGTGTTTTAAATTTTCACATAAAGTCTGCTTCACAATATTAAATCGTGGAAGACTGAGATTATAAAAGATGAATTAATTATTCTAGTGAAAGAAAAATATGGAAACATTGTGGGGCCAGTGAATCGAAAATAAAATTAAACCGTGTTATACTTGATCACAATTTGTATTCTACTGGTCGCTAATATAAATCTTCAGTTTTCAGTTGTTGTGTCATAAAATAAGGTGCCTGGTTGTGTGTGGAGTTTTTACGGCCATCGGTTCGGCAGTCGTGGTGTTAGGAACCGGTTCGACGACATGGTGTTTCGATAATTTAATTTATCAGGCAGTTAAACCGCCACGTTTGCAGAGAAAAAATTAGTATACGTATTTGTGAGATCATTTATTTGTGTTTGACTCTGTTGTATTCTTGAATCTTCTTTTAATTAAATCAGGTGTTTCTATATCCAGTATAAAAATTGTTATTAATTATTACTTAATTGTTTCTTCCCTGTTACCGTTATTTCGATTGCATTGTTCAACCGCGGACTTCGGTAGAGTCAAATGCAGTAACGTTAATTAACCAACGACCTGTTTTCGATTCTGAACGGTCAAGCTGACTAAGTTGACCAATCGAATGTCATTATTAAACAGCTGCATTGCGTGTATTTACCGTAAACACGAACATAGAGAACACAAAATATATTCAATGAAAATTCATACGACAAATTAACCAAAGAAAATACAGTTGATTATGTGCATTTCCATTTCTGTAGACTATTTAATAAACATCAGAAGGACGGAAAAACTTTGTTCGTTAATTGTGCCGTTCACTGCACAAATCGATTAACTCCACTTTTTGAAAAATCTTACATTTAACTGTCAAAGCACTTGGTATAGTCGTAACTTTTTATATTTATAATAACTTTCCTGAATAATAAAGATTGTCACCATTAAACGACAAAATTTTTTTGGCCATTGAATAATAAATAATTTATTTCAGAGGCCATTTTGATGAACTCCGTACTCCGATGTAAATCGTTGCAATAATGCAACTCAAATGCACTACCAAGCGCTGAATGATAACGGTAAATTTTCTAGTGCCGTCTTATCAGAATTAAAGTAAAATAAATTAGTCAATCATAGACTAATTGCTGCAGGATATCAAGTACTTGTGAAGTAAAATTAATTATTATTAAGAATAAAGTTTAATTAGGTATGTTTTAATTTTTACTGTATACTTTACCAATATTACACGGACTACATATTTTTTCAGCCATTTCAACATCACTCCCAGATCGTATTTGGGTTTGAATTATTATAAACAATTATTTAAATTTGTCAGTGGTTTTAAAGAAATAAATTTTATACCATTGTAATCAAGACGAATGAGACTAATAACAACGTGAATGTGGAAAACAGTGAATCATCTGATGGTTCTTCAATACATCATTTATATTGCTGATGAATTAATCACAAATAATATATTATAACAGAACTGTTAATATTCATTTTTATGGAAGATCTGTAATAAAAATATATAATAATTAACTTAACCTGTAATAAAAACTTAAAAATTTAAACACTGAATTTAACTTTATTATTTTTTTCACGTGCCAAATCGATTAACTGCACCAGTCACATAAAAGCTACATCTGTATTTATGCACTGTACAATCTTTATTTGAATTTATATTATAAAGGGAATTTTAAAAATCAATCTACATTATTTCATCGCATTTCTCAACTCATTGTTTTATGGAGTTAATCGATTTGTGCAATGAACAGCTCAATTAAAGAGCTTGTTAAAATTAAAATTTAAATGGCAACACTTGTCCGGCCACGGAACCTGCGATCCCGGCCGAAACTTTCCTGGGCAACAGAACGAACGCGACGGTGCCATTCTTTTACTAGCGGCAATCACGAGTCATCGTTCGAATACCAGAGAGCCCGTAACAACAGGTATCAGGTTACTAGCACCCCTGTCGCAACAATTGCTTCCACTGTTCGCGGATTCCGGGGCAGAATGAAGCTGACCGGTCGCGGTACCTGCACGCGGCCCGCCGCCATTGTGGCCGTTTCTATCGCCGTTTTCGATGGAACCTCGGCATTATAAGGGCCCCGTGAATGCCCTTTGCCGACACAAAAGCGCGCCGTTGCCGGTATTGAAATCCCGCCAGGTTCCTACAACATTGCTCGAGCCATGCCGTGACCGAGTTCAACTAACCGAACAACCGGAAGTCCTCTTTAATCGCGATTCTATGCGTTTTTCTTCCTCTTCCTGGATTAGTGCCGGTGCACCCGACGGTCTGTCCCCCATCGTTGTAGATAGTAGCCCGATAACAGGTGTGCTAATCGCCTGTGAGATTCGTTTGATAAGCATCTTGTGCGAACCTAACACGTGCTTCAGAGAAATCTGCGCGAATTAGGTTTATCTGGAACTATCCTGGCGATCAAGTTCTGGACAAAGTTTTCGGCCAGTCGGTACAGTGTTTACTCTACAGTAAGCAGCAAAACTGAACACACATACGACATTTTAACAAAAATAATTTTTTATTCAATATTTGTATGTAGAATACAAAAGAAACAAAATACTTGGTATTATCTACAATCTTTTGGCTTTTCAAAACAAACTTAACATTTGTGATATTATTATTTCGCTTCATACAATTTTTTTTTTCGTGTAGTCGGTTTTGCACCGCACTAAGATTCTCGGGATTAGGAACTGTAAACACAGATTTTGTAAACAATTTGGTAATCCATCACGGTCAATGCCACGACCAGGAGTGCTGTAGTTATTCGTTTATCGTTGTTCATGCGTCAACACGCATCAATATAACATCATGAAGCCATTATCTAAAGATTTGAAGAATAATATCATTTTCCAATTAAAATCGGGTTTATCAACGCGAGTAATTGCTAGAAAATTTGTCGTCGGTCAGGGGGTTGCACACAAGATACGGAAAAAATACTGTAGTAAAGTCCCTGCATCTTTTGGAGGCCGTCCAAAATTATTGTCTTGTCAGGAGAAGAGCAGATTGACGAGATACATTACTTCAGAAATTACAACGACGGCATCAATGGCTGCAAAGTGATTCGAAAGCGATGTTGAAAAGAAAATTAGTAGGTGGACGGCTCGAAGGGAATTAAAAGAAGCCAATTTTACAGCAATTGAGAAGAAACAAAAAACCTTCTCTATCAAAAAAGAATGTCAAGGGCCGTCTGAGTTTTGCAAGAAAATATTTAAGCTGGAATACAAAGCAATGGAAAAAAGTAATTTTTTCCGACGAATCTAAAATCAATCGAATTTCATCGGATGGACGTTCTTGGTGTTGGAAGAAGCAAGGCGAATCTCTTTTACAGCGTCATGTGGAGCAAACAATAAAATTTGGTGGTGGTTCACTTATGGCGTGGGGGTGAATTACGGCGTACGGTGTAGGTTCACTGCATCGAATAGAAGGTACGGTGAACCAGTATACATATAAGGATATCTTAGAAAAAAATTTACTGGAAACAATTGAAAGCATGCCGGTACCAGAGTGTGATGTCGTATTCCAACATGACAACGCTCCTGGGCATTGTTGTGAAGAGCGTAAAGAATTGGCTGCAAACTCAACCATTTCAAACCATGGAATGGCGTGCTCAAACTCCAGACATAAACCCGATTGAAAATGTCTGGGCATACTTAAAAATGAAGTTACAGAATAAATATAGTGCTCCCCCAGCAACGATAACTGATTTGTGGCAAAGAGTGCAGGAACAGTGGTATTCTACTACACCAGAATATTGCGAAAATGTAGTATTAAGTATGCCTAAACGTATTCAAGCAATTACCAAGGTTAAAGGTTCATCGACGAAATATTAAGTGTACGAAAATCTGAAATGTTTAGTCAAAATTAGTTGCGGTGCAAAACCGACTACACGAAAGAAAATTGTATGAAGCGAAATAATAATAATATCACAAATGTTCAGTTTGTTTTGAAAAGCCAAAAGATTGTAGACAATACCAAGTATTTTGTTTCTTTTGTATTTTACATGCAAATATTGAATAAAAAATTATTTTTGTTAAAATGTCGTATGTGTGTTCAGTTTTGCTCCTTACTGTATATATGTCCCAAACACCTAGGCGGTAAAAGTCCCAGAACTACCCCCGCAAAGAATAGTATCTCTTAGCCGATATATGTCCGTGGCTAGGCCGCTGTTTTGGACATATTACGGACATATAGCTACGATACTGTGACTGTTAGATTTTCCCCAGGTGCCTAGGTACACTATGGTCTAAAAACAGTGGGTCTTAACGTGCACAAAATTTTATAAAATCGAATACGTCCTACACAAAATTCTCACTCTAGTTACCTCGGAATATATAAAATTAGAATAGAAGAATCAAGCAGATAATTAAACTGCAAGTCACAATAGTGATCCTGAAAGCGTGAAATATGATCGTGGCAGAAGACCTAACGAGTGTACATCCTCCCCTGTCCTCTGCCTGGCCAAAAACGATCCGCCACGCCCGAGGCAATTAAAAATGAAATATAAGCCCGGGTAGTGCAATTTTTCCAGCATCGTGGAATCCCGTGACGAACGCAATTATTTCGACAATGCGGTTTCAGTTTACGCGAATTACCATTCCCGCCCGAAACGAGATACAATAATTAATGCCCGCCCCGCGGCACCCTGCGCCGCTGGGAACGCCCACTCGTCGAATTACCCTGCGCTAGATTGCAAACGTTGCCCGTTGTGTTTCAGATACGTCCTACGAGAAGGCCTGTCGAAGGGGTAGCGCACCAGCCACCCCTGTCCTCGGAGCACGACCCTTGGACGTCACCCCCAACAGAATCGTCGTAAGTAAATTTTCATTGGTACTCGCTCTCTTTCAGATCCCTGTAATTTCCATTCACTATAATTTCCGTTCTTTTTCACAATGCTGAATGGCATTCGTCCGGTACGGGCCCGATTCATAGAACCGGCTCATTGTACTGCAAACGGCAAAAGTGTATTTCCTTTTGAATGCGAGTTGCAACTAGGCTGTCCGCTCTGACCTTTATGCAAATTCGCGTCTACCATGGACCGATGCTCTGCGACTTGGCAATTTTTCAACGCTAAACTGCACGTTGGAGCTCTGCAGTTAAATGTTTTTGTTTTGTTTTTTTTTTTTAATTCAGAAATATTTTTCTAACTCTGTACATATCTTGGACGATATTCAGTAAACAAAAAATTATTTTTTTCTTATTACTAGGATTTTATGCATTTATGGCAAGCACAAGTAGGTTGCGACACATCCACGACAGAGCCGAAACGCGTCACGTGACCGGGCCTCGTGGCGGTAGCGTGGGGGAATGACGTCGTAGAAGGGGAAGGTTGGAGTGGGGGGACAAGTCTTGATCTGACAACACTGGATGCATGCACGACAGAGACGAAACGCGTCACGTGACCGGCCCCGTGGCGGAAGCGTGGGGGAATCGCGTCGTGGAAGGGGAAGGGTAGAGTGGGAGACAAGTCTTAATCTAGGCGACACTTGCATTGACACAGTGATTTTTTTTCGTAGTGATCCGCAGTCTATAAATATATTAGGGATACCCATAAGTAATCAATTATTTGCAAAGAATTTGTTTTGCCTTTAATTCTGTACCGATCGTTGAAACACATATTCTTTTACAGTTTTCGGTAAAGCAGCCTGTGTTCAAAATATTCTAAAAAGTATAATTTTTTTTTTAACCCTGTAATAAAATGGCGGCGTCTGTACCTTCCGAGGATCGTATTTGTCATTGCATACTTTTTCATTTTCATCCTTCGATAAAGTATGGACCAATAAGTCTAAATTTCAGAATAAGTAGGAGAGCAAGAATTATCAACATAGAAAATGTAAATATTTACATTGATAATTCTTGCTCTCCTACTACATTATCACATTGAATTCATAATATTGACCAGAAAGTCGAGATTTACCAACAAATTAGAATTAAAATATCTCCTAAACTAATGATTTTTTTACACAAATAGATTAATACTTTTTTGTAAAGAATATGAAGGAGCATCAGCTGATGCAATAAAAAATATATGATTCCATTTAAAAAAACATTAATGACCTTCATATGTCCTATACACGTCCACCTACAAAAAAAAATGTTACATCAGAATGTGCCCCTCTCAAAACCATTCAACTTCATCTGAAACATTGTTCGCTATGCGTAATAATAATGACGTTAATCTAGATGGCAAAATGTGGTGACCCACGCTGTATAATAAATTAAGAAATAAAAACTTGAATTTACTACAAAGTTTGTTTCAGATTTCAAAATAATTGATTACTTACGGGTTCCCCTAATAATACAATATAATACAAAAATAGTGAACTTGCAATGACCTTCACCAGAAAAATTTTTCTTTAAATCACAGTCTACAAAAACATTGCATTAAATATCGCCAGAGAAGGTAGAACAGACGAATTAACGATTTCCCTTCAGGAATAAACTTCATTTACCCCGTCACATGCCAAGGATGTTCCGGCGCTGTGTAAAAGTCGTTAATCGGCGAAATGTCTCGAAATAATTACTTTATCGCGCCGTGCCGCCTCGAGCTCGCAATTAACGCCTAGACGTCTCCTGTTTCGGGACACCGAAGAAGACCCCCGGTATGCTGTCTCGTCGTAGATCCTTATCGCGACGAATACTTTCGGCGAATCTGTCAGCGCTGCGTCGATGTGCATTAGACTTGCAGATTAGATCTACACTCGAGATTCGAGCCGACGATGAAGCGGGACGATTATGCTTCTGGAATTCGTCGTTCCCGCTTCCGCGTGGAACGGGTTCGATACACGAAACAGCTTCCGCTCTCTGAATCCGTAATTATCGGCGGGCAACTTTCTCCTTTTGATCGATCCTGAAAAAATTCGAAGATCGGAGGAAGTTTCCTGTGTCGGGAACGTCTCAAGGCCATTCGCAATTCAGCCCGATAAAATACTTTCTGCGTTTATGTAACCTATTTCGTAATCCGCGTTCAATCTTGCTCGACGCGCAATTAAACCGTCAATCAAGTTCCTATCGTTTTAAAACAGGTGTACATGTTGCTGAGATAATAATAGACACTTACTTCAAATTGTAGAATGTCCTAAGAAACGTGTATTAAGTCAGAAGGACCAGTTTAAACATTTTTTTGTGGGATGCTTTTTTGACTTAAAAATAAATTATTAAACATTTTATAAACGACTGAAACTGAAATTTAATTTTGATCGGGTAGATTGTGGATATTTCTGTAAGTTACGTATAGGATACTTCATCAAATTTTGATTTTCTTTGAATATGTACTGTTCCAAAAGGTTTAAATTGAATGTTAGCTGGATTTGAAGATACTTTCAGAAATTCATGATCTGAAAATGTTCGAGAATTTTGTTCAGGGAATACTCTCACGTATTCGGGAAGATCCCCCCGAGCCTCGGTAGGATAAATCGTCGTAGTCGATTCTTTTGTTGCAGCTTTTACATCCATTGCTTCCGGTTGAAATGCTCGGACTATCGCGCCGCGCCGCGTGCCACGTTTCGCTTTCGAGGCACGGAAAACGAAACTCTGGTTTTCCAATCACGTATCTTCGATCTCTCGAATCTCTCGGTACATTGAGCCGTCGGTGACGGGCGCAACCGTGCACCTTTTCCTTTTATTCAAACAACGAGCACTCTAAACATCACGTCCATTGTGTTTCTTTTCTGTTCCTCGAACTCGAGGGGCGCTCGCAAGCTGTTCGAAATTTTTACAAATACCCTCGACACCGGAGATTCTGTTCCCGAGATCGTTGCGGTGAGCCTCGGTGCTTCTGAAAAAAAGAAGACGTTCGAGTGGAACTTTTTCGAAATGGTAACGGTGGAAAAATCTGTTAGACTGTTTAAACTGTCGAAATATTCCCCCCAGCTGAACGATTGACTCACTGGAATCGCAGAAACAGTTCCAAACAATTGTAGCAACAATTATTTTTCAACTACAGTGTCTACTCGGTAATTGTCCAGAACACGGATCCGGCCAGGGACAACTATAGGCTAGATATTTGGGACATTTATCGAGTAGAGACTGTATTGATTCTCAAAGGTGGTTTCATTCTATTTTAGTCTCAAAGTATCAAGTAATTTATTTCCCACTTTATAACTACAATATATTTATGAAATTTCTTGTTTCGTTTTATATAATACTGAACTTCATATTTGGAAACACAATATTTCATTACATTTCATAATTTTGTTAATTTTATTATTTACAATTATAATCTCTCAATATTTATTATGAACTTTTTACTTCGAGTTTTTCTCAGCTAGTTCCGTACCTATAGCGTTAACATGGCTTGCGTCAAGTGAACGTGATTGCGTAATTCTGTCCTAGAAGTCTAATGATAAATATTGCAATAACCATGCGATTCACCTAACACAGACCTTATCATTAGATCGTTATCTATATATAATGTCCGATGAACTATTCCCTACACTATGAACTATTTTGTACAAAAATAGTTGCAAGTGCTGAAACGTGAATCCGCTCGCACCACTGAATCTACGTGTCGGTAGAGATCGAATTATAGATCCATCGTAGATAGCTGTAATATTATCGCTTCGAAAGCATTTTCATCCCCCGTCCCGCTCGGAGAAAAGGACTCCTTTTCTCGGGGATGTTGTCACCTTTGCCCTTCGCTTCCGTTTTGTTCCATAAAGCGACAAGCTGCCCCCCCCCCCCCCCCCCGGCTGGACGTAAAAGTAGACGGACGTCGCAGCATGGAAAATATCGACCCGGTAAGTCTGCAGGTGTTCTCAAATCACACGTCGTGGCGGCAGATTGCTTTCCAGGCTGTGACTGCGAGTTGCAGGTGTTCCGAGAGCGGATTTCTTGTATCGATACGTATTCCGTGTCTCGAGAGATTTCTTTCGCTTCTTGGCCGAGACTTCTCGCTTATGGTCTTGGGGCACTTTCGTGCAAGTTTTCATAGATCAGTTCAAGCCTTTAGCTACAGTGATTTTCCTTTGGATTCTTAAACAAGAGTCAGTTAAATTGTCACTTTAATTTCTTATTTTCATTTTATTATACCAGGCGTTAAAGCACCACTGGCTTTTAAAAAGAGTTGAAAGAATTTTCACAATCTGACAATATTTTCCAACACTACATTTTCGTTTTCGAATCGAAATATGGATAAATTATTTTACCACTGACTCGCACGAGAATCTACGGGCCAGACAAAAATATAGCAAGCCCGCCGGCTTTTCGCCATGCACGTGTAAAAATATTTCTATTTCGTTTCGACTTTAATTAACCTTTCGATTGGCAAAGTAAACGTCTCTCTTTGTTCCATGCCCCTGTGCAGTAATTTACGATAATGGAAACGCGTATAAAGATTCGCAGTGCGGTAATAAAAAGTACACGAAACCGGCGAACGTACGCGTACACAGGGGTGGAGGATTGAAGAAATTTTATTTGTCGTTACGTCTCGGCAAGGAAAAAATATTTCGAATATCTTGTAATCTTATCCAGTTAGCGACTCGAAGAAATCCATTTGAACGCGAGATTCTCGTAAACTTGTCCCGGCGACAGAATTTAAAGTCCAGCCTGCCTTAAATCCCTATGGAATCGCAGTAAATTAATTGAAAGAGCAAAAGTTCTGTAAATGATCGTCGGCAGTGTTCGTTCGATGCAACTGTAACCAAAGAATGCTGATTACCTTCGACAATTTATAATGGATCGAGTTGCCTTGATTTTATACTGCGCTATTTAAAACGTTACTGCATGATATCCCGTCGATATTATTTAAACACAACTATTTTCAAAGAATTTATTATCCGTTTCGTTCGTACGAGACAACTGATTGTAATTTTACAGAAAAATATGTATATACACATCGTTATTTAAAACGCTGGATGGTGTAATTACTCAGGGACTTAATCAAAGTTGAGGATTTTTCTTTGCGAGATTTTTTAACGGTTTTGCGAAAGGGTATTCGTTGTGACATTTTTTAAATTTTGTTTTCGGAGAGTATTATCTCTGACATTTTTTAAAATATTGTAAACGGAACATTTAACGCTGCCAGCTAGGACGAAATTTTTTTAATATTTTGCAAAGGGCAAGGGAATTTCGCAATTTCCACTTTGTGATATTTTCTAAATATTCCACGAAGAGAGTATATTATTTAACATTTAACACTATCCGCTAGGATAAAATTATTTTCTAACAATTTGTAGGAGGTATAAAGCTAGTTTTGTGGAAAATCATCAAGCAAATTTATTCGCTTCCGTATTAAAATAAAGGTCGTGCGAAATATCAATAGACAGACTCTTTGGTAACGGTTATGGGACATTATAAATTATTTTTAGTGCGTCTGGGATTAACAAAAGGGGAAATATAAAGGCTGTTGGAAGGAATGGCGGTAGTAAAAGGATTTACCAAAATTTTCGCCGTGGTCGAAGAAGAACCTCTCGGATTTCGCAAGAATACGTAAACTTCGGCGATCCCGGTGTGAATAGTTACTGGCGAGAGAGTACCTGAAATAGAAGAAGGTACTTTTACTCTCTATCGACGAGGAGTTAGCCGACCCCTTCAGGGGAACAAAGGAGGGAACGAACTGGTTTTCGAGCGGTACACCGACGACTTCTTCACAGATCGATCCGGTTAAAGTGCGACGTGCTATCACGAATTGTTTACGAAACCCTCGACCCGGTAAAAGAGCGAACGTGTAAAAAACCGTGACTCTTATAACTCCGTGAAACGTATTGTGTCCTGCGCGGGAAATTTATAGCCCTCGCGAACAGCCTCGAGGCCTCGTTTACTTTGGTATGTAGACAACTCTTCTTCCACACGAAACAAAATTCGAAAAACCTGTTACTTTTAAACAGATCTTTATTGGATTAACAATTACGAGAATAGACAATAATTTAATAGAGTTTGCTACTGCCGCAGATCATTATTTGTACGATCACTTCAGTGAACTTGTACAGTTTATTTGTTGGTCCGAGTTTGTTTTAAAAATAAAATGTCACAGTCGAGAAATCTCGTATCCATTTTTTAGCAAAGCAAAGAGCAAGCTGACAAATATTACTATAAACTATTATACAAATTAATTTAATTATCGCTGTTATCGCTGTGTCTCGAAGGAAATTTCTTTGGTTTCTTCGAGACAAAGAAATTCGCGCTGCGTTCCACGAGAAAAAAAGATGGCAGGGAAGGGATTTTTTTAACGGAGGGACGAGTCGAAGAGCGTGTGTCTCCTCGGCGATTTCCGCATCTGCGAGCAGCACAGCATTTGTCACAGTGCATCCCAGCTGCATCGGTCGGGGCTCGCGCGACGTGATTTGAGAACCCCTCGAAGACGTTTTTGTCCTTCTTACCGGTGCCACCGAGGGCCGAGGGGTCCAGGGGAGGAGGGAGAGGGGGTCTGAGAAGCCAAGGGGTGACCCGTTTTGCCTCACCTGAATGCTGGGGCAGGGTTTTTGGTCGTGGCACAAAGGTGCGCCCCAAGGATCCCTTGACTTCGACTACGCGGATGAGCAACATCTGCGCCAGTCGACGACGAGATTTTGCCGCGAAATCATCTGCTCTCGCGAGCATCCTGCGAAGCCTGCAGCTAAAATCGAACGACAATCGATCCAACCATTTTATCCCCGATTTCTAACAAATCCATCAAATTCTAATCGATCTGACTCTGAAGATTATCAAGACGCACACGATGGATTTTTCTGGAATTACATGAAAGTGCTTTTAGGAACCAGTGACTGTAGCGGTACACAGTGTTTACAGTTTCCAAATTTTACTGCTCACTAGAAAATTGTGAAAATTGTGCACATTGTCAATTTGCCAGTATTAATGCACGGCGGAGGTCTCAACAGCAAACTATTCGGAATTTCAGTCCACTCGTTGGAATTCAAACTTTCTAATATAATTCTGAAGTTGTGAAAGTCGACGTCAATGCAAGAAAATTTATTGAACTTATAAATATTGTCGGAGGAAACGGACGAAAATTTCCTGGAGCTAATACCGAACGTGTGACACAGCTGTAAGCAGCAAGCAACACATCTCCAGAGTTGAAGACGAGCCACAGGAATTCAAGCTTTCCAACGCAATTCCCAAATTGTGGAGAATTGGTTGAGAAAAGTGAAATTTCCGAGTTTTTTGGAATTTCGGAGCGGAATTGACTAGAAACCAACTGGATTTCCGAAAAGCGTTCCAAAAGTCGACGGAAAATTGGACAGGCTCACCGAGAAATAGTCGAAGACCGATTGCTCGGAAGCGGATTCGGACAGCTCGCCGCGGATGACGGCGCGCAATAATTTATCGACGGACAGACGCCGGTAAATAAAGGGACTCGTGTCCAAATAAAGGAGCATCAAAGAAGCTCTCGGACTGTCTGCCCCGCAATCGACGAAAACCGACGCGGCAACGTCTGCTGAAAATACCGCTTGTGTTTTCGCGGTTCTCCTCAAGTGCGGACCGAGGAAGAACCTGAGCCTGTCACGTCGGATCATCGTCACTTTCGACGATGCGTTTACAAAAATCGTGAATTTTCGTCAATGGTCTGTGAAATCTAGCAACTTGGCCGTCGCATAATCGAAAATACGTAGGATGGAGATTCCTGTACGAGTTTCGTTGATGAAGAAATTGTGAAACGACCTTCGTGCATTCAAAATCTGTTACTCCAAAAAATTATTTTACTTCCTTTGGAGAATTCGGAAGAATTTGTGTAATCGTTGATATATTGCCAAAGACAAAAGGCGGCGTGAAAGTAAATTTACAGAAGGCGATAATTAATAAACCGGTGGTTTTACGATCTCATATCGAGGAGCGGGGTCGGGATAAATAGTTATTACAAAAATACGATGCGAGGCGATCGTGAAGAGGTTTCCGTCGAATCAGAGAAGCGTGAATCGGGGACCGATCGGCGCAGAAGTGGCGGGAGATCGTTTAAATAGCCTGCCGATTTAAATCCCCCGGCACGGTCGGGCCCAGAAGGGAAAAAGAGGCTTTCGACTGCTGCACGGCCGGTCGGCCATGCCTGGAAACGTAGGTCCCGTTTTCGGGGCCCTCGAACCGATACCTGAGCCGGGCCCGATGGGATTCTTGGCTCGTGCTTTCGCCAGTGAATAGAAATCCCTGCGGAGCTATTGTTGTCAGGTAGGAAATTCGGTTTCATGGCCGTTCCACGGAAACGAAGAACCTCAGTCTTGAGAGGACGAGCGACACGCGAGGACTTGCAGGCCATTCGATAGCGTCGTTCCTACGTTCTCCGAGTTAGAAACATTTTGGACATCTTCCCGTGTGAATAGTGATCGGACTTGAGGCTGTTTTAAACTCCGAGTTGTGCAACTTGTCAGACAGTTTCGGGAAGTTGGACGTGGAAATGGCGGTGGTTTGTTGAGGTACGAAACTGTTACTGGGTGTCCGGTTTCTGACTGAAAGTGTTAACATTTAATAGATTATTGATCGAGAGGAATATTGATGAATACCGTGATTTCAATCTAGCGCACGTTATTGATATTTCTGTTCGATATCCAGGTAGTTCAGATCAAATTATTCGTTGTTTTATAATTTTTCGAAGAATCGTCACATAAAATCCAAATATTCATCGAATACAGTACAATAGCCGTTCACAATTTTCCAACACACGGTACAGAATTTATTTCGGTCATCTAACGCATTCGAGGCGAAAACGCAAGAAAATATTAACAAGTATCCAGTGTCGTTTAAAAAGCCGGAGTGCAGTACGAACTGTGCAGTTAATTTCGAGCACCTTCCAGTAACGGTCGTCGATCTCTCAATAAAATTGATCGAGTACAGGTGTTCGTCGGGGCGCAGTTGCTCACTGTTTCTAATCGTATTGTCAACAATTTGCGATCGATCCTGTTCGGCCCGTGAAATCCCCACCAGCTGGGGAGTCTCTCGGCGAAAGCTGCGACTCCTATCTCCGGCGAGGTTTCCAGCCACGAAACCGGTGACGCAGTCCGCCGATTACGCTGCATCCTGACATTGGCCGACGCTTATCGGGACCGCACGTGTGCCTGATAACGTCGCTGCGACGGATAGGTCCCACGACGTTGGACACTTTCGACCCGGCAACGTGCTCGACGACAACAAACCTACGCGTGATCGAATCGTCAATAAATATCGTTGGTGCATCGGGGAAAACAGGGCTCGATCGATAAATTTTATAAACATTAAATCACCGGTGCGAAAACTGGGAAAGACGAAGAGAAAATTGAAGACGGGGTGTATCGATTTATGTTTCTGTTAGGTGCATGGACGCTATTTGCTAGACACAGTGCTTTATAAACGCACACAGTTTCACTTGTGAATTGCGGCTTGCGACGAACTCGGCGACCTTGGACACTTTCAGAACAACGAAGGTATTTCCACATGGGATTGAATCATCGATGGATCATCGATAGCGGAAAGTAGACTTACGATTACGCTGAGCGTAGTACCAGATAAAATCGAATAATTCCGTCGTGAAAAGGAGCAAGATAAAGTTAATACTGAATCACGTCAGTGTGGAAGAAGGAAATCGGAGAAGATGGAGGGAAAATTGAAGACAGTGTATCGATTCGTCTCTCCATTAGCTGCTTAATACATTGCAGACATAATTCCGCCACGGTGGGTATCCATCGTTTTCAAACAAAACAGGAAATTAACCTACGGTGTTTGCTAAGAAAACGGATTTGCTCGTGAACGCGGCTAACGGTTTGATTGAACGGGGAAGCGGGTCTGATTACGCGATTCCACGGAAGCGTAAATTGGGAATCTGGAAAGCTGTCGATGACTAAGTCGCGATAATCCCTGTTTATATCGAGACACGGTTCGCGCGTCCCAGAACTTGCCTGCGATCGGACAGATTTTCAGTCGCGCGGGTTCGATCGAAGAGGGATTTTCGAGGGAAAATGAAATCGAGAAGAGTGCGTTCGCATGTTGCACAACTCAGGATTTCGGATCGGAGAAGTGTCGGGATATAGAAGCCCGAGGAGGAGGAACGCGTTTGCTTTTTCCGTCGTGGAATTCGTGGAGCCCGGGAACATCTGCTGTGCTTTCTCACGCGGTACAGTTCGCATGACCAGGAGAAAAATGTGCGTGAAACCGATGGAGGAGAACGAGGAGGAGAAGGTTGTCAGCATGATCATCAACTACTTCGCTGCCAGGGTAAATATGCAGACGTGGGTTGGGGTGCGAAGGGAGACGAGGGCGTTTTGGAGCACTCTGTATCGCTGCTTCGAATAGCGTTCTGCATAACTGAACGCTGTGGCTCGATATTTCGCTTCTGACACTTCGGTCAATTGTGTTGTTTGCTGGTTAGGTGAATTAACCCTTAGCACTCGAATGGCGACTGTAAGACCCCACTAAAAATACCATTATTCAAAGTGTTTTTTACATTATTAAGTTTGTTTGTATTCAATAAATTACTAGACATTTCAGTATTGTACGAGTAAATTACACCATGTTCGTATGTATAACATGAACAAAAAGGTTCACGAGAAACAGGCCACCTAAGTAGCTCCGTTAGGCTTAGAGATAGAAGAAAATGTTAGAGAGAAAAATTGTACTGTTAAAAAGGACAAATATGGTAATATAAAGAAATGTTCCAATAGCAGTCGTGTTCAAGGTTTTTCGAAGGTCATCAATGATTTTTAAATACCACCACATATTTTTTACTTCCCAGTATTGTAGCTGATGTCAAGACGAGTTCAACGATGTTGTACACTGTGACCTTCAAATGACCTTGGACTTGAAAATTTATGATAAAGCAATGGTAACTTAACTAACTAAGGCAATCAATTGTGCTTTCAATTGTTTCTGTTAGAATTGATCTACAAGATCTAATTATTCTTTTTTGCATGTTCGCTGGTGTAGTCGGTTGATCACGATACACATCATCTTTGAGTGTTTCCCACAAAAAAAATTAAGAGGAATTTAGTGTTGAGAAATTCGCTTACGGTACGTGAAGAATTAGCCGGACAGCCATCGTGTTTATGCCACACTACCCGACGAATTTCTAAAGGCATATCTTAAAAAAATATGGACAATATTTCTTCCAGAAACGTAAAGTATCTTGTTGTGTTTAATGTGCCGGGAATAAAAAAAGGTTTAATTATTTTATTCTTCAAAATTCCGCACCAAACGTTGATAGCCCATGGTCGTTTATCCACTTGTCGTAACCATCGTGGATTCGGATTACTCCAGTAATGCATATTTCTTAAATTAAGTTGACCATGATTTGTGAAGGAAGCCTCATGAATTAATAATACGTTACTAAAAAACCACTCACAAAAATTTACGCGATTTTCAAAATCTCTTCCATGAAGTTCTTGGTGCAACGATATGGGATATCGGTGGAATTTGTGTAATCGAAATATTCGCATGATACTTGATTCTTTTTTTGTGGAGAACCGACTACGCCAGAGAACATACAAGAAAAAATAATTAGATCTTGTAAATCAATTCCAACCGAAACAATTGAAAGTACAATTGATTGCTTTGTAAAATGTTTAAATGTTAGTGTTACTGCTCAAGGTCATAATTTCGAACATTTAATTTAATTCAAATAAAATGATTGCACATTTTGAAGTTATCATTGCTTTATGATAAATGTTCTAGTTCAAGGTCAGTTGAAGGTCATAGTGTACCACATCATTGAACTCATCTTGACATCAGCTATAACACTGTGAAGTTAAAAATATATGGTGCTATTTAAAAATCATCGATGACCTTCAAAAGACCGAAAACGACTACAATCGGAACATTTTTTTATATCACCATATTTGCCCCTTTTAACAGTACAACTTTTCTCTGTAACATTTTCTTCTATCTCTAAGCCTAACGGAGCTATTTAGGTGGTCTGTTTCTCGTTAACCACCCGGTATATAGAAAGGAAATATTCTAGGTCGGAAGAAATGTTTCGTTTTGGAGTTAAAATAGCTTCGAGTGCAAAAGGTTAAAATATTAGAACCCGCCGTTACAGTGTTAAAACTTGTTGAACCGGAAGAGGTTAAACTTCGTCTTGGCAACCCAGAAATTTTCAACTTTTCACTATATAATCCTGCACATCTTGACGAGAAAATTCGAAAAATCGAAGTTTCAAGGCAAGGAATTCACTGGTTCAAAAGTTATACGTGTTTAAAGTTGAGCGATTACGATGTTTAATAGAGAATCCAGAAGGAAGAATTTTTGCGAAGTCACGTCAGCAAATAATTCACGCTCGCTCGGAAATGGTTTTCTAACTTACCCCATGATGTGGACCGTAACAATAATCGTTTTCATAACTATAAAAGAATAAACTCCGCCAGAGGAATAATTCCCACGGGATATTTGATACTTTCCAGGGAAACGTCCCATAGATTCTTATTAATCGTAATTTTCGACGTGAACTCGGGAAAACTTGGCGACCCGTCGCACTGCCGAGTGCACTTCCGGGAACATGCAAAACACTTTGGACTCTTTCCGAGTTACGCTGGCGCACGGCCAGCTTGTCTTTATCCGATGACCCGAGAAAGGCAACACGCGCGCGTTCACAAAAGTCGAGGAAAGTGGAACGGGCGAGTTAACGTTCGATATCGTCTCGGCGATCTTGTTGAAAAATCTGCGGTAAACAAAGAAAGAACGCCATCCTGCCCGAGCAGCGTTTCTGTGGCTTCCAGAAAACTGAATTTTAAAACCGTGAATTATCATATGCCAAGCATAAATCCTCTAAAACGGTGTCAAATATTCCGTAAAAGTAATTTTTGCTACACTGGGTAACCGAGAAAGCTCGTGGCGCTTTAATCGGTAGAGATAAATGGTATAAAGTGATTAAATATGCTTTTATCAGCTGTATACTCTATATGTCCCAAACGCCTAGCCGATAAAAGTCCTAGAACTATCCCCATGAACCGAGGCCTCTAGCTGCTCTTTTCTACGTTCGGCGTGGATCAAAGAATAGTATCTTCTGGCCGATATATGTCCCTGGCTAGACATATCGAGTAAACACTGTGTCTCCCTGACACTTTTCTGATTAAAATGACACCAAACGCGGTATAATTTGGTTCACATTTACGTATTTAATTTATTACTTGGTGACGTGTTCGAACAGTTCAATCCCAACTCGGATGATTATACAAATCAGTAAAAATTTAATCTAGTGAGGTCTAGTTCGGGTAATCGAGGTTCTACTTTGTTAAATAATTATAATCCGAACAATATCGTGTTTGGAGTCATTTTAATCAGAAAAACGCCAGAAATTCATTGGAAAATGTTTAAAAAGAGTATTAATTAACACATCTTACGCGGGCACTTTGCCGCCAAAGTCTTACCGTGTTGCATTCATTCCTGCAACGCACGTTCTGTATTTTTGCAACGCATGTCTATACGATTTTATTGTAAAAACACATCGATCACAAAAACCCATCGTTAACAATAATCCATCAATAATTCGTGAAAAACGACTTTAGTCGCTTCCCGCTCAAGATGTGAAATCCGCACAAAACGACTTTAGTCGCTTCCCGCGCAAGATGTGTTAATTAAGTTTTATTATCAGATCCTATCCTTTTCTGTGTTCGACGCTAAAGACCAACGAGTAGTGTTTGTACACGATATACATATACAATACGAGAAAATGTTACTTACAAAAGTTGTAGGGTTTAAGAAACTACATAAGATGGTATAAATAATATTCTTGCAAGTGGAGGCGTAGAGAAGATATAGGGGTCACCTTTGTTTTTTTAAATAATACAGTCTGTATTTTATACATACTTTATACATTCTTTATACATACTGTATAAAATATACAGACATTTTTTGAGAGAACAGTATTCGATATTCATTACATTTACATCTTTAGGCTAACAGTTTTTGGAAAATATTGACATGAAAAGTATCTTTTAACGTAGTAGTTATATGATATCAAAAACTATAGATCTGCAATCCGATACGGTTTCAATTGAAAATTCTCTTGGCACCGAATCGTTGAATGTTACTAAACGTACAAAATTTTTATTACCAATAGCCCTCACGTTTCAGAAGTTAATTGAAAGTAATTGCGCAACTAACTGGAAAAATTCTGCTTCGCTCTGAAGTAACAGTACGATACGTAACGAAATTGTGAATACTCGAATATTTTTTCATGGATATAGAGTATCTGAATATTTTCACACGTGTTCACGCTTTCATCGGATAAAAAAAAAACAGCAAATTCTTGCACTATATTTATCTTGCACTGTAGTTTCTTAAACCTTACAACTTCTGTAAGTAACATTTTCTCGTATTTTTTGAAATACCCAAGATATTCAAGTGCACAGAGCTCGTGGGACACACTGTATGTGACATTTCGGTCTCGACGTTGTCACGTGTATGTTTATACTGGCCTGGTGCCGAGGTGCAGGGAATATATAGTTAAACGGTGGACGGCAGTGCGAGTCGCTTCGGCCAATCGCCGCGACTCGTAAGAACTCGTATGCGATACATCATTAGGTGGCGTGGGTCCCTTTACGGTTCAGGTCGTATACCGTTTAGTCACAGGCCGGTAAGAATCGCTCGAGCACGTTGTACTTGATCCGAATATATGCGGCGATGCCTCCCAGCGTCGGGACGCGTACGGCGGAATACCTTTCACTTGAGCAATGTCAGGAAAGATTCCCGATGTCGCTTCGGGACAGTTCAGTCGATGATTTTCACTCGCGGCCGCTGCTAACATCTGCTACCAGCTCCCTCCTCCGTTTCGTGCGATCATTAGCGTGCCCCCGACTTGTTATCCGAATCAAATCGAGTACCGGGGATTAACGTTGCGTATCGCGTTTAAAGTTCGGTTAGGCCTCTTGTGAAAAAGACGTGAATATCGGCGCGGCATTGCATTTTCAATTTCAATCAGGATCTTTATCTCGGACGCGTGACCGATGAGGATTAATGCAGCGAAATGCACATTCGCGAAGAGCATTTTCAATCCATCATGCAATCGTTTCTTGTGCTGCTCGGCAAGAGGGAAGTATCTCCGAGCGCGAGACGCTTGAAAAGTGTGTTAACGTGACACCTAATGCTCCTCGGCCGCGTCCGCTGCTTCGATATGCCTCTCCCAGCTTCTGTTTAAACTGCATTCTGATCTTAGGGTAGTTATCGCTTTCGTATTTGCTGATTGTTATATTGGAACCGTTTAATATGCTCATCAAATTGTTTAGTTGCAATATTAGCTCTTAATCTTGGCAATGAATCCATTATTTTGTTACACACATTATTTCGACATTTTATGTACTATTTAAGAAATTCAGATGTTGTTTCCAATTTAGCGTTAATCTGATATTTAAAATATTACTGAATTTTGTCGGGGTCGTGAATTTTAATTGAGACAAGTGAACAAGTGGACTGCGGATTTTATGTATTTATGTAAAAATTAAGTAGGTGAAATTGAAAATGGCAGGAAGATTCAAAGAATTTATATATATAATGCGAACATAATTCTTTAAATATTGTCAAAGTTATTAAAGAGAGAATTTTCTATTTGGTTTCTATCGCTTATAATTTTTGTTCTTCATAAAGATTCATTTTATGTTTGATTTATAAAGTCTCTGGATGAAATACATTTTTCTTTGATGCGTTGGAAAGTCGACGCGAATTAAAATTTACAAACGTCCAGAACCCCACGGGCGGCAAAATCGTCGGTAGCTGAAATATTTGTTTGAAAGAGGTGCTACATGGTTTTTAAAATACGTAACTCAGTTCGTTTCAAATCTTTCTCTGCACCTCCCTCAATCTCACACTTCGCTTCGCCTTTTCCATTCAGGCTGCAATTTTCCGTTACTCTTATATTTCGTTTTACGCTCGCAAAGAACTTCAGATTCGATTTTCGCGTGGCGCGACCATCCACGAAACTCCGTCCCAAAAGAGAATAAAACTTTCGGCGTCCGGAAGTTGAATGCTTGTCGCGATTTACATGACTCGCAACAATTTTCGAATCGGTTTTCTTCCTTCGAAGCAAATGCTTTTCGGAATTGTAATACAAATAAAGCATGCTAGTATAATTGAATGTATATAAAACAACACGATCGAGCTGTGTTGGGCCATCGGGGTTATCGGGGTTAGCAGTTTGTCACGAAAGTGCACGTCCCTGTCACTGTGTATGGAGACATTATTATTGCATTATTCTTCTTAAGTTACCATTTTACCGAGGACCATTCTCGCGACAATCGGTTTCAGCGACGATCCGCGCCACGCGACACGCATTCACGGTGCTCGTCTCTTTCCGTTCGCAGAATTTCTTCTCGAAGAGGTCGTTCCGCTCGAACCCGCTGAAGAGGACGAAGAGCGTGACGAAGCTCGAGCGACAGAAGCAACGTGGCGCCGGTCTTCGGGGTTGCCGTTCACACGAGTCCCTCCTCTGCGGACAGGCGGTGACCTCGATGGACCTCGCGGCCGTGACACCGCTGCATCCAAGCCTGCTTGGCAGACCTCACTGCTTCCAGGTCACACCCAGCACCGGTGGGCCCAAGTATTTTAGTTGCAGGACCGCTCACGAACGGGACCAGTGGTTACACAGGTTGGTACCGTTCCTCTGTTTCTTCTTTCGCTTCTTTTTCCTCGACCATGCCGGACAACCGGCAATCCCGAATGCCCTCTGACGAATTCGAGGCCTTCCGACTGCGAATTACGCGAACCAAGATCTTTATTCGTGTCCCTAACGCCTGAACCGATGCTTTTTCCTTTTTTCGAAGGATAGAATTTTATTGTGGCTTTATTTCGAGTTTTTTTTTTATGTTATTAGTATTATTATTTAGGAAACTTTTGTGTTCTAATCTCAGCGTTTTTCGAATGCAGTTTAAGGAAATCCGTTCAACCGGATGCGGAGCAGACAAGGCGCACGGACAATTCTCTTCAGATCTGGCTGCTTGAGGCGAAAGGTGTGGCGGCGAAGAAGCGATATTTTTGCGAGGTCTGTCTAGACAGCACCCTGTACGCGAGAACCACCGCGAAACTGAAGGCCGACCTTTGCTTCTGGGGCGAACACTTTGACTTTCATCATTTGCCTTCTGTCAACACAATACAAGTTAACTTGTACAGGGAGGCCGACCGGAAGAAGAAGCGAGACAAAAATGTTCTAATCGGTGAGACATTTTTATAATTTACCGTCGCCATCTCGCGGAAAATAGCTTTCTGAAGTGACAGAGTCAAAATTATAATTGTAACCATTATTTTCGTTTTCCTTGTAGAATCATTTCTTAAAATAATTACTACATGTAGTCGAACATTTAGTCTACGTACATAATTATTGTATACTGTATCCAAAATGATGTTTATACTAATTATGTCAGCTGTTCACTGTAGTTTCAATTTTTTTAGTTTCTCTAGACTCCGTACATTCAGTCTCCCTATTATAACAGCGCTGGTAGCTATGATAACTTATTTAACTTTGACTAGCTTGTCTAGCTCGACTAGCAATAATACATTCTACTTTGGCTTGCGCATACTATTCATGTATCCTGTAATAATAAGTTCTTGTATCAGAATTGTTTCGTGACATTTGAGTGATACACTTTGATGCCTGAAGCCACTACCAGTGAAACGATTTAGAATTTCATCATTCAAAGTTCAGACCGAATTATATAATACTTTCCCTGTTGAGTAACGTGTAGATGCAATCACAGACACCAGCAACCTGTCATGTAAACTACTTTCGATGTTCAGTGGTACAAATCAAATATAATTTTTCGGACATTATCATGCAGACCATGTCACCGTGTAGAACGAAAAATTACCATATTCATTTTAGAAATATTTTGGCACTATTGCATAACGATATGTAACTAATGGTAAAATCCTTTCAACCTTGTTCTCAGGTTCCGTCAGCATACCGGTGCACAACGTGACGTCGCGTTATTTGACAGAAAAATGGTACCCGGTGGTCGGGGACAAGGGTCCTTTAAAGGAACCACCGACGCTTAGGGTGAAATGCCGGTTCCAATCCGTGGACATACTACCCGTGCAGGTGTACCAGGAATTTCTGGAATACCTGAAGTCAGACTACAAGTCACTATGCGAGAAATTAGAGCCGGTGATTGCTGTGAAAGCGAAAGAGGACATCGCCACCGCGTTGGTGGCAGTCATGCAACGGGAAAAGAAAGCGCCACAGTTTCTTGCTGACTTGGTTATGATGGACATACACAGAATAGGTGAGTTGCTGTCGTCAAGACTTCCCTCGACATGGTCGGTGATGATTCGCGGAACTGGCGGTTCAGTTTTGTGTGTTGTGGGCCTAGCGGGAAAAACGGGTTACTGTATGCAAATTTGTTGTATCGATGATCCCTGTGGTAGAAATTATTTTCGAGGCAAATTTCTGAAAGGAATGCATAAGGACTATATAGCAGAAGGATGACAGAGAAATGTCCAATACATAAAAATTACAAAATAAATATACAAGAAAATATATGATACAGTGTACGAAAATTGAAAGAACTACACAATGTAATATTAAAATATGACATATTTTGCTGATTTAACACTAGAACTGCCGAGCAATAAATGCGACTGACGTATATTGCTTTGTAACAGTGACAACACTGTGCCCATTCAGACTTTATACAACTTTTATTCTAATATGTGCTTCAACATTTTTACAATTTCAGTAATTGTAAAAGAAAAAATTAGGAACCAGTCATTTTGACTGGTGCGGTATTTCTAGTGTTAAAGTGTGAGCCCTAAGCCCTTTTATGCAACTATTTCTGAGGAGCGTATGGGGGTTAAAGGTCTCAACGTCTTTGTTTCGAGTGGTTCGTTGACGATGAATTTTGTATTTCAGACGACGAGAGGCTCACCTTTCGAGGAAATTCCTTAGCCACGAAGGCGATGGAGGCCTACCTGAAGTTGACGGGCGACAGGTACCTGCAGGAGACGTTGGGTGCGGTGGTCAGGGGCGCAGTAGAGGGTGGCGACTGCGAGGTGGACCCGTTGAAGGTTGCGTCGGTGGCGGCCCTGCACAAACAACAGCAGAATTTACGGAACGCGGTGGACTTGGCTTGGGGCAAGATACTGGGTAGCCACACGCACTTCCCCCTCGAATTACGCGAGTGCTTCCGTATATTCCGCGAACGGTTGGCCGACATGGGCCGCGAGGACATCGCAGACAACCTAATCTCCGCGAACATATTTCTTAGATTCCTGTGCCCAGCTATTCTCAGTCCATCTCTCTTCAACATCACCCACGGTGAGCTTGCACCCTTCACGGCAACACCACGTCGAAAATTTTGATTCTGAACGGCTCTGCCCAATGTATCCGACGGTGAACAGTATAAACTAACGAATGTCGTTCTTGTTTTCAGAATATCCGAACGAAAAGGCAGCGAGGAATCTCACCCTCGTGGCCAAGACTCTCCAAACGCTCGCGAACTTCACGAGATTCCAAGGGAAAGAGAATTTTATGGAATTCATGAATGACCTTCTAGAGCGGGAGGCTGCCTCCATGAAAAACTTCCTCCAGCTGATCAGCGTACGTTATATATTTCTTCCACCACAATACCGTTCAATAAGAATTCCAAAATAGAAGAGATTCCTCATTGAGTACAACTTCGTTAATACTTTGACTGCCACGTCAGTCATATATGCCTGACATCATTGTTTCTACTAAACTTGACAGTGAATTTTCATTACAATGATAGAAATATCTATTTCAAGTAGCTAGTTGAAGTTCTTGCTGAAAAATAAATATTTGGTGGAGGTTGAAGTACTTTTAACAGTATTTATATTACACTGTCTCAACATATTCTTATATTCTATTTCACCGAGTATTGTTTGGAAAGTGTAATGTTACTGATCCACAAAATTCTCCTTTACAGAGCCCTCTACCAAAGGACGCACCAGCCAACAATTCTCTGGAATTCGACGGCTACATCGATCTGGGCAAGCAATTATCCCTGTTGCACGCGCTGCTGCGGGAGAGTTTAGTCTCGATATCATCTTCCTCGTCATCACTGCCCCCGTCCAGGCTGCCGGAGATCCTTGAAAGGATTTCTATGGCGCTGGATCAACCGGGTCCAAGTCCAGTGCCAACATCGCATCGCTACCCCAACCTGCAGAACAACATTTTCCGCTACAACGACCCTACGATTGCGAACAGCAACACGAATCTCTCAGTCTCAGCAACGTCGACGTTGAGCAACCACAGCACCCTGAACGGGACAATCAGGGACAGCAACGAGGTGTTGCAGTCGAACACCCTCGGCCACAACAGCTCTCGCAGCCCCAACGTTGCCAGGGCTGCCACTCTTCCTCGGAACGCTTACATGCCGGCCAACGGGAAGCTTCAGCTGCAGATCACCACGGACGATTATCCTCTAGAACCACCAGCCTTTGTGTCTCGTTCACCAACGCCGATCGTCAGACAGCACCGAGGAATCGGGACCAACAGGGCCGCCGCGGGATACAGACTGACCGCCAGCGCTAGTTTGGCGAACGTGAACCACTGCCAGACGCATCCCACCAGCCCCACGAGATCCGAGAGCCACAGCAACCTGAAGGACTCGAACTACAACATCACCACGTCCCAGAACAACCAGCCGAACATCTGCACCATCGTCTCCCAGCAGCAACAGCAGAACCACAGACACAACATGGCCAGACTGCAAAACCTGGACATCCACGACAGAGAGGACAACTATAACCACAACAACTACAACGTCTCCAGATCGGCGAGCAGAAACCACTGCAACAAAGAGGAGAACGCTAACCAGACCCAGCATCAGAACTACAACAACGTCTCGAAGACCACGGTGAACGCCAACGTGGTGGTGAACCCGTCATCCAATCTGACACTGTCCATCAACCATCAACCGAATAACAATTACAACAACAGCAAGACCAACAACACGACTGCCAATGGGAACCTGGACGAGCTGTCCGACCTGCTAAGGTACGCCGACGACGAGGTCTCCGAGTCGAAGTCGCAGAAGGGCTCTCAGATCTCCATTTCCCAGTTGAGCAACGTTGCTTCCTCAGGATATCAGAGCTTCGCTGCTTACAGTCAGAGCTCCAGCCCGGTCGACCTCAGCAGCAATAACGCAAACGCTCATATACTCAGCGCTGCGCCGTTGGCTTTCGCCAATCCTGTTTACCACATGGAACCGAACCATGGAAGAAGCGGCAGGAGAGGAAGCAGTAGTTCCGAAGAAAGGGATGGAAGCGGCGGTGGGGTGGAAGGAGTACGAGGCGTTGACCTAAGTCCCTCTCCACCACCGCAGAACAACGTCAGGAATTTGCAGAGGAATAATCAGAACCAGTGGAGGCAAAATAACCAGACGCATCGGAATAACTCGGAGCAGAATCAAAACGTCTGTTGCACGAAGCTCAGGAGGAGGCTGTCGTTGGACTCGACGAGAGACCTGTCCGATACCAGCGAAGAAGAGAGCTGCACCACTAGGAGGAGCAAGTCGCGAAGTCACCGTAGCATCGATCAGGTAAATTCAAAAATTTACATTTTACCCAGTCGTTGTTAGTTTAATGATTTCGACGAATTTACTTGGTCCAACTTGACTACGAATGATGGTTGGAAACAATGTGTCCCCGTGGCGTGAGAGAGGGTTAGTCTATATGAAAAAATGAGTTCAAAATATAGGATAAAATCTTTTTATTTGAGGTTTATTATTCATATCTCTCGGCAATCTAGTTGGCTATTAACAATATATTAAAGAGCCTATAGAAGCAAATGACTTGCAAACATTTTTTAAAAAATACTTTGCCCACTTAGGGGGGTAACTGTGTTGTTTTATAGTATACACTATAAAATGGTAAATAATTGAATTCAACATGATTCGTCGTCCATGGTACCAAGATCAACCGTACCAAACTTTCTTCCAGCGCCATTTTCGATTCCCACAGCCGCATCAAATGAAGGAACCAGCCGAAACTCAGTATAACAGTGATAATAATACTGTCCCGTTTCTAAAAATCAAAGAGGAACTTCTAAAATCTCGTGTTTTAACTCTCGTGTGTAAATACATATATAATACTGTACCGTTGTAACGTATGTGTGTGATAACAAGTTCCTCTCGCGCTCGCATCGCGTCTCTATTTTTTTTTTAATTTTTTCTCTGATCTATCTAACGGAACGGCTGTCTCTATCGTCTCTGTCCTGTTCTCTGTGTGTCTTGTAACTAACAAAAGCGAACGTCTCTTCGTTTCCAGTACGAAGTTGAAATCGAGAGGCTGCAGAGTAGCGTAGATCGACTGAGGGCCCGGTTAGGCGCAACCGAGGATACCGATATAGACGGCGTTGCATCGGATACCAAGATGAAGAGCATCATTTCCAGGTACTTAATCCTCATTAACGCGGCCAACTAATCCACCGACTGATTCTTTTGCCTGAGTGTGACCTAAAAACCCTACCCGTTTTCATCGTGGTAACCATTTCTCTTGCCCCTGCGTTTCACTCGAAGGCCTACCCGTCTCTTTTTCTCTTTCTCTCTTTCTCTCTCTCTCTCTGTTTCTCTCTACTTCATACTTCGGTCACTTCAGCTCTTTTCCATCCCCGAAATCTCCCCACGGGTTCTCTCTTTTTCTCTACATTGTCGCGACGCCATCGAAACGCAAAACGAGTCTGCGAAAACGTCGATCGATTTCGATCGTTTTTCCCTGGCTCGATCTTGATCATTTATTCTGTCGCTCATCGCTTGCCTCGTCGAGATCGAAGCACAGTTGAGAAACGCGAGTCGAGCAAGGCTGGACGGAGCTGGATACTTGACACGGATTAGTGCACGTCCGATTTCAGTTATCCGGGGAACTTTGATTCTTGAATACATTTCGCTCGATGAGAACGCTATACCTGAGAGCCAGGACAACTTGAATCCATTATTTCATGAAACAATGATAATAAAAAACAATACAGTTTTATAGTTTTGCAGAAGTTTTGTCAACATATTTGGGGCCTTTTTCTGATAAAAATGAAACCAAACGTGACACAATTCGAATTATATTCATTTGTTTAATCCACGATATACTGGAACCTTGATTAGTTCGGATAAACGAGGTACTATTTTATCGCGGATTAAACAAATAAATATGATCCGAATTATGTCGTGTTTGGTGTCATTTCAATCAGAAAAACGTCGCGAATATGTCAATGAAATTTTTATAAAAAGATGATTAGAAACAAAAAAGTTGTACCATTGAATTAGTATTGTTTCACCGATACTCCGGTGTATCGCTACTGTTTTGTTTACTTGCCATCATTCTCTTCATTCTATATTTTCTCAGAAATCAAATTTACAATGCAAAGAAGTATTGTTTTATACATCGCAATATGACATTTTCGCGTCACATTGTAAACAAAGAAGATTTAGTGATACGCATAACGTTGCTTAATGTGCGATCACTATTGTGTTTCTGGTCTGCTGAAAATTAACAAAAGAGAAGTTAGGCCAGCGTGGTTCTCAGGTATAGAACGAGCGAAATACATTAAAGAAAAAAAAAAGGAACAAACGATAGCGATAAAACTGTGACTATAGTGCTCCCTCGATAAGAGCTCGCAACTTGGAAACGGGGTCGAGGCATTATCGCGTAGAGCAGTGCTATTCAATCTTCCTTCGTTGACAAATTAGTCTTTTCTCATTTTAGCTGTATTACCGACTGAACAACAAATTATTGAACGGTTACCTTTAATCATGTTGCAAATTTCACACTTCTTAAAGATCTTTTTAATTGATCTAAACATTTTTTTGTACAGTATAAAAGATGTATGTCGTTTTTTCGAAATTTGCGAATCAGTGAAGTAGGGAGTAATTTCATATAAGAAATTGTTCATTACTCCGTTTCTAGAAAGACATAATAAGGAGTGAAAAAAAATCGATGTGTATGTATAACAAACGTTTAATTCGAGACTAAAGCGTGTACTAACCCATGGATTGCTATAACGGATCGATGATAACACTGAAAATAACAAAATACTGTCGTTTATCCATAACAATTTCCTATTGAATATTACAACAGATTCTCTCGTTATTCAGCTCTGTCTACCAACGAAACACAATCTGCGAAATAGTAATTGTTATCTGTAAAAAGTTGTAAATAAGTCAATTATACAACTGAGAGTTCGTTCTTTGTATAATAGTGCCGAGTGTTTCATCTAACGTGTGCTAGCTATTTCCTCCAAAACTACTACTGATATCTATTGAACTCTTACGACATTTCACGTGGTTCAATGAGACTAGTTATTGTATAAAACACATATCGCTGATAACCAAAATATTTACAATTTTTGTATTTTATTTTCCATTTGAATTTTCTCTTTTAAAATAGTGCTGTCGCTGGTGTTATTACAAACAGCAATACCAGTTTTGCTTAACGAAGAAATATTTTGATTTAATTATTGGTATTTTGAACAGCTTTAGGTATTTCTGACCCATTGAAAATTTATTACAATATCTATTATCGCGGTACAAACAATTATACAGTTGTTTGTCAACTTGTTGATTCATGATAACGATTTCACATTATAAGATTATAAAATTAGTCAAAGATTGGAGTAGAAAAATGATTACAGTAATTATTGAGTTGCAAAGATCCTTTACGATAGTGGCAATAGAAATTGTACCGCTTGGAGAATATAAAATGTCTTTAGTTTCCCACTCACACGAGCAGTAACTGTTACATGAGGCTATTACAAACTGCAATTAAAACAATTTAGTATAGTGCAATGTACATAAATTTGTTCAAGAGACTGTATTTTCAAGGAATGGTGCAATTTTATTGGCCACTACGGTATCTCGCAAGGGACCTCATCGAACAACGTCAAACAAAAGAAGATTATTATCAACGATGTATCGGTAATAGTTTTCGCTAAAATAGCTTTGCCACGCCTGAAACGCTCTCTGTACTAAAACCGAAAAGTGAAACGAGAAAGAACAATTGCCGCGCGTATCTCGCCCGAACGGTTACTGGTTCTCGAAATAATATGTATGTTTAATTGATTGTGTGTTCCTGTGCATTCTATCCGCTGCATTTGGTATACTCTGGCTTGATCTGGACCTTGGTGTAAGAGTCAATTATATTTCTAAGCTTCTTACGTTTTTACATCACGTTGTTTAGCATATAAATATAATATATATTATACGTATGTAGCGCATATCGAAACCAAATATAATAATATATATTATAGATATATACATACATATGTTTGTATGATTCTCCATACATATACATATATATATCTTGGTTTTATCTCCGACGACAACACGCGCGAAAAAAATAGTTCTTTTTCTCGCAAGATAATGTCGCCACGTTCGATACGACTTTTAGATATTTGTTATATTGTATATCTCTGTTCAGCTCACCCAATTATACTCTGAACCATGCGCCCGACAAAAGCATTATTCACCCAACGTGCAATATACTTACATCACCGTCCAACTAACATTTTCTCTCAGTCGAATCTCACATGTCAGTCTCACTGCTCACCGAGATACCCTTCTCTACACACGCCTCGGACACGTTCGTCTCTCTGCTCGCGTGTGCACGGATTCACTATATGCAACCATGACTATTGTGTGTCCGTTCTTTGCAGAAATCTTCGGGATGCCGTCCCCTAATTGTCTAATTTTTTAAATTCTTACACAAACCAGACAAATACAGATATTTTCTTTTAAATATCGAACGTTCAAGAAACTTTATAAAATCACGATTGTAACAGCAATTTTCAATATGGCGTTAATGTAATACAATTCGAAAAGAACTTAACACATATCCGACCAAAATCAGTCTTGCAGTAAATACACGATTTTATATTGAAATGAATTAGATAATCCATAATAATCTGCAGTTTATTAATTAGAAAATATAAAGAAGAACGAAGATAAAATGTCGGTCAGATATGTGTTGAGGAGACAATGAGGTTTGCAATGTTCAAATAATCTAGAAAATTAGAACAACTATTTTTAATATTTAAAAATCAAATCGTACGTTATTTTTCAGTTTCTGATATTAGCTTAAAAATGAATGATAATTTTCATTGACAATGGGAATTATCCCGAACGTTTCTAGCCTAGCGATCACTCACACACCGTCACAACTATTCACTGCGACCAGCAGCGAACGCCTTGCTTCTTTTATCGAGGACAACCCCCCGTATCCATGCACTACTCTTCATCGTTCTGTTTTGGTTCTCCGAGAGTATAATATTTTGCACCAGACACTGCTGCTTCCTTTGACTTTCATTTCCGAGTAAATACATTGGTGTTCGTTTTTCTTACATATGCATCGTGACGCGCTTGGATATTCGATAGCTACCCTGTGAAATCTCTCTGAACGGTCAGATTTCAAGGATCCTCGTAAGTGAAAGACATTACCGCTTCGATCCTTCTTGAAATGTCTGATCGAGCATTGAAGTCTTCGAGGATTCTGACTCTTCGTTCTTCGCTGCGAAATTTTAGGAGCGAAACAACCCTTGTAAGACTGAACATTGTCATTTTGAAATACGGCGACTAAATTCGAAATATTTCATTCATTATGGAAATTGTGTAATTGTGGAAAATGAGAGGGATAAATAGAAGAGGAAAAGCGAATCGGCTGATTTTAAATTAAGGGGGTGTGTGGCCTTGGTTTTTACCAAAATTTGTAATTTGATGAATTGGTGAAAAACAAGATTTTTATTGGAAATGTTAAGCAACGTTTCTCTTTTCATAGTTTTGTTGTTACTGGAAAGTACAAAGTGGTAGAATTGTATAACACTGTCTAATTCAATGTCTAATAGAATCTTGTTAGCTTGCACCCTAGCTTGCACTGTGGATTTTATACATTTGTGACAAAAACACACTGGTGCAATTTAAAATAGTAGAAAAATCGAAAGAGTCTAAAAATGTCTTTAATTAAATTATAGAAATGTAATAATTTAAGAATTTCTAAGAAATATAAGGCAAGGTTGCATAACCCCTTAAATATTTAAAAAAATGATAATTTAACAACATCAAGTAATCTTTGCAGAGTTTAAGATCCACAGACTAATCAACTGTTAGGCTTCAATGGGATGTTTCACCCCTCAGACTTGCATACTAAAACAAATACGTTTCCTATAATTGAGTAACATTTTCTGACAGATATTTATGAGGTAACTTGCAAAAGTGACAGTTCGAGATGAACATATACAAAAAGACAGAGAGAATTAACAGGCGAAGCTCAGTTCCGTGTGTTTTGGCTACCCGATGGAGTACCTCTGTTCCTCTGAAAGACTTTGACCTAGCGATTGAAAGACTGAATCGAATTTTCATAGATCTCTCGAAGGTACCTAAAACAATCTTTCGAGGAATAAAGTGTGCTCCGATGGTAACCCAGCCGACGAACATCGCAGTAAAGAATCGATCTCCCATCGACTCTAACCCGACCAGTACTAAAACCCGCCCGATCTTTTGCTAATTGTAGGTTAATCTCCGTGGAGGAGGAGCTGCGTCGCGAGCAACAGAAGATGTCGGCCGCGTTGTCGTACAAGCAGCGCGTGATCGACGCGCAGGAACAGCAAATAGCCGCCCTGGACGCCGCGAATTCGCGTCTGATGACTTCAAATACAAGACTGTTGTCCGCATTGAGCACCCTGAAGCAACGGTACAACGCGAAGAGCCAGCCGAGCAGTGAGGCAGCCGCGTTGCTGCAGAACATCGCCGACATCGGCGAGCTGAAGAGCTCGTCCTGTTGAGGACTCCGTTGATCCTAGGCCGTTGATCCCGTTTCCGACGGGACCGCCGAACATCCGGTGGACGCGCACGAAAAACCGAGTATTTCGTCGACGAAAATTCTCTCGTTCGAGGAGGACGTGTATCTCACTGAAACGAACGACAACCGGCGAACGGGCAGCGAAACGCTGCCGGATCGTTTCGATTCCCGAGCTTTTAAAAACGGAGTCTTTCTTTTTTGTTTGTTTGTTTTGTTTTTCTCTCGAGAAGACGACAAAGAGGGCACGCGCGTGACCTCTCTCCGGGTCTTCTTCTGGATCGCTTTTTGATTCGCTGACGAGACGCGACAAATTGAGGCTCCTCCTCGAGCGCGTTAGGTTTGACGAACCTAGGTGAACAAGAGAGAGAGAGAGAGAGAGAGAGAGAGGGAGAGGAACTCTCTGCGAGTGAAAAAAAAAAGAAGAAAAGAGTGAAAGGGAAAGGGAGAAAGGAAACACGTGGCGTGCGAAAATAGAGGCTACCTAGTAAATAGGCAAACGGTTTAAGTAGATTAATTTACGTCGAACTTCGCGTGACATTGCGTGTTTAGAATGGATTTGTACGTAAAAAACTGTGTGTTCGATTGGAACAGCGGAGTCTCGTCGAGAACACGATCTGCCTTGCGTCTTTTATGCGGCTTTCCATCGTTCGATGTGAACGGGCCCGGAAAGTTGACGGAGTCTCTCCTTTGTCGAAATTTGTCGGAGGATCTAGAGGTCAAGATCGGTTCGTCCGACGGCGGACCCAGATCCCCGTCGGTTAACGAACGATGTTTCCGACTTCGGTTCGACAGTTTGTTCATTCGTTTTTAGCATATGTACCTTGACGCACAGCCGCATGCACCGTAACCCCGTCTAGAGAGCATGTACGAAGCAGTTACACTTATGTATCGTATCCGAATTGGTCGCGCACCGTAATGGCGTACTCGAGCACCGTACTGCGGGACACTCTGTGTATATGTGTGTATATTTTTCTAGTTTCCTTTTTATGCGCCACGTTTCGACCGGTTAGCTTTTTTAAAACGCGAACTTTCGGCGATCCCAGTGTCGTCCTCGATCGTCACACGATCGAAAGTTCCGAGTCGAGGAAGCTTCTGGCGCGTCCCCGCCCGAAATTCTTACTTTAAGCGACGATATTTATTTAGTAGTTTCTACCAAAGATGAAGAGTTTTTTCATTGTAAAAAGAAAGAAAGAGAGAGAGAGAGAGAGAGAGAGAGAGAGAGAGCGCACGCGGGCACCAGAGATTTACATGTAAGATATTTCGTTTCGTCTCGAGACTCGCCTCCGTTCAAGGCCGCGAGGATTCGAAATTTCGGAGCGGTCGAATTTGTTTATTTTCTCGTTTTCTTCTAATCTCTCGTTGTTGTTTTTTCTTTTTTCTTTTCTTTCTCCTTCGCCCGTTTTTTTCTTAATCGATTCGGTTTCGCACTGTCAATGCACAACATTAACGACATCAGACTCGGACACACACAGCCCTCGTCGCTGTACCAGCCCCCGTTCGTTCGTCACGGCGAGTTACATCTTGACATCACACACAAACACACTGCAAAACCACCACACGGAAGAAGTAATCGATTTAATCGTAGCCGAGTGTCGTAGAGCGAGGATGCACGCGTGCGAGAGATCGATAGACTGAGAGAAAGGAGAAATGAGAGAATGATGAAAGAGCGAATCTGCATGAATGTACGAATGGCGTGGACGTGTGCAGCGAGTGAGAGAAGATTACGGTTCAGTCTAATCTCATTTAAAAGAAGAAAAGTATTATTCTTGTCGACTTGTACCATAGCTTATCGTCGAACGTCTGTGAGAACGTTTTATTTTCTCGCCTTCCGCCGATTATTTTTGTATAGAGATATATATATATCCTTCACCTTCCGTTTCACTTTTCGAACTACACCTCTCCTCTCCTTCCGTCCTTCCTATTGTCCCCCCCCCCCCCATCTTCACACCGATAGTCCCTCGATCCCTTCTTTCCACTCGATTTTATTATTCTTGTTGTTTTCCTTTTTTTGTACTTTCTTTAACACACACGCACCGAAAGTATTTTCTATCGTCGAGCTTTCACACACCACGAAATTAATATATTTAATAGTAATCCCCTCCTCACTTCCCCTAGACCCCATCTTGTTGGACGATGTAATCGATAAACGATAAAGTAATCTATTTAAAATGACTTGAATAGCGTGTACATTGCTAAGTTTTTTGGTATATCCGTTTCTGCAATACATCATCTGTATTTAAGCGTATAGTATCTATTAGTAACAGTACATGAACAAATAAATATGATTAGACATATTAAGGCTGTGTTCTTCTTATATGTACCCTCAAACTTTTTAAATTTTTAATGACGTATATGGAATACTCAGTTCTTGCTAATACTAATATTCTTCTTCTTCTCGCGTTACGGTTCACCACAACTTTACTTTGCACAGTTTCCTTTTTAAATTCCTGCGAGCATCTTTCGCGTTCAGTAGCTCTCAGAAAGAAATAAAGAATATTAGTTACAACAATTAATGTGTTCTTTTTTCCCCACCCTGGACATGAATATTCGATATTAGAATTAAATTAATATGTTCAAAAATTTCGGGAATAGCAAAATTTTTAAAATTAGAGAAAATTAAGTGTTGTATTAGGAGAAGATTGTCTTTATATATTCATTGTTGATTCTTGCATAAAATGATTGTGTTGAGATACAATATAAATGTTTATTGCGTGTGTTATCGCACATGGTAACGTCCAGTAATTTAAGATCTTCTCTGTACAAGCACAGACGAGGTATAGCCTTCGGAACAAAGCGTAGTATTTTCGGGTGACGGTACTACAGATTCCCTTGGACATCATGTTCCATAATGTGTCAGCACAGACGAGGTATAGGAATGGACCGATTACCATATGCGGTTTCGTGTCTCACGATCTGACATACCGACATCGTTAAGTCTGTGAGAGCACTTTCTACAGAGTCGGTAACACAGAACCGTCGACAGAAAAATCCATTTCATGCAATGTCTGTACCAATCTTAAGTTTGTGATGCCAGTCAGTAACGAAAAAAGAGAGTTACACGAATGTAATCTTAATCAATTAAATTTATTTAAATAAATACTATGCAATATAAATATCGGCTTGAATAACTTATTTAATTATTACAATAAATGTACCATCAAACAGTACATACGAAGATATATATTTACCTACAATCGGTACAATCATATACTAGTCAATAATTTTTGAAATTATTTATATTATATTGTTGAAAAATTTTAATTCCTTTGTTTCTCCACATTTTATAATTTCCTGTTTATATTCTTGAGAATCTACTACATTCAACATTTCCATAAAAGTGTTAGCTTTTTTAGAATTTCATATAACAGCAGAGAGAAACAGTAAATCACTATTATTATTATTTAAATTCATCGGTTAATAAATTCATTATTTAGGTTAACGGTTAAAATGTCAAATGATAAAGTACATAATTGCAATTATTATGTTGTATCCCAGTTCGAAGTACACGCATCTTAAAGTTTAGTTCAATTAAATTTCTCTAGTTGTGTACACGATTGTATTTATAATGCGATTTTATTAACCAAGCCTATTATCAGATTACAATACGCTTGCATACTTTTCGGTACACTTAGGCTGCGGTATGTGTTATTGATTTTTCGATGGGCTTCGTCATCGAAACACATCTCGATTAGATTGATTACCCAGTGATGATCGCGCTTAAACTCGTGTTTACACGGCAATATCCTACCGGCGACGATGAGCGTCCGGGAATTATAGTTAATATGATTACCCTGTTCGTGATTCGTTCAATTTTCCTGTCGTTGCATAGAAACCGTCTCGCCAGTGTACACTTTAGAAAGTTTGGAATGTGCTCCATTCTTCATTATAGATCATTTTGAAGTTTATTAGTTCCTAAAACTAATAAAAGCCTTCGAAAAGCCAGTTCATAAATTATTGTTCAAATTTGATTCGTAACAAGTGCAATCTTCCTTATGCATAACAGTACACTCGTAAATTTTATACATAAAACTACATTTTTCTGAATGAACGTACTCTTCAAAATTTAACTTCAATTAAATTAACTTCAACATATATAAAATATATTTAAACATATATTTAAACTAAATTTGTTTATTTTAGTGTATAACTTTCGTCGTAATTTATAATATACTTTACATTTACAACCAATATCAAAAACTACTAAAAAAATTGCACTCAACAGTATTTTATTAATAAAAATATTTTTCAGAAATTCTTTAAAGAAATTGTATTTATTCTGAAATTATGCACGATACATTGTATAACGACGCATTTGCCAATATGCTCTGGTCACACGGGAATAGGTAAAAAACAGTTCCATTGCAACAAACTATAAAAAATTGGTTTCTACTTTAGTGTCGCAATGAGTGAATGAATCATAAACAGAGTAATCTCCAAACGACATTGTCTTCTTGCGACGCACGCATAAAATATCGGCAAACTGCGCGCGCAGATTGCAACGATTTCCATTGACTTGCAATGTTGCACGATTATTAATTAGCGGATACAATATTCAAACGTCAATGTTGATCAGAATCTACTTTCAAGGAGACGCTGCATATTAATGAATAGAATATGTAGAACGGAAAAAAATTATCATCCACGCGGCGATTTATATCTCAATTTGTAGTTTATGAAGTGTGAAGAATCTGGTCCGTTAGATCTCGAGATAAAGTAATCGCTGCTGTTACGTATATTAATCGAAGACTGTAATTTTTATTCAATCAGAAATATCTCACGGTTAGTATTGGGAAAGAATGAACTCGTTACTTTCTCATAGCTTGTCAGTAATTTATTATACAATTTAATAGATCGTCGTAACGTGGTAGTAAAAATTCAGAAAAAAAGATCAAATAGAATCGAACAATTTAACAATTAATATTCCGAATAAGTGTTTCCTAATTAGACTGGGGTTCTTACGCGATTTACCGCACAAACAAACATCATGGAAGTGCAAATATTTAGTCGTTTAAATTACTTTTAATACCCAGACAAGTACAGTGTTTACTCTATATATGTCCCAAAATAAATAAAAGTCCCAGAACTATCCCCACTGGATCAAAGAACCCTTTTGGATCAAAGAATAGTCTCTCCTTGCAGATATATGTCCCTGGTTAGACCCGTGTTTTGGACATATATCGAGTAAACACAGTATTTTCTTAACTATATAACGATTAATAAAGAACCAAATAAGTTTCCTATATAGGACGTCTAAGCATGCCTGCCGGGCATACCAAAATCAGTAGAAATCGTAACTTCGTTGCAAGTAGAATACAAAGTGTCCAAATAATCTCGTTGCATCAACTTTTCCCGGTCTCCCCTAAACAGAACCATTCTCCGCTTATTGTTAGCTAGCATTATTTACGTGGCAGGTCGAATCCCGAGAAAAATTCGATAACCTCCTCCGCGTGTAGAGCCACTCGATCCTCGGCCACCCCGAAACCGTCTGGCCAATTTCATTCCTGAGATATCGCTGGGGGAAATCGAGCGGGTCCGGCATCGTGAGAGAACAGCGCGGCGCCGGGGTTCTCGGTTGTTCGTTAGGGTCGTCGGGCGTGCCGAATGTAAACAGAAGTGAACTTGGCAGTGTCGATAATATTTCCGAGAGTGAGGGTCGTCGTGGTTCAAATAGCAGTGGCAGTGGCGGCAGGCGGAGAGAAAGTACAATCGCGGCCGTCGAGAAAAAAGAGAGCACGACCGTCGAACCAGGCCGAGCTAACTACGGGGGGTGGGTGGGGGGGTGAGAGGAAAGAGAAGCAATAAAAATGAAAGAAAAAGGAAGAAAGAAAAACGGAAAGGGTGAAGGAAAAAGGGGAGGGCGGAGGTGGGACAGAAACGATACAAAGAAAAAGGGGAGCTTTCGGTGGCAGCTATCATAAACGGTTAAACAGCTCTGACTGATTTATGAGCACGTGATTACGTCGTCGAATTAATCCTGCCCGGTCACTCCACTCTCACTCTCCCCTTTCTCCATTTCCCTTTTTCCTACGATTCAGCCCCCCCCCCCCCCCGTATGTATCTTGCTCGCACGCCGCATCGCTTTCTTCGACAGCGACCGTGCACGAACACGCCGCGGGTTTAATTAACCCTCCTGCGATCCCCCACTGAAAATTCCACCATTTTCTGTTTCCGTTCGATCGTCCTTTTGTCCTGTTGCGACTCGAGCTGTTCATTTAACCACTTATCTGTGCAGCCCGATTTCTAAAGTGTGTTAGTACTTATTAGTTAGTACCTACGTCTTCTTGCAACCCTTAAGTGGTACTTAGTCTGCGAAGTATCGCAGTGGGACCTTTCGAAAATTCTGTAATAATATTCTGAAGTACTTCGTAGAATATACTATAAGACTGAAAACCTCAAATGTTTTAAGGCCGTCGTATTTGCAATTATACGATACAGTAACGACAATCAGTATATACCGGGGTATACCCCGCGACGTTTATCGTCCAGGCCTCGGCGACATATATAGAGAAATATCACTGTAGTCAAACAACAGGTCTACCCCGTTAACGAAAGCCTGAGGAACTTGACGGAGAATTGACTACGCGGTGAAAGGCTTTAATTCGAAAGCAACGCGGCTCTTACGGGGTAAACACGTTCATAAGCGATCTCTATCGCGATTGCAACAATGTTTCCAGCCACGCCGTGTGCAGATCTCCTCGCGTTCGCCGAAGCAACAGCGTCGGCTCGGCAGTCGATCGGTGTCAAGGTTTATTAACCGATCTTTCGCGTTGCAGCGAACAGCTTCGCGGTTCACCGATCGTCCGAGCGTTCGTGCATGTTTATTAATAACAGTCCGGCAAGGGCCACCTGCCTCGCCGTGATAAGCCTATTGAAGTTCGATTTATAATTAGAAGGCGTTGTTGCTGCGCCGTTTTCGCGCCCGGCTCCGATCGGCTCCGATATACCCGGCCAGTCGCGGTACGATTACGTGATAATTTTACGCTAGATTGTTAATCAATCGAATTAACTTTTGCCTCGGTAGACACTGGTATACGCCCGCGACAGAGGGCCCGATCCTGATACCGATATAAAAGAACGGGGCGCGCTTGTGCGAACAAAAACGACGCACACGATCTTGCCTTGCCGGGAATAGTTGAACCGTAGATACGATCGCCGACAATGGCAGAGATAAAAATTCCGAGGCTACGCACCCGCAGAAATATTTCTTTACGATCGTTGCCGTCGGAATTGCGAAACACTTGGACATTAGGCGACGCCGAGATTATTATTGTTTTGCTCCTTTTCTGGCACCGCGGCGAAAATTGCCGTCTACGCGAAACATTTCCAGCTGGAATAAATAATACTATTTTTGCGTTGTAATTCTTTTAGTTTTCCAAAACATATTAACCCTTTGCGCTCGAAGCTATTTTAACTCCAAAACGAAACATTTCTTCCGACCTGTATTCCCCTCCTGTACATTTTTTTTTATTGTTATGCATATCAAAATGGTGCAATTTACTCGTACAATACTGAAGTGTTCAGTAAAATGTAATAATGTAAAAAATATTTTGAATAGTGATACAGCAATTTTTAGTGGCGCCTTAGAGTCGCCATTCGAGTGCTAAGGGTTAATTCTAGCCTGAAAGGACAAAGAACACGCGGAACAATGATCATAACAAAGCAAATTATCGTTCATACATTTCGTAACGGTAGTCAGAATAACAATTCAGCGCAGACCGAGGAAAGTGGAAGTGCAAAAATGATCAACACAGCATCGAACGTAATAAAAACAAACACGACCTTCCCATCTAACTCGTTCTAAAAATACTCTGGGCACACAGCGCGAGGAAAAAGTCAAGTCACACTATCGCAGAACAAAGATTGAATTTCACTTGATGGCGGTATGGTTCTCAAATCACAAAACGCAAACCCACGGAACAATCGGCCCACGTGACGTGACTTCACGCCCACGCCTTAGCGTTCGAAACTTCCGTGGTCGCGAGAACCTGTGGGGACGGTTGTAAAGATGAAAAAAAAGATAAAAATAAAAAAGACAGCTCTTTCCAGCAGACCGAAGGTAATTCGTGTTTCCGCAGCTTATTAAACCCGTTACACAATTTTCAGACCGCTTTTGCCCGCGATGTAGCAAAACGTGCAATAACGATTTCACGAAGCAGCCGGCGAGAAAGTGACTTAAGGAGGCGGCGGAGAGATAAGGTACAGCGAAACAAGTGCGATAAGCCGAAACGAGATAGCGTCGTCGCAGCCAGCCAACGATATCTCAAAGTCAATGTCCTATGAAGGACTGCTGCTAACACTCGACCACCGTACGGCTTTCTGATTACGGCCACATCGCAGCCCGAGACTGACATTCGCCATCTTCCTCGCTCGCCATCGGACCAAACCGTTCCGCGTCCTTGTCCCCGGGAGAGTTCGATGCCTAAACACGAGCCCTTTTACCTCGGCTATTTTCGTACATTCTTATTTAACCTCTTGTCCGCCAGCATCTTCTTTTAGTTTTCTGAAAAGAACTTCTGATCTCGCTTCCCACCCATTCTACTACGACCTGGTTCTTCAAAAGAGAGTCTTGAAGTACGACGATCACTGTCATAACTGCTGCAGCTTGCACGCTCTGCGAATGTTTCTGCAATCAGCCAGAACTCTTTTCAGTTCTCTGCTAAGCTTTGCGCTTTAAGGTTTCCCGAACTCTATCGAGTTTTATGTTAAGCTTTGCACAATTCGACTTTTCAAAAATTGGTCGCTTCGATCACGTGAATAAATTATTCTTAAAATGGAATGTGGAATCTAACTGGTCTCGTGGAATACATTTACAGGTTCAAATCTATAAGTAATAATTAAACTGCGGATCTTTATGCGAACTAAAAAAATGTTTGCATTCATTGCAATACACAGGAGGCAGATAAAAAATTTTTTCCTGAAATCTTTTCAATATGACCGCTGCTTTAAATTGCGCGTACCCATTTTTACCATAAATTCATAAAATCCGCAGTCTAGTAATAATACTATAAGTGTGCATTGTATTACAGACTAAAACCATCGCCGTCGTTCTAAATACATTAAAAATTACTTAACAACAGTAAACTATCACACTTTGCAATTAAACTGTTCTTTCGAACACCAATAAATACTACAAACATTTACATTGTTCCACTTAGGAAATCCACTGTGTAAATTATTTACCGAAGCTCAAACAGAGTGGAATATCACAGCACCTACTAATTCGACGACAAACAAGAATAATGAAGTGCCACTCTTATCCTACTTTCGAGGTTGATTTACAAACTTTTTAAATTGACAAAAAAAAAAGAACAAACACCTACTCGCCTAGCGATAATTTGTTATTCCGTCACGCCTGTAATCTGTACTCCCTCGGTTCAGTCGAATTGGCGCGCGGCGAACGAAACCAGAACGAACAAAATGCAAATTCAGATGCCAAAAAATATCGAATCTGGATCGAAAGTAGATGTTCAAATTTGTCCCGAATGTGCGCAGCATCGTTTCAATGTTCAACAAGTATACAGCCGGCTGTCGCGTCGTAAAGAATATTTTCATTGCGCAAACATAGCCGTGGGTAGACTGAAAGCGCCATGCTTACATTAACACAAACCTTGGCTACGATAAAACGCGATATCTAGAAACGCGATAAGAACATCGAAATCTGACTCTGACCTTAAACTTCAGGCGACGCCGCTCGGATCTCGAAATAATCGTCGTTCGTCACATTTTTCTGTCTGTAGTTGCGCGTCACGCCACAAAACCTGGGAGGTCTTCTATTATTAATTTCTCTTTCCTTGTTCTCGAAAAATCCCCCCTCCCCCCTCCATCCCTTAAACCGCAGTCGCTACAACGCATTAATTATAACTAGGTTGCAGCTCTCTGTACATTTACAGCGCACGAAAATAGTAAAATCTTCAAAATGTACAGTTTAATTGCACTCGCGCTTACTTTAATATAAAAGACGATAAAATTTTATTCGACTCCTTTTCTTTACTCCAAAATCATTTAAAATATGAACATAACAATGCTCGAGCAATATTATACACTCTAAAAAATTTCATATATCGTTGCAATGAATAATATTTTGAATAAGTATTGTATGTAACAGATTAATTTGTAACAGAATAATTTAGATTTTTTTTTCGTTCGTTCTTTTGCTTTTATTCGAAGTGAAACTTTAGTTTGGAAAATGTTTTATGTAGTTATATGAACGCCATGCGAACGGCATAAAGTAGTTGGACGGAAGTTTCGGTGCACTAAACTTTCCAGAAAAGAACAATCATTATTTTCGGCTCGCAAGATAAATCTGTTTCTGTATTTCGATAGGAAAAGAAGCGAGCAGACACGAAACTAACACGGCAGAAGTTCCGAACACTTTCTCGCACGCACGGCCGGTCTCCGATATTTCGTTTCTTTCTACTTGGAGACTTTCACGTGGACAGGAATCAGCATTGAATAGAAAAGTTTTGCAAGGCGCTAGTCGTCCTCAGCACTCTATATGCATTCTGTACATTTTAATCTTTTTCTGTAGCACGAAATTATTGGGGAAATCTGACACATTTTTACCGTAGGACAGTACATCGTTTAACGTCAGAAATATTCGAATGATTTTTCATTTCTGTTATAAAATTTTTAATATCATTCAATTTATAGTTCTATTTAGTTTAATCGATCTTTTCGGCATTGCCTGAAGATGTATCAAGAATTTATTGTTATTCGAATAAAGGGAATTAAGGAAATCTTGATTGAGATAGAATTGTGTTATCGTCGACTCGATTTTATACTATGACTCATTTATGATCGAGTAGAATCGTGGTTTCAGTAAATGCTTCGGACTATTAATGATACGGTATACAATCTGCGAACGCTTTTGGCAATTCGCGTCATTATTGAGCAAACATAACTACGAAATAACAAGAATCCAATCGTAGTGATAAAACTTCTTCAGTCTACAAATACTGTATTTCCTCTTAAATTAGTCACAACGTTTGTTTTAGGCCTGAATACCCGAAATTGATCATGCGACACTGACGATAAAATATTATACATATTGTGAGAATAAGGAGTCGTTAATATTCCATGAATTTATTTCTTAAAATAATGGACGAAGCCTGGATTTTTGATAAAAATTGTATTGAAAAAAAGACTTAATTATTCTCACTATTCTTTACAATATTTGCTTACCAACATGCATACCGATTTTAAAGAATAGTGTTTCATATAAAACAAGTAAACACGCATTTATTTTTCGTCTCCAATTACTTTCATTTTCAATTATAAATTCTCCCCGTGCATTGATTATTGTAATAATTAGATAAATCTAGAATCTAAATTATGTTTCAATTAGTAACTGAACAAGTCATAAACTAAACATTTATGCAATTTAAGAATAATTAATAGATTGTTAGAATCATGAGAAGGAATGAAATATTTTTTTCTAGAATCTAAATTATGTTTCAATTAGTAACTGAACAAGTCATAAACTAAACATTTATGAAATTTAAGAATAATTAATAGATTGTTAGAATCATGAGAAGGAATGAAATATTTTTTTCTAGAATCTAAATTATGTTTCAATTAGTAACTGAACAAGTCATAAACTAAATATTTATGCAATTTAAGAATAATTAATAGATTGTTAGAATCATGAAAAGGATTGAAATATTTTTTTCTGTTCTGAAAATGCATTGTCTATTAATATTTGAATTTTGTAGTGTTAAGGCCCTGCTTTGTACATTACTCACTTCACAATAATAATTATTGTTAGTCTGTCAAAGTGTGTTCTCAAGCAACAAAATAGAACCAAAATTTTCAGTAGAAATCTATGAAAAGAATACGTGCAAAATTGAATGGTTCTTTTGCCATTTGTAACGCTCACTGTGACCAGGTTCAGTGTGTACCTGTACACGAGGGTATTCCCCTGCCTTCGGCTTTCGAGTGAACGGTCCCCGGCTGTTCAAGGTCAAATTTTCACTGTCGAGCGTCCTTGATAGATTAGCTCTCGTTAGTTCCCGTTATCGGCGACGAACTCTCTCGATAGACCTTTGCTCGTGACATTGGTAGCCCGGCCGTAAGTTTCCTATGCGGCCGATATCGTGCCGTGTCGATCAGAGATCGTAGATTAGATCGACAAAATATAGTCGGCGAAAAAGTCAACGGCCCCACTATTTATTCGATCGACAGAGTGTCGCCAAGTTCGTCGAGGCGAGAAACGGCCTGGGCCAATTAATCATCGGACCAAGGAATCTTTTGATCTGCCCGCTGAGCTTATGGTCGTTCAAAATGCCCCTCGAGTTTCTTCACGTCGATACTACTTCGTTATTAATCATTTCCAATCGTACTTGCTGCAAATTAATTGAAACGTTTCAGTCTGATTTGATGCAGAGGATTTGCTTCCGATTAGTATAATTAGCATTAGCATTACGAACCTTTCCTGCTAACTTTGCTCCAGACTATCTCAGCTTAGTTTACCTATAATTATATATACTTAATCTAGAGTTAAAGGAGAGAGTGAAAATATTTAGTTATCTAGAAAAAATCATAGTCAATTATTTTATTTCTTATTTGTCAGTTGTTATAATTTTGAGGATTAGGCTACATTCAAGAAGCTTCGGAGACTCGAGATTCACAGGTGAGTCTTATAATAATAGATTATGTTGTTTATAACGAACAATGTTGAAAATAGTTGTTTGAAACGAACTGTAATAATTCGATTTATACGTTGATTCGTAATGAATCGAATAACTCTTTTATATATTCGAAACTTTCTTCTCATTACAGAGATACCACATACGATAATCGTAGAACGGAGGAATAATGTAAACACTCGATTTTCTAAATCACATAATATCCTTCTATCTGATCGTCAGAACGATTTCCTTTGCGCAGAATCTACCAGAAGTAACATTACATTTACCTCGTTACAGAAGGATCATATTTACTTAATTAGTTTCGCGATTCTCAAAAGATAAAACGTCAAAAAGGAATTCGCACTCTTTGCTAAAAAGTTCACATAGGAAAGAAAATTTTCTAATTAAGTCTTTCATCTTGTATCGTCGAAGAAGCGTAATTGTCTATTTATTCTCTTCGATCCTCATCCACTACTCAAAAATGACCCTAAATTCTAATATTCGAACTAACGTATTACACAAAATAATTCTAACCAATAATTACAACAAATTCTATAATATACATCCCTACATTAGTTGTGACTAGATTATCATTAATTCAAACATTACTTCTCCAATTTCACTCGGAAGCAAATAGTAATTCCAACCCCCCTAATTTATTACATCAGTTTCCAAATTAATTAAACGATGTATGCATGCCTACAGCTGCATCAAACAAGCAGAGTTTAAATTACAAATTACTTCTGGGTCAAATTAAACTCCAAAAGTGGTAACGTCTCTAAAAACTTTCGAAAATTCTTTTGAAAGCTTACAGTTTACAACAACCCTGTACAAATTTATGCAGAATTTTTCAAACTGTTTCACAAACGAGAAACGTGGAACAGAGTCGGTGTAAAAACCTCATGGTGCAACTCACATTAAAATTGGCATTTTTAAAATTGGCAGTACATACAGAAAAATATTTTCCAATGTTTTTAGAGCCGTTCCAATGTGCAGCATTCCCGAGAAAAGACCTGTCTTCATTTCCCCACCTGCTATACTATGCAAAAATATAGTAAAATAAAATATTTAAAATACGGAAAGCGGAAGCTGGATGTTTCAGAATGAGTCCGGTTTACTATTGCTTATTTTTTCTAAAATTATAACAGCTTCAGTACATACAGCTCGGACATTCGGTGTGCCAATACTTTTTGCTGGCACTACTGTTTGAAATGAGCCGAGGCCCGCGCGATACTCCGCGGGAAACAAATAAAACCGGGTTACGAGAGGTTAACAATTTTCCGGGAACGTTATCGGCAAGTCAGCCAGCCGTCTCATCGATAAGCATGACCCATTCCGCGGCCACCGCGTAGGCAAGTCCAAGATCCCACCCCCGATTTCCACGCGCACCGAATCTGACCCTGGATCGTATCCCATTACCACCGGAATCGGTCATCACTGACCCTCCTCCTCGTTTCGTGTTCGCTCGCTCGCTCCTATCCGACCGAGCGACCGACCGGCCGGCAGGCCGGCCGCAATACGCGTCGATCTCCTCGAAGCGGGTTCGGGGAGGGAGAGTTCGGATTAGAAGCGGAATCAGGAAGAGAGAGCGTTGCACCGCTCGAGAGGGTACACTGTACCAGTGAACCCGGTGTACGTTGTCGGCGAGTGGAGGTGAGCGTGTCCCCACCCCCTGATTAGACGATAAAAGATCGGGCTGGAGAAGTGGGAAGAGAGAGAGAGAGAGAGAGAGAGAGAGAGAGAGAGAGAGACTGCGAAAAAGAGGGGACGAAAGAAGGGGTGGAACGGTGGGGAGAGAGAGAGAGAGAGAGAGACGGGCAGAGAACAGCGAGAGGAGAACGTGTAGGAAAGAAAACAACGCGAATAGCAGAGCGCTTTCCACCCCTTTGCCTCGCTCTCTCCAGTCTCCCCCCACCAGTCGGACTACCTACCGAGAGAGGGGTAACCAACGTTGCCCCCCTCCCAGGCGATCCCCTTTCTCCCTCCACACGGTTTCCCCTCTAACCCTTTTAAAACACCCCTCCGTCGAAAACGCTTCGTCTGAAACGTCGTTACGCTCCCGACTGACGTCGCCGTCGTTCTCTGGTACGTCGACGGTGCTGGCTCGAGTGTTCGCGAGCCGACAGTGGGGCAAACCTTGCCGGGTGGGGGATCGCTGTCAGAGTGGGGGAGAACGTTGAATGGTGGGGGAGCGGGTGCGAGGCAGCGGTGGGGTGAAGGAGCTCTAGGTGGGGAATAAACGCAAGCGGAGGAGAGCTCGACGACGGCAAGGAGAGGTCATTGACCCGAGCAGCAGGCTGCCGGCTGCTAGAGAGCTACGTCGCTCGCGCGCTACCCTGGCCTCTCCTCGTCTGTTCCGCGTTTGTTCGTAACCTCGTGTGTGCTGTGCGCGCGAGAAAGAGACCCGTACACCTCTGTCTCCTCTTTCGGCGTGCGCGGTCTCTGTCGATCTCGTAAATCCCTCTCGGTCGCTCCCTTGATCGTTCACTGGGATCGTTCGTTCCCTCTCTGTCTGTCTTGTACACACCGTTCCTACGTCTTTCTTTGTCCATCTTTCTCTCTTTCTCTCTGCCTCTCCGTTCCGTGTCCCTATACCGTGTACCTTCTCTCGCCTCTGTTCGTCGCCGCGATTCCGGCAGGGCGCAACGCGAGAAACAGAGAGAAAGAGAGCACACCGCGCGCACACCGTGTTTCCCTACGACGACGTTGCGTTACAACGAGAGATCGCGGCGACTACGGAGAGAGCGCGTGTTCCGCGTTACGCCGCGCCGCTCCGACTCTGTTTTCTTTTACCGGCGTGCCCGTACCTGGTGTAAAGTTCACACCGCGAACCCCCGGCGTGCACCGGTTCAGCGAGAGAGTAGCCCGTGTGGCACACGTTCACGCGGTTCTACGCTCGGTGTCGGCCGACATTTCGTCACAAGTTACACGCGAATAAGGAAAATTCTCTCCCTCGTTAGTGTTGTACCGTCCGATCCCCGTCGCCGCGACGGTCTCTCTCTCTCTCTCTCTCTCTCTCTCTCTCTCTCTCTCTCTTTTTCCAACATCACGACCACCGTCGTCTTTCCATCTCACTCCCTCTGTCCCTGCTTCCGTCTTCGTCCGCCGCACTGGGCTCTCTCTTTCCCTCGTTCTTTCTCTCTCGCTCCCCGCGTGTCTTTTTCCCCGGCTTTTCTGACCGCGCGCGTCCGTTCCCTTCTCCACGAGGGAGGAGAGACGTCTGTCGCGCTTCGAGGCTCCACGCGTGCACGCGCGGAGAGTCGGCTTATCGCGGACGAGCGTGCCGAACGGTTTTCTACGGAGAGTAGTGTGCCTGTCTCTGCATCCTCCTACGTCGATCCTACGGCTGTGGTGCGTCGTCCACGGTTAGGGACACACGGTTACGGTGACGGTGTTTAACGGTGTACATCCTTGACGGTGACGGTGTCCGTGTGGAACAGTGTCGAGAATGTTTTTACGTATCGTCGCGTCCTCGTCGTCGTCGTTGTTACGTGAATCCACGTAACGTTCCGTTCGTTCGTTCGTTCGTTCGTTGTTTTCGGTTCGTTCAACCGTCCGCCAGTTTGAACGCGATTCGGTCGTCTCGCACGTGAACTCGTTCGATGCTGGTTTCCATCTCGTGAGGTTTCGCTGTGACAGCCCGGCGACCAGCAAGGATTACTTGATACTGAGGCAGACGAAGAAGAAGAAGAAGAAGAGGAAGGTGGTGGCGGCGGAGAAGGAGGAGCAAAGAAGAAGAACGGAAAGAAGGAGCAGAAAGAGTAGGAGGAAGAAGAGACTCGCGAGTGCGACGACCGGGCCACAATAGTGCACACACGCCGCTTGTTGTTTCGTCGGCCGGTCGGTCGGTCGGTCGGTCGGTTTTTTTTTCGGCGCGTGTTACCGTTTCGGACTTGTACACAACCGGAACGGTGGATAAACGGATGCGACTCGCGCGGGGGCCAACACACCATAACGCCAGGATTACGGAATATATAATTGAGTTACGCGAGTGCGCGATACACCTCCGCGGTACCCAGTGTGTGTGCTGTTTCCACTGCTAATCCGTAACCAGGGCTCTATGTAATAATACATAACACGCACGTATATACGTAAATAGTACTTCTTCTTCTGTCCTGTGTGGTCGGCGCGGAGATGATCGCGGGTGGAGGGTCCAGACCGGGAGGAACAGTGGAAGAATGATCAGTGAATCACCTGTGCTGATACGATAACACGCAGTAAAGAGAAAGATAAAGGGAGAAATAGAGAGAGCGATATATATATGTGTATAGAAAGAGAGGGAGAGAAATAGAGAGAGAGAGAGAGGAAGAGGGGAAAAAATAGCTGGGGATAAACACGATAGAACGAGGCGGGGAGGAAAATAAGGCCGAAAGGAAAGATAAAGGAACAGGAAGAGAAATCTGTCACATATAGTGATCAGCCGGAGAGCGAGAGAGACTCCCGGATATATTCATCATGCATGCACACGCACACACGCATATTACATATAAATAGATGCATATATGACGTTCGTCGCGATACGAGTTCGTCGACGTTCTCCAGTTTCGATCTTCTTCACCTCTCTGCGCATTCTTTTTCTTTTCAAGTTTTCGTTTCTTTTCATTCCTGCGATACAGCTTTCGTTTCGTCTCGTTTGGCTGCCCCCCTCCCCCTCCCCTCGACCCCTCTCGCCGTTACAGCGTGACCGATCCGCGCGATCCAGCCTCTCGTCACCGGATCAAGGGTGTCCTTTGATTGCCCGGTACATTATCCTGCGTGATTTCGCGTTCACCGTTGCCAAGACTGACGGGACCCGGGGCCCCGTGCTTCTTCGTGGTTTTCTTCCTCGCGGCACCCTCGGCCACTCTCTCTTTCGTTCACGTTCCGCAAACGCGTCACTCGCTCTCGTTCGGCCGGGCAACGCACACGCTTGCTTCTCTCGGCCCGTCATCCGCTTCTATCGAAACGATCCTTCGTCATTCCCCTGTCGGCGTGCACGTGTTCGTACACACGCATCACCGTGCGCATTATCCGCCGTGTATTTTCTTTCTCTGTCCGCTCGACGCGCTCGCGTTCGGGCGCGAGAGCGAGCGCGCGCGCGCGTGTGTGTGTGCATGCTCTCTTCTCTTGGCACGTCGTTCTCTTCCGCGGTTGCGTGTGGCCCGCGGGCCCCGTATTCCCGAATTCGCCTCTCATCTCCTGTTAGTGCAATTCCAGAACCGGACGGTACCGAGCTCCCTTAGATCCGTTTGGGTGTCATCTCGTCGAGCGTGCCCGGAGCCACGAAATTTAAGTATCGATACGACCGTTCCAGCTAAACTCGTCTAGCGCGCCGAGCACGAGAGTCAATCTATAGAGCTCGGCGCGCCCGTGCCAATTCCACGGCCACCGTTTCCTCTTTCCCAGTCGCTCATACGAGTCGGTGTGGTACGTCTGCACACTTTGGACCGAGGGGGAGAGACAGAAAAAAGAGAGAGAGAGAGAGGGAACGGAACCGTACCGTCTTTCCGGTCCGGGGAATCGACGAATAGCGCCAAGAGGATCTGTCGCGATGAACGCAGCCTCGAAATTGATAGGTGACGTCGCCGGTTGTATCTCGGAGCTTGAACGGTCTGTCTCTGTTTGCTCGGTGATTCGCCTGGGAACCACAGCGATCGTCTTCCGACTGGCATCGATCTATCGGACCTGATACGGAACAAAGAGGATCTTATCTGGTGACACACGTGAACGGCGAACAGATTTGCGACTGGTTTTCGCGGAACTTGCTCTCTTCCCCGTTTCTCAAACGTGTTCAACACTTTATGCCATTCCGTGTCCGCGAGACTGTTTCGAAATTACGTTCGAGTATCGTGGTCCACGTGGCCTAGAGCCTGGGTCTTTCGAATTTCCCGCCGCCTCCGGATCGATACGAAAATCTTCCAAACGGCGTCGGTTCTAAATCGAGACGCACCAGCGTTATTTTCGGAACCATCATATCGAGAGCCGCTCGTCGATCGAGCAATTCGCTTTCCCGTTGCAAACCCGGCCCAGGATTAGAATAGCCGGGGAAATAAAAAGCTCGGACCGGCACCCGTGTCTGTTCGGCTTCGCGACCTCGTGTGCGCCACACGAATCCGAGATCTTTTTCGATCCCGTAACACCTTTTCGACGGTGGGCCCCGCGTGCGTGCGTGCGTGCTTGCGCGCGTGTACCAAGAGAGGACGCAGCACGCGTGCGTAATATTCGACACGCGCGTCACGACGGAGGCCGTTTCGGACCGACGCAGGTTATAAATAAAACGCGCGTCGTGGCCGCGCGGCACCGCATTACGCTCGAGCCTCCTTCGTGCCGGTGTAACAACGTGTCAATGAAAATAGAGACAGCATGTCTGCTCCCGTGGAAACCCTGACTCTCTCCTCGATGCTCGATCATCGTCCGCGAATCGGCTCCACCGCCCTCCCCCCTTCCCCCCTGCCATTGTTTATATCGATTTCGAGACGGCTGCAGGGTTCGTTGAACCACCTGACCTATAGACGAGCGATCAAAATTTCAGAGGCTACAGAGAATTCGATCGTTTGATTCGCGGGGACCATTTTGTTACGTTTCCGACCACTGTTCGTGGCGATTCTTCTGTCCAGGGTTTGTTGCATGAAGTTTAGAAATAAACATTCGCTCCAATATTCTGGGAGTTTCAAGACAACGTTGCTTGGTCGCTGCGTCGTTGGGGCCATTTTTCTGATTTTTCCTACTGCTCGTGTCAACTCTGGGGTCGTTAAAAAAGTAGCTTTTTTGGAGGATTTTTTTGTGAGAGACAGATTGGGGACTGTTTTTCTGATTCTTTATATTGTTTATATCGATCCAGAGGTCGTTGAACCACCTGACCTGTAGTCGAGCAATCATAATTTCAGAGGCTACAGCGGATCGGTTTGTTTGATTCTTGCATCGTTCTAGGAACCATTTGTTACGTTTCCTGTCATGATTAATGTCAATTCTTCGGGACAGGGTTCTTTGAATCACGTAACGTAAACATTTGCTCGAATATTTGGAAGTTTCTAGACAAACAGGGCTACTTGTTTGCTGTGTCGTTGTGGGGACCATTTGTTACCTTTCCTCCTATTGTTTATCTCAATTCAGGGTTATTTGGCCGCCTGGTTTATTGACAATTTAGGCCCCTGTTGGGAGGACTTCTTTTTTAAAAGACACACCATTTGTTTGTCGTATCGTTGTAGGGGCCATTTTTGCGAATTTTCTTGCCGTACATATACGTCTAGTTTCAATTTCTTTTTGACGTTCATTACACCACGTGACCAATGGACAAGGGATACCTGCTCCGATATTTACAAATTTTTTCCAGACCACGAAAATTACCCGTTTATTGTAACGTTATAGGTACCATTTCAAGAGAATTTCAGTGTCGGGCAAATTGCTGATGAAAACTTTTTGCACTGGACATAATTATTCGTATCGTGATTCGTGTTTTATCTCGTAAGCTATCTCTCTATTTTTCACGGTTAAAGATATTGTAACAAAGTATCGTTATCGAGGCTTTCGAAGCTCATGAAATATCGGCCAACAATACGTTCCATATTGTCCAGTGAATTTGCAGCCGGCTAATCAATTGAATCCATTGGCAGTAACGCCGAGTGCGACACTGGGAACGGTTTAATTAACAGAATTTTCTAGCATGTAAATTTTGACAATACGATAACGCTGTTAATTAGTTTGTCCATTCGTTTCGAGCATCAAGCATTACCGGGCGAATAGCAAATAATCCGTCGTGGAATTCGCCGAAGCGAAAGTCACGAGGAACTTTCTGTCAATAATCGATTTCTCCGCGGCTTCTGTTCTCGATCACCGCAGGAACGGTAACTTAGCGATTCGACTTTTAATCGCTGCTTAAACAGCGGCCTGAATTATCGTCTTCATCTTGAAGCAATTCCGCTCCAAGTACCATTTTTAGAATACACTCAATACTTTCTTCACGGGGACGTATTGCTCCTTGAAATACAATTCTACCCAAAGACGCATCCCTCTTCAGAATCAAATTTACTTCATCGTCCCAAGTGACACGGTCGTCTCACTTCTCACGAGATTCAAATCGACCGCCAGTTTTTTCAGCATACTGGTCGTTCCGTCGTCGACAGAGCGGCGGGACACATTTCACGCGGCAAAGCGTGTCGACCTTTGAAATCGGCTCGTAACTCGTTCACCTAACAACGATTAACCGAACCGATCTCGTTATCCAGCAATAATTCGTGGCCGTCGAGTACCGTCCCCGCGCAAGACCGACTGTAAACAATAACGAGTCAATTATCGATTGAACCTTATCGCAACTAACGCCTCTCGACGCTCGACAATGTTATGGAAAGCGGAGTAGACTCGATATCCGCTCGAATCGAGCACAGTCGATCGTAGAAAAACAGAGACAAAAAGAAAATAATTCCTCTTGTTCGGAACGAGGGGGGCCGATAGATCGTGGCCAGGAAACTCCGCGTCGGAAAAAGAGATGCACGTCCGGTCGGTCGATAATTCTCCATTCATTTCGCAAGGTCTTCTGGGGGTTCCGCTCGCGAGAAATCCGTTAGCTAATTGGCTGGAACGATCATCGCGATCGATCGCGACCGATCTTCGACCAGGGTTAGAGGAGGGGTGATATCTCGGCTTCGTTGTTTCGTCACGTGACGCCGTTGCTGGACACATAATCACGGCAACCTCTTCACGTACGCTTGAAACTGGCGGGACGCGCGCACGTGAGCCACGCGTGAATCGGAATTCAAAATTGGAGGGAGAAACCGAGAAAGCCATAACTTTCGACTCTTGCGGTTCACACAAACAATTAGAACACCCGTATTACAGGAGGATCATATTTCCGGAATAAATTTTGAGTAATTCTTAAAATTATAAGCTCAGAGACTGTTAGGATAAAACACTGTATTTTTGAAGTAAGATTGCACTTGAGGAGAAGTATTTATCAGGGGGTTGTTTACGCCCTTTGCTAGGAGATTCATAAAGAAAAGCAACCTCCTTCGAGTAAGGATTATAGAGTAAGGATTCACTGTAGGGTTTTTGGGATGCTCGAGTAGTGGTACAATCGAGGAGCGAGGCTGTTTTAACATTGAAACAAAGTTCTTCGGGTTTAGACATCGGGTGCAACATGGCGAACTGAGCGATTCGAGTAGAGGGGGTTAATTAACACTCTCCAGGTCCAAGTTTCTGGAACTGCACGGTTCCTAGGACCTTCGACCGAGGCTGCGGACGGTTGGATCGTCCTCGGAACTTCTCCCTTGCAATTTCGATCGACGGTTAGACAGGAATCGGCTCACGGTCGCGCGTAGATCGCCGCGAAGCCCGAGAGGTGGTCTCGTCATATTCCAATTTGGTTCGGTGCAGCACGGGTAACGAGGAAGCGGATTTTGCGGGGGCTGCGATTCCAGGAGGAGTTCCAGCGGGCTCCTATCTCCCGGAACAGGAGACGCGCGAGGTCCTCGGTTCGCGACGCATGAGAATAGTCGACGGCTGTTCGGCTCGATGTTGAACTGTGATGACCGCGAGCAGCGGCTGGCGGGAAGTGCTCGAAAGCGCCGGGAACCCGGTAGTTCGTCTTGTAGTGCAGCGGCAGCAGCAGCGGCGGCATCATCAGCAGCATCATCAGCAGCACCAGAAGAAGAAGAGGAGGCCCGACCGGCGAACAACAACTGAGAAAAACGGGCTGTTTTCACCGGGACCGGTGCGGTCCGGCCATTGTCTATGGTGCAGTTTCGAGAGTGAACGCCGGTCGAACCATTAACCCAAAGAAACGATGAAGAAGCCTCGCCTGGTGGAAGGCGGTAGTTAGTGAGCGTGGGACGCGAGCGATGTCTATCGTCGATTCGCCGCGGCGGAATCGTCTATGTTTTCTTGAAAGAGAAACCGCCGTATCGTTGATCCCGCGGCCTCGAACTCGGTGAAAAGCGACGGGAACAGAGAGGCCCCGCGAGGGAGAGATCTCTCGAGAGGGGGAGAGCGAGAGAAAGAGCGAGAGAGAGAGAGAGAGCGAGAGAGAGAGAGAGAGAGAAAGGGAAAACGAAACAGGAGCAAGTGCAACGCGACGCCACCGATTCCACCGATAGAGGAACCAGACGGGATCGGGAGAGATTGGTTCGGGATCCCGAGGTTCGCTTGCCAGAGGACTGGCAGGAAAGAACAGAGTGCCGAGGAGCGGTCTATGACGTTACCGTGGCTCGCTACGTCACGTTAACGGTAACGGTAACCCTCGTACACAACACGCACGCGACCTAGTCGGCGCAGCGGTGCGGAGCGAAGCAAGTGGAGAGCGGCTAGCGAGCGAGCGCCTCGAGGAATTTAAAAGTGAAACTGTGACGATCCACCGGCACTCCACGCGTTTCCCCCTTCTCCTATTTGCTACCGTTCCTACTGCCGCTAGACGACGTCGTCATCCGCCGTCTTCTTTTTCCCCCTTCGACCCCCTTTTGTCTATTCCCCCCTTTCCCCACAGACCACCATCTCCTCTTCGTTTCCACGGTTCCTACGGTTCTTTCTTCGGCTCTCTTTCCCTGTGCGTCCCCTATCCAGCCGCGCTGATTCCCTCCACATCGCGTCACGCTGCTCGTCTTTCTCTCCTCGTCCACCTCTGTGGTCGTTATCATCATCTTCGTCGTCGTCGTCGCCGCCGTCGTCGTCGTTGTCGTTGTCGCCGTCGTCGTCGTCGTCGTCGTGGTGATCGTGACACGGAAGGGAACGCGTACCACGCCGCCGCGGAGTGAAAGTGATCGACGGTTACGATTTTCCTGTCTAGCGATCCTCCCGGGGTCGCCCCCGACGAGACAGGTCCGCAAGATCATCCGCGAGAATGGCACGCAGGTGCGAGCCGCCGAGCAGCTGAAAGTGGGCGACCATCGCCCAGCCCGGTGTCGTCCAGGCTCTCCCTGTGGCACTTCCGGAACAGCCGGTGGGGGAATAGGCTACGCTAACAGCTGGCACGCTCACGTTGATGGCCGATCATCGACGAACTAAAAATGTAAGTTTCACGATATATACGCACAACATATGCGCACACGTTCGTTGAACCCGCTCGATCCGGGGACACGGGACTCTCTTCGCGCGCAGGGTCTACTCCCCCTCCCCCAGGTCTACCTACCCCCCCCCTCTCCCCCTCTCCCACCCCCCGAAAGCGATCGCGGGATGATCGAACGGTGCGCCGTCCATTGATGTTTTTAATCACTGCATCGTTTATCGAAGAATCCGCACCCGTTTGTTTTCGTGATCGAGGACCGACTCGATTACGCACATGATTTATGTCTTCGTGTTTGCCGAGCCGGCGGTTGTGCTCGCTGCCGGTTTCGATTTAGGCCCGGGAACCTTCGTGACGATCCGCAGCCACGGCGAGTTTAGATAATTGCTCGGCTTAGAAGACTTCTCGATCCGATTTTGCTGGTTTTTGGTCGATGACCGATTCGGTGAGGATTGTTTACTGTTAGAGAAACGGGATTAACTTGAGTTGTTTAGCTTCAACCGATGTCGGAACACGCCCGACTACTAGTTTACTGATTTGCAAAAATTGAATCTGGTGAGAAATTAAATTAAACTGCTTTGAATCCGCATTAGTTGGAATTAATCAACTTACGTTGATTTATAGAGTCGAAGTTAAAAGAGTGTCAATGCATACTCGATTAGAACTGTACAGTTCGGAACGGTATATTAAAAATAATAGAGATTCCAAAGGAACGTATACGTAGACTTTTGTGACAGACTGTAAATGTAAGCCATTAAATACTTCTAGATTAGAAATCCGACTAACGTTATCTACAAAATCGAAGTTATTCTAATCGAAAAGTGTACCCGTGCGACACAAGCTTCTCTACAACGCAACGTCTCGTAAACGTGAACGAGCAAAAACTTACTTTTCAGAATCGGACTTTTCATGTTCGGTCAAAGTGATAATAAGTATGCAAAATGAAAATTGTCCGAGTCAGTTGTGAAAAACAGAAGTTAAATGAAAATGCACTTCCTTTTTGAATAATTTGAATAAGTCAAGCGTAACGTAAGAACGTCAGTCAATTCTCCGGTTGTCTTTAAAGTTATCGATGTGACCATGTCGTTCTTGCCATAAATGCATGTAGCCCAATGCTAACAATTTGGAATAAGTAGGTTTCCACTTAAGAATTTATTCATTTCGCGTGAAATCACACGTTTATCTCAATTGCCCCAATTTGAGCACTCACTGTATGTATTATAAACATACTGCGGATTTTATGCATTTATGGTAAAAATGAGTAGATGCAATTTGAAGCAGCAGAAAGGCTTCAAATAGATCCAGCTAACAAAAATGATTAAAGAACGAAAGAAATTTCCGTTTCCGTTCATTGTCGTCGATGTAAACAATTTTTGTTTTGCATAAAAATCCGCAGCCTAACTATGGAAATTCGCAGCGATTCCAAACTCGCGAATAATCAATTTCCTCACTGGGGCCAGTCAAAATGTCAATACCAATTTAGAACAACTAGGTTTCCAATTGAAAAATTCATTGAGCTGGTCCAAAATGTTTATTTCAAGCGCGCTAATAACTTGAGCGCCGTCCGAGTACGTATTACAAAAGTTCGCAGCGCCGTCAGAGCGATTCCAAACTGGCGAATAATCAATTTCGTCACTCGGATCAGTCAAAGCCGTCTCGGAGGCAGTCAGGGCGCCAAGGGTTGATGATCCGAGAATCTAATTCGGTCGCGTAACGACATCGTTACCTAACGCCGGCGAAAAAGTGGAAAAGAGCGTTCGCGATTCTAATGTACCGTCGCGGGGGCCCCTTAGAAAAGAGCAGAAAGGAGCCTCGGCTCGCGCGATAGAAAGGAAAGGAAGCGGATAGAAACGAGCTCTAGGCAGCCGGCTCGCGCTGCTGGATCGAGTTTCACTTCTTCACTGTCTCTTTCCACGACTCGTTTTCGCGTGCTCGAAGAAGGAAGCGTTTCCCTTCCCGTGGAAAGGGAATCCGCGATCCCCCACCCTCCATTTGCAGAATGATTGCCGGTTCACGGGCAAACTCCTTCGAGTGGCTCGTTTCCCACCATTTTCTCCACCCTCTATCTTCTGATTAAAATTGGCTAATTACTCGAATCCACGTCACTTCTGTTTCGGCTTTGGTACCGAGGAAAACCACTATTCTTCATAAATATTTCCAAGCTTGGAGGAATCTGATCGAGGGCTGAATTTTGTGGTGAATTTTTAAAAATGGTAAAAATGGTACAATCTTTAATTTTCAACGATCTGATAAAAGCTTGAGGCAGTATATCCACCTACACTCAGCCTAGTCTTACAGTGTCGAACAAGCCATTTACGTTCAAACAGAGGTTCGAGCTTCTGTGATTAGCCACAGTGAACGATCCCAAACAATCGGCCTTCTGTTAGACTCGCGAGTCAAGGCTCGAGTTCTTGTCGTAGTTATAAATGAACAGTTGTAGATAGTTCCGCGATATTTCTAAATTGGGTGGTCCTCCGAGTAATAGACAGAGCCTGTAGCAATATTTCGCTCCAGGGGAGAGTTGGACCATCCGACGAACCGGACGTCGATCGCGTGATCGATGCTCGGTGATCTTGAAAGTTAGCGAGTCGGACTCTGACTGAATATTGGAATTCGAGAATGTGGAACGAACCACGGCAACGGCAGAGCGGTTGTAGAGAGAAAACGTAATTTCGAATGAATTCGACCGATTTCCTCGAAATCCGATGCGGCACACAATGGCGAGTGGACTTGACCGAATTGGTTGATAAAATATGTGCTTGGCCGAGATTCTTGAATAAAATGTCGCAGACGCACTCGACGCTCATCTGGTTACATTTCAATACGACTCGTTTCGTCTCGAATGCTCGCTGCGCGGGACGAAAGAATTAGAACGCTCGTCGGCGGAGCTTCGCAGGGTCATTGCTCGTTTGAAAACCACATTTTTCTATTCAGAGTTACCGAATACTTCATGTTAGAATATTGGTGGACTATAGGTTTTATGCATTTAGAATCACTAGAATTACGGAGCCCGTCAAAATGGAATATTTGTAGAAAAATTTGGCTGGGGTCACGAAAGACCCCAGGCTGCCGTTCGAGGGCTAAAAATACTGCTACACAATTTTCGATTTATTAAAATGATTAAGCGAAGAAACGAGTGTGTACATACAATTTTTATTTTGCATAGAAATTCGTCGTCTAAATATTAGTACTTCCGGCTATTCGATCAAAGTACTATTCTAAGAATAAAATTTTTCTATTCAGAGTTACCGAATACTTCATGTTAGAATATTGGTGGACTATAGGTTTTATGCATTTAGAATCACTAGAATTACGGAGCCCGTCAAAATGGAATATTTGTAGAAAAATTTGGCTGGGGTCACGAAAGACCCCAGGCTGCCGTTCGAGGGCTAAAAATACTGCTACACAATTTTCGATTTATTAAAATGATTAAGCGAAGAAACGAGTGTGTACATACAATTTTTATTTTGCATAGAAATTCGTCGTCTAAATATTAGTACTTTCGGCTATTCGATCAAAGTACTATTCTAAGAATAAAATAATTTATCTTTGAAGTAGGCGGAGATAGGATAAAACAGTAAACGTAAGGCGACTTATCTCTCGCGAGGTATTTGTAAGTTGTGTCAGAAGACTATGTTCTTATCTTATTATTATACACTCGTGTAATTTGATCGAAAGGTGGAGCGATGTGTCATGAATCAAAATTAATTAAAAAAAATTTATTCTTAAAAAATTGTTATGACTGGCTTGGAGCCTAGTTAGCGATACCTCGTTATTTCCGGAACCGTTTCATTTAGCCAATCACGAAATATTTGTTGACAAATTTCCGTTCGGAAGTTTTCGTGCAAATCGTGGCGTTACAGTTGGACAAGAAAGCCGTTCCAATTTCAATTTCCTAGGATTCAAATGGCGATCAGAGCAATCTGCGCTGGGGAAATGTGCTCGCGCGTAAAAAGTCGGACATCGACCGCGTGATCACCGTTTCAACGATTACGAGCAGCGCGAAACTGCGATAGAAAAAACGTCATTCGCAAGAAGCGGTCGTTGAACGATCGTCGAAAGTTCACGCCTGCGAGAACGTTCATAATGCGGTTCTATTATTCATTCAGGCCGCGAGAGCAAGAGAGAAAGAGAGAAAAGGGGAGACGCGCAGGAGGGTGTAAAAAGGTCGTGCAGATTTCGCGGGGAGGGTTGTGCGTATCGACTGGGACGTTGCTGACGGAAGGGTGAGGGCCGGTTAATTTTGTATCGACGAGCACCTACGCGTCGTGTGCCGACGCGGCGCGGCTCGGCGCGACTCGGCTCGGCGGCCCCGCAGAAATTCCCGCGCGTATGTAGGTTAATCCGCGCTCGATGGGAATCGACCTGCGGAGGAATCGCGACACGGGTCAGGTTAACGAATGGGGTAGGTTAGGAACGTGCCAATCTCGGCGCACATGGCGCGCCATACCTGCCGCATTTCTCTCTTTCTTTCTTCCATCCTTCCTTCGCTTTCGTTCTCCTCTTTCCAACCCTTTCAACGCGGAGAAACACACGCGCCGGACTATGAAGCTCGGGACGATGCTATACATATTTATTTCGGAGCGAATTGCTTTTTCTTTTTGATAAAGGCTGTCGATTTTTTTTTCGTAGCATTTTTTCCGGTGAATACCTGGTACAGTTAACGCTAGGCTTGCGGAGCACTGAAACTGACAATTTTGTGTTAGTTTATAAAAAAACAAAAATATACTTATCCAAATTTTTATCTTTTAAAATAATATATGTATATATATGCCTAAGGAAATAATAATAATCGGCAATAGTCGGTAATTAAGAACGTACCTGCCATGTTGTTTCGAGTCTCGTAAATCCAGTGTTAATTATCCCTCGCACAGCGGACCATTCTTAAAACTAGAAAAACATTTAATTGGCGATTGTTGATCCATAAAACAATTATTCTTCCACGTCGAACACCTGCTGTTTCGATTTCTCGTAATTTTCGAAAGAACTGGCCTTTTTGTAGGAATCAGATGCAGTTATGTAAAAGAAACTATCAGTTGTGTAACCCTTAATACGTATACTTTAAACGTTAACATTTTATTCAATTTTCTTTCTCACATTTTCTTAGGTTAGAACGTTCATTTTCGCTACGGTAGCCTTCAAGATCATTACGCCTTTGCGATCCGACGTGCTCCCTCTCTTTTTCCTTCAGAACTTGCTACAAAATGGTGCAACTCAATGATATTTCCACAGGTAGTTCCACTAACTTATTTAGGAACAATTGTTCGTACAATTGTTCGTACGTACCGTATAATTGTGACATTGTTGACGAATGTAATGGGAATCAATAAAATAAGGAATTTCGAACGTTTATTTTGACGACGGTAGCCTTCAAAGATCATTAATATTCCACGTCTGAACGAAGCGATACACATTACTGACATTGCCAACGGCTGATTCGACCACTATCGGTTTACTCTGAACGGTTCGTTTGTGAATGTACAGCAAGGCCCATTTATCTCGCTTCCGGTCCCACCGCGTCTACTCAAGTACACAAAACCCGCTGCAGACGCATCCCGTATATCTTACCATAATTTTCTGTCCGACCACACGATCGACTCCCGTTATATCCGCGCACAATAACTCGAACAGCGAAACGCTTGAACCACAATGGAAAGAAAAAGGCAAACGCGTCGGCCCGAATGACAATGACCATTAAAAAGAGGGCCAAATTCGACAACGCGGGAGAACAACTAACTAGCCGGTGATTTGTGTCACAGACAGAACTAATGACAAATAATAACAGAACAGGAAAGCCTCCCGAAAAAAGAACGACCGAACAAAGAATTCTTATTTTGTTTCCTTGCGTGGTATGCACTAATTCAATTTAAGTGATTGCTTTTTGCTTGAATTGCAAATTATATCAGAGATCCTCTGTCACTCCAATTTTTTAAAGCTCAACATGCTTGTACAGAAACTTGTCGTTTAAAGAAATTGTTACTGTATTTTCATTATTAACTAGATTCATTCGACCTTACTAAGACCAAACGTCTACTGTAACAAATTATTTTATATATCATTTTCGTCAAATTACTTGGCAGATATGTAATAATAATTGCCTCTATAAACAGAAGCCGTCATTATAGTGAGAAACTGTTCTGCTAATGAAGCCAGGACTGCCACCTTTTCCGCATTTTTCCTTTCAAATTGGGGTCTCAATTATGTTGAATAATGAAGCTAACAATGCAATTGCGTAACAAGCTAGCAACAGCTCCTCGGACAGTCCGTATAAATCTTCCAGAAATCCTTCAAATTTTTTTCCTAAAGCGACACGAAAGAATAAACTCTGCCCACGGTACAATGGTAACCCGGAAGCGTGAATCGCGTGTATTACGAGACAATAAACAGCGCTTTTTACGTGTTCCATGGCTCATTAAGACACAGGTAGGGATTGTTAAGTTCCTGGGCGTGTCAGTTTCATGGACAGAACACAACTCGACTTTCTCATGCTCCATTCTTGTTACAACGATTAACTTCGACGATGTGCTTGCTTGTGTGAGAGTATATCTTCATTGCCCAATGGAATCAATCTTTTCATTGGCGTTCCCGTAACGAATCTCACCGAAACGGTCTTTTTTTTCTGATGGCCATTTCACCCCGTTCTTCCTTTCTTTCCATGCGGCCTGATAATACCATTCTCGTAATGATTCATACGCGTGTCCGCGATACTTCCTACGGCACGAAGCGTTCAATAGCTGGACGCCGACTTGATTTACAGCCTCATTGTATTTGTCGCGGATGTTCGCCGGTGGTGTGCAAGGTGTCCCGGAAGCTAGTTCGTCGGGAATCTTCGGGTCGCGTGTTTCTGTGGGGAAAGATGACCTCGTAACTGGAATCACAGTTGCAGCGAGTCGACCGAGAAAACAATGTCCTTCGACCAAATATCGAGCGACGCGAACTCTTTGAACTTACCAGAAGTGTTTGAACACCAAATTTCCAATTCTCGAGAAATTGTCATCATCTGAACAATAATAAATTTGAAGCCTCTACCGTCACAGACCATCGTTCATTTTTTCTAGGATATTCGAAGGTGCAAATCAATAGTTTCCTACTGAATCATAAGCTTGTGGCAAAGATAGTACCGATCATTTCCCAAAAACTATACTCGTGCACGTGACCAGGCCAATTTATTCATTCAATCACGTGACAGAGCGCATCCAGTCGACGAAGCGTTAATCAATGCGACGCGCGAACGTCGAACGAGCCTCGCGGCCACGATGACTCAACTTGAAACCGAAACGAAAGACGTTGCAGCCGATCGATCGATAGAACAGGGTCGTGCTGTAGAGCGGTTGACTATCGGGGCTAGGAAAGAAAAATCTCTACCCGCGACAATCGCGCTATCGATAAAAGTGACGACGCAGGCTCGTTAGGGATCGAGGTCCCGCGGCTCGAATCAGCTAACAAATTTTTCCCAGGGAACAATGAACCCGGCTTAGCCAGACTTCCGTCGTAAAACCGATACGTCTGGTCATAGGAGCGGCACACGGTGGCAACCGAGGCGCGTCTGGCCTCCGTTTTCGCGTCGTCGACGACGGGCGAGAGAGATCGGTTTCCTAGCGTAAGCATAAGCGTCAGTAGAATAGGAAGACGGTCCGGCCGGCCGGCCGACCCTCCGCTTCCTCGAGCAGTTACAAAACTCACGCGTAACCGTGAGTCCCCTCTGTTTCCGCGGTTTTCGGTACCGGCCCCGAACGGTCTGTACGCGAGCGAGTGTTGTGCGAGTGTGCGAGTGATGGGTGGTTCGCCCGAGAGATCGAAAGCCGAGAGAAGCTCGGCGAAAGAGAGACGAGAAGAGGCCCGTGGAACGGAGATCGAAACAAATCGTGCGAGGAAGACGCGGAACTGCGCGAAAGACGGAGACGGAGCGCACGGGTACGCATGGACGGGACACGGGGAGGGGGGAGCGACGAGAGAGAAGGACAAAGCTTGATCTGTACGGTAGCGGGGCGCTACTCGTAGTATCGGTGTGTGTCGCGCTGGAGGCCGGCTGAGGTCGACGTCCGCTGGCTCGGTCGTTTCCGCGCGCGCTCGGCACCGCTCGGCACTAGGTCAGTGATGGAGTCACTGGCCGCCCCGAGCGTCGAGGCAATGACACCGAGCACGCCGTTGCTGCCACCGAACGACCCCCACCCTGCCCACGCCACTGCCTCCCCACCACTCCTGCCGCTCGGAGCGCGAATACACGCTGTCCCCACCACCGACGTTTTTCCCTCCTAGTTGCTACGCCCCTCCCACCGCGCCCCTCGAGAGCCGACCGACGCCAGAGCGAGCAGCGCCCCCGCACTTGCAACGATCGTCCTCTGATCGAGAGCGCATATGTAATCGGTTTACTCGCACGGCCACGCCATTGCCTTGGCGGCTCGCGCGACTATGCGAAAACAAACCGGCCAGCACGACTTCGACACCGAATGGATGCGACTTGACACGGCCTGCCTCCTGTCCGCTAGCTGTGATTTCCGAGGCACAGCGAGGTTTCTTCACCTCGTGTTTTCATGAGGGAAAATGAGTTGGAAATTGATGGCTGGGGTGGGTGGATAGACGAATTACGGGGATGGTTCTTAATGGTTCCGGGGCGGAGCTGGGTCGTTTTTGACCCATCGGTTGTACTGTTTTTCAGCGGTAGACAATATTTTATTGTACTATACTGGAACTAGATTTTTGAACCTTCCGGTGCCTAACTTAACCCCTTCCCGTACTTTAACAGGTTCGCGGGCGTGAATGCTATAACATTCATTTTTATAGTGATGCAAAGTGACATGAATGCTATAGCATTCAAAAACCCCTTGGCATACAAATTAAATGGAGAGATCCTGCAGCCTTTACGAAAGCTTATTGGCAATGTTTATTGTTAACCCCTTGTCGTATCTTTTAGCTCGGGAGAATTCGGGCCCAGGCGCCAATTCATGTTTGGTTCGAACTTTTGAATACGAGTCAGACTCGTGATATTTATGTTTGACGTGATATTACGACTACGAACCTGACTCGCAATGTTCATGTTTACGTTTGGTCCGAAATTCTCATGACGAGCCAGACTCGTCAAAGCACGGCAAGGGGTTAAAGCCAATTTTTATTTATTTAATTTTATGCAACCTTAAGTTTTTGTAATTAATATACATTTCAATGTAATGATCAACTGTCATTACTAATGACAGTTAACTTATTATTATTGTTTATGTCTAATGAGATTTCGGATAGTACAACTAGTTTCAAGAAAAATTGCCTGTCTATTTTTGCAGCTCACTGAAATTTTTACTATCCGTGAACGTGTTGACTAGTCTGACTCGTGATGAAGATTTTGGCACAAACGTAAACATGACGAGTACGACTCGTGGACTGAAAATCTGCCAAATGTAAACATCACGAGTCAGAGTCGTGGAATGATTTACAAAGGACTGTATCACAGGTATTTACATTTCGGCTAGTATTGCAACTGTTTTCGAGCATCACTCTAATCTGTTTACCGCGCATTGACCCCTACCGTTTGGGGCCGGATTTCGTCGAACTAAATGGCACGGGGAGAGGTTAACACGTTGAATGCCACGTCACCCATATGTGGGTGACGGAATTATTTGTGCAAGTTTTAAAATGAATTTTTACGTTGATATATTCATTGTACTAAACTTGATTAGGATCTGTAACATGCAAGAAAGTTGGGGGATTACTCAGTATCATACATTTAATTTTTTGCAATTTTTATTTCATTAAATAACTTACTTTGATTTTATGGAATTTTGGGGATTTCTAGTTTGGCGACCAAAGTGTTAAAAGACGCATAACTTGACATAATCAGTTTTTTCACAAGTGAACTCGTGAAGGATATATGAAGGACAAGTTCATTTTTTGAAATAGAATCATACATTTTTCACGGTATGAGTTGATCCAGCTTGTAATTTTGTTTAAGAAAGTATTATCCTACTTGTACAAAAAAATCATTAGTTTGGGAAATGTGTATGAACTCCAAGTATTCCAAGTGGCATGACCGAAACCACCGCGATGACTCGCAAGAAAAACATTAATTAAACACATATTAAATTGAACAAATTAATAAATGTATATACACGAAGCCAGCAGTTAAGACAATACGCATCACGAGATTTAATGAGTTTGATTCCGTTCAATCATGATTAAACCGGGAAGTTTATGCGTTTGCAGCATATCCGTACCGTTTCTCTAGATAACCATGTACACGCGTCGACGCAATAACAAACTGCGCGTCCGTTTGTTAATCAGCGTGTATTTTCCTAGGGGCGTTTACAGCAAGACCACGTCTTCCCCGTCTTCGAATGCTCGAACTCGAGTCGGGAATAGATGCTGCGGGCAGCTCGAGTGAATCGATCGCTATAGATCCTCTGGCTTGCAGGATCATTGTATTCCCCTGTGATAGTCGAGCAGGGAAAGTGTCCTTGCATTAAATATTTTTCTCTCGTCGCAACCGCATAAACGGGGTCGCATCGTCGCTCGACGACGTTAACAAAGTTGCCGAGGGACTCTGGACCAGTGTCAGTCCTCAGCAACTTGGTTGTCCTTGCTTTTATCCAATATGTAACGCTTGCAAACATCCCCTTTCCCGAGAGTTGTCAACGTTCCGCGTATACTCTCTTTCATAAGAAAATGCCTCAATCTCATTTCCAACGCGTGGAAGTTAATTCTGTACAGAGGACATTTTTGCTCGGCGAAGAAGTATGCTGAAGTTACGAGCAGAGCAGAAACTATTTCCACGCCGACCCAATGTCCACCCTCCCTCGGCTAGTTATTGCACAAGCATGACCAGGGCCGCATTAACCTTTTCGTAGGCCCTAGACACTTTTGTATTCTCCGTCACGGCTTGATGCATCACCGGGGACAGATATCATCCCAGAGTCTGTTTTCATAGGCCCCAGGCACTGACGGGCAAAGTACCTAATGGATAATGCGGCCCTAGGTATGCTTCCAATAATAGTCTCCGGCATGAATAAGGTCCCTTTATCATTCGAGTCGAGTCTAAACAAGTCGCGGAGTGGCTTCAAAGTGTGGTCAGAAAATCTGCAGGTGATGCTTCACTGCATGGGTAACCCGAGGTCACTCGGGTGGCAGCCTGGGCTGGAGGAGTAATTTCAGTATAGCTTGCTCTTCCCTCTCTCTCTCTGCTGTATTTATTATGTTAGCACCAGAGATTTTCTGCCATCTTCACTTTGAATTTTCTCATCGAACTACCACGAGGATTAAAATAATAAAATCTGCTAATTCACTCTCTTTTGGGGGTGGCGAATAAGAAATCTTACTCTCACAATCACTTCGAGACAATGTCTGTACACTTTCGAGTGAAATATATTTTTAGCCGTTGGGTCTATAACGCGTCGAACCAGGTGCACGATTGATCAGAATGAAAGAGTGTGCCTCGAAATAGCGTTATCTGCGGAAGAGAGAGAGGTGTATAGTAAGCCAGCTGTGCGAGGAGGATCGACCAACAAACTTTCTCACTGTCGATGTTAGAACAATTTTCAAAGTTGTCGAGCAGAAATAACGTTGCGGCGAAAACGTTCGAAAATTGCACACCGTGAAACAACGAATACGAAAATCGGTGGTCGATGACAATCGACGGGGATTCAACGGAGGGGACAGTAACGTCGAAACACCCGCACGCGGTTGCATGATTTAACGCGAAGGTACGAAACGTCGCACCCTCTCTTCACGGTAAATACTGCCAACGGGCGCAGGGAGCACGCGCATAAGTGCGTCGCGTTGAAATCGGTGAAATTCAGGCTAAACTGAACGCTCGCGTGGTCGAGTTGACGTATAGATAGCACCCCTGGCTATCCATCTTCTTCAAGATCGAACGTCGTGATCCTGCGCGTCGATACAAAGGTGTCGTATTCTCGCTGATGCGCAAAACGAAATTACCAACATCGAATTTAATTTGATGTCCACGAACGTACAATTTATCCCCATCACCACGGGGTCTACCCCTTGAATTAAATTTTTTTGTATACTCTTCGATTACGTATTGCAGAGTGAACGTAAGACACCATAACGGTAGTAATAACGTGACATATGTAACATATATCTAACTAATAAAATAGCTATGAACCAATTCACATGTTTGTGATATTTTTCTCATTGAAATTATACATGACAATAATATTTTAATATAATTAGGAAAAATTCTGAATAATATGACTCAAGACACGAGGTCTTAGAAACGAAAACTACACGCATACACGTGCACTAAATTCAGCGAGACCGTTTGCACGAGTCGAGCAAAAACACTCCCAGTAATTTCATCATCATTTGCGTTAGCAAGTACGGGCTTAATTATCCGCTGATTCAGAATCTCCGTAGGAGTCGACGCTAATTCAATTGGCTGCTGGAAACGATCGCTTCCCAACCACGAGGAGCCACTACAAATCGGAATTTATAAGATCGATGACGTCCAGCCCGCGAAAAAATTATATCAATTGCATTATCTGCCGTCTTCGAGTATCCATCTTTACGTCTCAATTATTATATTTCGCTAATTGAATTGCCAATTTTCGCATCAACCTAATTCTCGGACAACTCCATTCAAGCTACTTGAAAACCATAATACAGTGTATTAAAACTCCGAAAAGTCTTTAAACATGCTACATTTCCGATTCTTGGAAAATTGTCCATATCTAATTTATGATAATTTCGTACATAAATAGTACAACCACAAAGCTAGATTCATTTTAGAGCTTGAGGCCTCTATTTTCACAAAGCATTGTTCATTTTCCTCCTAGGTATTTTTACATGCAGCAGGAGGGTTAGTGTTCAAATACTTCTTGGATCCACTATACGTGCGTAGAGGTTATGTAGTTCCTGTACTCTCAAAATGACGCGAGTAGCTCGTAGAGGGTCCCTGACATTATTTGAGTCATCGAACTGATAAAAAGTCTATATTTACCCATTCTGGTCTATAAATTCGTAGATAAAAGTCTGCCTAGACTACAGTCTAATTTTCGTGGTAAAAAGATAATAATAGCGAACAATTTGCTGTAAGCGATTCGTAACTAGTCCGCGGATCTTATTCAAAGTAAAACTTTTCTAAGCCAACTATAGTAAATACAAGCCGAATATAAATGTACTTTTTCGTTTAATAATTTTTACAAGTTTCCAGTAGGATCGTTCGAGGTATACACAGTGTCGCCAGAAGAGGGGGGGGGGGGGGTTCACGAATTGAGGGGAATAGATTGCCCTCTCTCTCTCTCTCTCTCTCTGCCAGTACCGAAGTATGCACGACAGAGACGAAAGGCGTCACGTGGCCGGTTCGTGGCGGAAGCGTGGGGAATTAGAGTGGGGGGACAAGTCTTGATCTGGCGACACTGAGTATACATAACCTCTACATGTAGATAACGCCAGCCATCATTTATTTGGATGTTTGGACGTTGACCGCGACCGTTACTCGCGGAGATAGCACCTTATTACGTGCGATAATGCTTTCGTTGACTTAGGATCAGCGAGCGGTCCCGGTCAGGCGTTCAACAAGGCATCGACGACGTGGTTGTCGACCTCGTATTCAGAATTGGTCCCCATAGGTTTCCCCGCTGCGCGTCCCGGCGCACGTGTTATATGTGAGATCATCGAGTAACATGAAACGTCATGTTCAGCATTCCTGAACCTTCCCGCATCGTCCGCTTCAATTTCGCTCGAAAGGTCCACCCTCCTTATTAGATTTTCTGTTATGGAGACAGGCGTAACGATGGTGGACAAAAGCTTTGGCAGTGTGCAATTTTTACAATATAAATGTCCATAGTTCTGACAGAAAAATTGAAATGTTACTGTTTCAAAATGAGGCTATTTCTACGCTTTATTATATCTTAGAATAAGCAAACAAAGGAACAACAAAAACATGACGAAGGTATCAGTACAGGATACAAAACATTTCCGCAATTTTGCAATATAAATGCTCTTGAAAAATAAACATTCAGTAAAATCGTTTTCGCAGTTGTGAATATTTTACTATAAAAATTGTACTGTCTTTATTTATAGTTTTGTTCAGCATTTTATAGTTGGTACGTGGCATTGTATTTCACGAGAAAAGTAAGAACAATGAATAACAATCCGACAAAGAAAGAGTGGCAATTTCCATTTTAATTCGATTTCGAAAGCTTGTAACAGTTGATACATATATCACCCTGTTGACACGCCATTTTGTATATGTATGTATAGTTTCATACAAATATAAATTGCATGTTATTTTCAGTGAATACTTTCTTTCGACGGTATATTCTTTTAGTCCCTTTTTCACAATTTTAGAAGCTTCCGATACAATACAGAAATTATATAATTTTCATGTCACGTAAATATGTTAATAGAGTACAGCGCACAAATGTTTATTAGCATTCGCGATGCATTTGCAGTTTTGTGCAAGTGAAGAAGCACGATCTACCGAAATAACTCGTTGCTACACTTCATTAACTAATAACAAAAAAATAGCTGCAGCAATTAGAACGCAAGTAGAGTGTGACTAAACAAATTGGAGTTAGTTTTACATGTGGACACGGATACGCGTCTTATCGCCGCTAATAATAGCAATCAAAACCAACTCCGCAAACATCCGCATGAAGACCTTCTTCTTTCCTTTTTAAAAATATTTTTGCTTATTTTTTAGAATGCTAAGTTTGATTCAGCTTACTTCGCAAGTTATTAATACAACAGTTTCAGTTCCGATCTACACCAACAATGTTTTACGTATTTATCTATGCAATGAAATTCTGAAGGTCTAGGTTTGAAAAATTTGAATATGTTTCCCGTTATTCGAATTTGACAGCTTGCAATTATTCAAATGTTCTACCTATTTCCATGTTTCGAGGTTCAAACGTTTGCGAAACATGAATAGTCAATGCACCAGCAAAAATGTTTATGAATTACCTCGATAAGTGGCAAACATTCTTCAACGCAACAATAGAGAACGAAGTTGATACGAGCTATCGTTCAAAGAAAAAAAAAAACGGTGATAAATTGTTAACTATCACACACGCTACAAGTTCGTTATCTAAAACGACCTCACTTTTCAAGTGCAACATTTTATTTTTCGAGCGTTTAAAATCGTTCGAATAATCATGAGCTTATGCATGAAATGCATGCAGCGTATGATGTATTATCATACAGTGAATGGGCTCTGTAGGCACGTTCGTTGCTGTTATACCTGGCGACATGGTTGCTGCCCGTTGAAAAAAAATGTCTCGGTAAAAAGCAGTTTACACCGAGCGATCAAGGGTTAAAAATATTAAAAACTGTAATTGAAACAGCGTAATTAAACTGCGCTCGAGTAAGGCTCGCCCGTTAGCGCGTGTTTATTAATTTGTCGCTGGCAATTAGCAGCCGCGCAGTAGAATATGCTTCTCCCCTTTACTTCGGTTCTACCCACGTGATACTTCGAACACCGGCTACTTCGAACGGTATGCAGATTGGCCGGCTACAAGGTCACCATTATTGCTACAATTAATTTTAATTGCCGTTTCGGGTGAACGGATTGCCGTCGCCAGATACATAAAACGTTCGAACGGGAATGTTTTAATGCTACGCTTCCCGGCTTTCGCGCGCTCCGAAACGATTTATATCGTTTTTCGATTTCGCAACGTGTCCACCGCCGAGCGAATTTTTATTCCACGGCCGATTACGTTCGCGAGAAAACATTGCTTCTGGTGGTAATCTTCCGCTGTGAAGTATAACTTCATTCATCCGTCAGCGATAGCGTTAGCGTCTCCGCTATCAACGTTGCGCGGACTCGTGTCGTTTCGTGCGAAATCTCGTTCGGCAAACAGTGTTATCAATTAATTCACTAGCCCGCACATTTCGTCTGTTTATAAACGCTCCGGCCGCAGATTATTTTCATGGTTACATCAGAGCAGGTTGTTGAACTCTTCCGTGCAATGACCTTCACCGAAACGATGTTCGGCTCGCTTCCTAATACAGCGCGATTGTGCCAAAATATATGCGCACGATTTCAAAGTAATCGCTACAATTTATTTTACAACAATTTAAAATTTCATTTCGCAATGATTTAAGGTAGTGGAGGCTTTACAAAATTTATTCCATAAAACAGTAAAGAAAAATTGTGCGTTAAATTTCGAGGTCTCGTTCGGAGCTTCGGTCTTCGAATCTGTGGTGGAATCAATCGCGAAAAAATTACGAGGAGTCGGTTCGAAAAAAGGCGTGCAGCTCGAGAGAATTTGCATGCCGCCTCCTGGACCGATGCAATTTTAACCGAGCGCTGGTGTAATCGACGAGGAGGACGTTACGGGGGTTATCGCGGGCTGAACGCGTTTCATTTGATTCCCCGATTAAACGATAAATCGCGGCGTCAGCGATCCGCGTGTCCGAAAAGAGTCGGTCTAGTTCGCAATTAATTCGACTCGGCCGCGGCGACGCTTGTGAAACTCGCTCGCGGACTAAATATCAGAAGCGCCGTGCCGAGCGTCGATTGGCCAATAGGTCGTGTAAGATGAAATGTAGAAGAAGCTTGCGACATCAAGGAAGAGCTCGGGACATTGACGAAGAGGGCCGTTCGCGTGGCTGAACGTCCAATAATGGGCCAAACTCGATTCACAGATCGGCGGGGGCGGGGGAGGGGGGGAGTAAAACAACGAAACTTTTATCGTTCTATCCTACCGTGGCACTTGTCGATCAATTCCTGAACTGCAGTTTCCGATACTTTATAAATGCCCTTTTTTTTATGTATGCTGCACGGTGACGTTTTGTCGGGCCGATTATCCATCGAGCACGTGTGTCGCGTTTGTTAAGGTTTAGGCCACCTGTTAGGCACGTTAAGACGCGTGAAGCGTCATTATAAAACTATTCAAGGTCGTATGTAATTATTGACCGTGGACTGTCGAAGTTCAATGAGCACCGGATAAGATACTGAGTCATTGCAACGGTGAATAATACGCGATACATTATTTGTTGCAACAATGACACAACTTCGAAATTGATGCTTTTGCGTGGTTAACGCGAAGGCGCTGAATGACGGCATCATGATGCTTATAATTGTTGCAATGATATGTGAAACATTGAATTTCCGACAGACACAGCAGGTGATTTAAGGTAAATTCTGGGATTGGGATATTTTTGTAAAATCAATCCGAATTTATGTCAATTAGTATGGTATTATTTCGACTTTTATTTTGAGTTTTTCTTTTTCCTCCCGATATTAATTGTCATATTTTTGTAAAATCAATCCGAATTGATGTCAATTAGTATGGTATTATTTCGACTTTTATTTTGAGTTTTTCTTTTTCCTCCCGATATTAATTGCCTTTCCCTTTTCAGTCGTCTGTTACCTTCAATAAAAATGATTACGAAGGTTATTTCTGTCCTCCCCTATGCGAGATTGTTTGCATTATTATTAGAACATTATACGTTAAATTAATCAGCAGAACTCGTGAGAAAAGTTGTTCTGCCATAAAGAAAGTTATATTTATATTTATAAATAAATTCCGTCCACGTTGATAAACTTCTGAATTTTCTGAAACTTTATACGTCACACAACTTCAAAATTCCACAGGTTAAACAATTCCTAAAATTTTGATTTACCTCTAATCAAACTAATCGATGCGGTTTCGCTCATTTATCACGTTATTCTTCGGAGCCATAATTCGACGTCGCGTGAATAATTACGAGGGTCCGAAGGAAATTCGAAATACACATCTCACGCTCCCCTCTGCGCTCTTTTTTAAGCTTTCAGGACCTCCCGCGTGTAAAAACACTTTCGTCCGGCTTTTTACCCCATGGTGTTTCACGCTCTCTTCGTCTCACCTTATCCCTTGTTCCATCCTACGCGGGATCGCCTGAAGGAATGCACGAAACCGTTGTCCCTATCTATCTTCCAGAACACTTCAAGAACTTCACTCTCCCATCGGAACGTCGACGTAACACGCTTAGGCCATTGACGCATTTAGAACCCATATATCATTGATCGACGCATGAAGTGCCGCAAATTGCTATCCAATTGTGCATAACTTTTCTATCTCCAATGAATTATATATTTAATGTAAAATGTAGGGCGACCAAACTGAATATTTACAAAAGCAATTCCCATAAATTCTTTTTAATCTATTGCACTTGTCAATTCAAAATTATGCAAGAATATGCAGTATGTTTTTCAAGTCAAAAGATTGCGTTAGTCTGGAGTAATTGCAGTGTCACAGTATTTTATTATAATACTCTGGGATCATATTTTTAAAATTCTGAAACTGTAATTTTAGGTTTAAAACATAGATAGTAAGAAAATAAGATACTGTAAAAGTTCTACTAGCACTATGGCGTTATATTTACAATACAATTTTTGTGTAATATACAATGTAATCAAGATATCTAAATGAACTTCATAATGAAAAATTTTAAATGTCTGTAGATTTATACTTTTTCATACGAATTAAAAATAAATGCCCTAGGTAGGCAATCAATAAAATAGAAATACTCAACGTCAGAATTTTGTCATGTTTTAATTTCAGTGAAATGGATGTGCAAATTAAATAAAATAGTTTATAGAGTCACAGATTGAAATCGTATGAATATATGGGTAAACTAAGGAATTTTGTGCAAAATGAAATTCTTGGAAACTCACTGGTTCCCTTAATAATGTTAATGCGTTATCGGCAAAGGGAAAATATTATCGCCTACAATTGCACTTTACGTTTCTCCGTGTTTCCCACGCTCGTGGTTGATTCAAATTCATAAAAATCCGACCTAGCTATGAATACCATAGCATCGGAGCTGTGCCGATGTTGTATAACTCATTTTTTCATTTAAAATTCTAATATCGGTTAACATTGAATAGGCGTAGAGGTGCAGTTTCCGGGTTTTTTTTCATATCCACTTTTGGTAAGAGAAAGTAGACAGTGTATTGACAGAATGCGCGGTGGAAAGAGTGTTATCTATGAAAGCGAAAATGTTGTTTGTAGAAAGTATTTCCTACTCCTTTTACACGATGCCGAATTGCACTCTAAAATAATTATACGTAAAAAAAACGTGACTTTCCCAAAAATTAATGAAGACTAATGCATTTCGTAAGATGAGGACTAATTATAAAATCATGACTTACAATTATAAAACTGTAAACTTTCCCTAAATTAATTCTTAACCGTAAACATTCGAAGCTATTTTATTGCACATGACTAGTCTGCGAAATTCGTGCATTTATGACACAATTGAGAAATTTAAAAGAGTAGGGCGATTTAAAAAATTTCAGAATGTTAATATACTGTGTTTTCAGTCTGTCAAAATTGTTAGAGAAACAACGAATTTTCGCACAACCATCCACAGACTATTCACCACCATTTGATTTCTAATAGCTATTGGTCAGATTACTCACAATCGATCACGATCCATCAAATTTCGTCGCATAATCTCAAGTCTGCCATTCGGGTATTGTTAGAGGCCTGTTCACGTTCCGAATGGCGAAAATTCGAATCGGCACTAAGCAACCGCGTGCGCGGAGAGTCCTCAAGCGGTTTCGCATGAATGTTGCAGTAGCTGCGATCGTGCATTATGCATGCTGGATAATTCGTGACTTTTGATTACGTCGTGTCATCAGCGCTTTATCGGTGACTCCATTGTCCTCCGCTATAATCCACGAGCGCATACACGATTTATACGTTGCCCGTCATCCCCCCAGCCTCCACGTTGCCGACATTTGTCCTCGCGGCGAGCCTGTCCTCTGTTGTAATTACGAACTTGAAAAGTGCTTTCAACACATGGAACTGTGGCTTTCTATCGCGTTCGTTTCGAAATTATTTCTTCTTTTTTATTCTTAAATTCTAAAGTCGATCTTCTTGTTTTTTAGGCACTGCGTTCAGCGATTGTTGCACTATTCTTATCACTAATTTTGTTCCCCTGAAGAACCTCAAGTCTTGTTTTTTTTTTTATTAAAGAGTCCAAGTCATTTTAAATAATTAAAACAAAAACCGTTCTGTTCTGAAGGGTATGTATCGAGATTGAAATTTATTTACTGAAATGTACTATAGATCGACGAATGCAAAGAAAGTTTCAAATTATATTTCCCACAAAATTTTCCGCATGAGAAACACGAGTAGAAAAATTGTTTCCCATTTTATAAATAAATTGGAAAGGATACGTTAGATCTTACTCTCTCAAATTTTTATTTTTTGAAACTTTTATTTGTTACTAATGAATCACGAGAAATCTCGGTTTGCACGAGGATCTGGAGTAATTAATATTTGACCGACCGTGCGCGTTGTGGATGATTCTTCTGTCATCGAAAATAACATTCTTTCCCTTAACTCCCTTCTCGAGGGACGGTTATCGTTCTCCCTTCGTTGATCGAGCAACCACCCTTTCTCCGCACGAGCCATTAAACGTGGTACACGTAAGTTTGTTAAAAAAAAAATATACGGTGAAGAGGAAGAGAGAGAGAGAGAGAGAGAGAGAGAGAGAGAGAGAGAGAGAGAGAGAGAGAGAGAGATAGAGAGGGAGAGAGAGGAGAAAGAGAGGAAGAGGGGAGAGAAGAGCAGAAGAAAACAGCGTGTCACTTTCCCAGTTTCAATAACCCGGTGATCCCACTTTCACCCTCGTGGGGTCCCGTCGAGGGAACGGTAAAAGGGAAAACAGGGTGCCCGTGTTACATGGGGCACCATAATGATCGTGCGTCATGCGGGATGCGAACAACCTTGGGCTAGCGGTACCGTGAGTAACTATAGTGGGAACTGCGGTTAGATCATCCCGTGATTCGTGCGAGCGATCCTCGCGTTCTCTGTTTCGTTCGACAATCTTACCTTCTTTCGTACTGTTTAATATCGGGCTGTTACAGGGCCCGGATATATATTAGTATTTTTGCTCAATATATGAGCCGTTTATTTTGAAAGTGGCCTAAGTCCACTTATACTTAAATCGAGATATTTAAAAGTGTACGTATAGGATACCAATGGGCCCTACTGCTCAAGTGTATCTAAAAAGAGTTAAATTTACAGTTCCTATTCAAATAATAGCAATTATTAAGCGAATAATATGTGTTTTCTTACCAAAACTGGAGTTAAGCCACTTTCAAAGTTAACAACCAGATTCGTTATAAAATTTGAAAGAGCCCAAGTTTATTCCACATAATTTTAAAGTGGTGTCAATACAGTATTTTCGAACTTTCTTGGTCTACCCCGACGTGGTAACAAATCCAGGATTTTAAACTTTGCATTCTCATCCATTGATATCTTATAGAAAATTTTATATAGTTCATCTCTCAAAAAACGCATCCAGCATATTTTTAACCAATTTATTGTTTCTCCGTTAGAATCCTTTACCCTTTTAAAAATTGCGTCCTCCAAAAATTTTGTTGATATGAAATCCTCTTGTTTCGTTTCATTTAGAACAAAGTTATTACCTTTCCGGCACTTTTCGATAATGTCCTTCGAACATTATCAATAATGGTTTGGACTTAGGCCACTTTCAAAGTGATGGTTTTAATAATTGAACTAACTGCGAAAACTGATGTGTCCAAAATTGTCGTATATACTCTGAATATACTTAACTGCAAATGTTGTTTATGACAAATAACTTGAAGTTGTACACGTAATAAAGGGCGACAAAAAATAATTGACAAATGGACTCAGGCCACTTTCAAAATAAACGGCTCATATATTAATATTTCATAACTAAAATTATTTCTTAAACAAGTCCGAGTTAAGGAGATAATTTCTAAATCGTAAAATAATGAATCTGGACGTAATTCAGGACAATATCGCTGTCCGAATGCTATCATTGTATTGTGCGTGTAAAATCGAGTCTGGTTAGCGTCGGGGACACCATGTATAAGACTGGAGCGGTGATGTGCGCCGAGATCGACCGACGCTGGTGAAATGGAAGTGGGAACCTTGTCGAGGAGTTACAGGAAAGAGGTGAAAGTCCATAGCCACACCATAACCGACGGCATGGCGGTGCCATTCAGTCGTGGCGGCGTCGTTCACTGGGAAGGCAGCTCCGTGAACGAGCCGAAGTCCAGTCGCGACTGGACTCGCTCCACTGGCTCCCGGAGCAGTGTAGATGAGGATTCCGCTAACTTACTCATGGTACCGCTAGGCCACAGTGATTCCCAGTCTGTGCACGGCTCGTCCCCGCCACCATGCCGCTTCATGCTGCTTCACGCTGCGTGGCTTCCGGGTTTTCCCTTTCCGGCTCGTAACACACGCGTGGCTGCTGATGGGACTGAAATAGAATCACCGTCAATATTTTCAACTTCCTTTCGACTTCAATACTTCTTACAATCGCTCCACGTTCATTAGATAATTATGCACTGAAACCTAATCGCCTGAGCAGAATGTAACCATTTTTTCTACTACACCGTATTACGTAAACGCTTCGAATGAAATGACTCGTTAACACTAGAACTGTGAAACCTGTCAAAATGGTGAGTCTCAAAATTTTTAATGCGACACTTTAATAATTGTGCTGTTCCAAAAGTGAAATTATTCGAGTGTGAATTTTTATATTGGTTTTATTTATAAAAGGTAATTTTATAGACAGTTTGGTAATTTTTGAAAAATTCATTAAAAGATCCTAGGCTTTCAAAAATTATGAAATAATCGCCGGTAGACAATGTGACTAGAGGGATAATTTATTTTCTGAGCTTATGAATAGATTGCAACTCGAATCAGTAGAGATATTAAGAGAAGTGGAGAGTATCGACCCTATTATTTTCGAGCCACTAAAATTGTTGGGGAAACGAAGAAATTCGGTAATTTCCGTTTCCTGCGGCGGAAAATGGATATTTTACAGGAAGATTTGCAGTCTACTCACGATGGTTAATAAAAAGAATTTCTGTTTCTGCGGACTGACTCTAAACATTTCGCTCGGAGTGCACACGGATCGGTGATGTTTTAAAATAAATATGAATGCCGAAGTGGAAACACGTATCCCTAATGAGTTCGAGGCAGATGAATATGAAGAATCAGCAAAAATCAGCATGCTCCTCTTGCTTTCTAAACCTCAATTGATGTCTCCCTGGAGAGATCCTCGTGATCTAGAAGCGGATCATAAATCACGTGATCGTCTAGCGGCTGTCAGTGGATATTCGTCTCGGCGACAAGGATTTTCCTGTACGTCGTAGACGTTCGTTAACTGCGGTGTACAGAGCTATGCATTTCAGTTCAGACATCAGAGTATCTTCCGTAGCTACATCATTCCCGGACATCGTGACATTTAACAGTCAGGTCCATTCATGCTCGATCGACTGAAGAATAGATATCGATAGACCAAGATTCTGCAAACTTTAAATATGCGATAACAGAATTATTTAAAAGTTTCATTTTTAACGTTAGGTCAAAAGATTTCAGTGGAAAAAATTGAGATGCTTCATTTGAAAAAATGGCACCCAGGCTGCTGGTATACAATACAATGAACGCTTGTCTATCTGTCTCAAAAAGGCGCGGCCCTATCGGCCATGACATTACACAGCTCAATAAAATCGTTCTACAAGGTTTATTATCAGCGTCGATCAGCTTCAACTACAAGAATATTACCGTGCGATCGACACACTCGGTAGATCCGCGATCCCTCGCCTCGTCCACGCGCTACGAAAATTGGCCGTATCGCCGTGTTCAGATCGAAACGGAACAATGGTTGTGCAAGCATCTCGAGGTATGTCAATTAACTGGGTTACAGGTGCGATAGCTGAATCGGGCCTTTTCTTCTGTTTTGCTCGGCCACGACTTCCTTGTTTCCTTGGGAATCGCGATGGCGAAAAGAGTCTTACAATAAAATGCCACCGACGATGAGTATCACTGTATAATTCAATCGTTCGAATTTCTTTTTTTTTTTTCAAATGACATATAGATAGTTTATTCGATTTTTAAATACACGTTGACCGACATCTTTTAATGATTTGCAAGTGTACATTTTTTCACAAGTGTACTTAATCATATTTCAAGTCTGCATTTTTAACGGAACGACACATACACTATAGGACGCTTGAATGTCAAGATTAGCAAGAAAACTGTTCATGCCACAAGATCCTAAGTCAACTGTAATGAAGCATGGCAACAGTTGCTAAGTAAGGGGTCTAAAAATTGATTTGATTACTGGTTACAGTTAAGTGACTCTGGCAGCAACAATGATCCATCGACTGTCCCACGAGGATCTCGAGAATCCTGCGGTTCGAGTGACCAGATCGTTGCCAGGCGGTCGTGGAATACATTATCAAAGTCAAAAATCTCGAACAAGCCTGAGACGAAGGAGAACGGATCGGTTGATGGATCTCATTTCACTTTTCGTGGCTCAGAAGAGCTCGACGCGGCGTTGCAACCGGGTTGCACAACCGTTCCTCATAGCTGGTCGACCGTAGCTTCGAACGAGATTCAATCCTGGCCAATCTTATCCTAGGTCTAGCTGGCACGATCGTTCGTCTGGCTCGGCTAGGTTGGGCTAGATCACGTATTACGCTGCTGCAACAAACTTTCTCCCCGAGGACGATGCACCCGGCCCCACCAGCCTCTTGCATCCGTCGCTGCGATACGAACGCTCTCGGCCAGCCGTTTTTCCTTGCAATTATTAACCCTTTGTACTCCAACGGCGCCTGCGAAACGAGGCTCGAACTGGTCGTACAAATTTAAACCGTCCTACCACTATTTTATTCGTGGACAAATAACCCTCTCGCGAATATTTTTTTCAATTTTGGTCTTTAAGCGTTTCGTTGAAGACGGGTCCTTCATTGGTGCTAATTTTAAACAATTTTATCTACTATTCGTAGTGAGAGTAGCTAAATACAGTGAATTCACTCCTCGGCGTCCGTGGCCCCTCACAGGTCATACGCCGGTAGTGGGGATAATTTCGCGACGTCTATCATCCAGGCCCTGGCGTCATATACAGAGAAATCAAAAGAAATTAACCCACCGTCCAGAGTTCGGGTCTATTTTGACCTGAAGTATTAAAATACTTATTCCGTTGCTTACTTAAAATGAGTCCAGGTATTTATTTAGTAATTCAAGACACACAAATGTAGGGTTATGAATGAGACACTGTATTAGAATGATTGTTTAGAGTGACTGTGGACGCGACATTGCGGCGCCAACGTGTTTGGGTCCGGCGTGAAAGGGAGTCTGTTTGGGCCGAAGTGTGAAAGAAGAGTGTTTGGGTCTCGGTGACAAGAGTAAAGTGTTTAGGGGCGCCAAGCGCAGGGCGTATGTGACTGTTTGGGTTTTCCGAATTGATGTGAAACTGACAGAGAGAGAATGAGAGTGCGAGAGAGGAAGAATGAAAGTGGGCCTTGGATAAAAGGGACGAATGCGAGGGATGTTGTGTCAGTCAGCAGAGAGTCAGTCGGTAGAGAGTCAGTCGGTTGAGAGTCAGTCGGTAGAGAGTCAGTCGGTTGAGAGTCAGTCGGTTGAGAGTCAGTCGGTAGAGAGTCAGTAGAGCGAGAGTTGGAGAAGCGAGAGTTAGAGTAGCGAGAGTCGCGAGCGTTATTAAAGTATTTAGTATCGAGTTGTCATTAAGTATCGAGTTGTCGAAAGAGTATAAAGGACTATAGTGAAATCGGTATGAGATCACTCCACCCGTTACGTCACACCTAAGACGTAGGAGTTTCCTTTGAAATATTCCTACACAAATATATTTTCCCGTGCCCACCACTGTACGGAAAGGTCAAATTGTATAATAACAATAAACAAATGAGTCACGCTTAGCAGGTCGGTGGCGATCGATTCCGGCGTCGTCAGCACACGGCTCCATCGCCACGATTATTCCGCGACGGTTTCTGCGAATCCCGGACTGTCAGTGAAACAGCTTTTGTTTTCGCAGATCGCGCGAATGTAAAGATTAGTGAAGTCGACGAGGCTGAATGGTTCTGTTACGAGCTCCCAAATGGGTTCCTATGAAGCTCGAAATGACTCGAGCAGGAAGTCTATTCGCGAAGTTTAACCAGATACGAAGTATTCCTGAAAGTCTTGACGAACCGATAGCTTTGAGGCGCGCAAAGTTCCCCGGTTGAAATAAAATAATACAAATTAGCATTACTTCAAAGACGAAATAAGGAGGGGGACGAGAATTTATCAACTTCGAGGTTCGAACTCGGGGCCTTTCGCGAGATTAGAAGTTTCTTTCGTGGCGAAAGAAACTTCAGATTCTGGTTTTGCGATTTCCCCTGTTAACCCCTGCACATTCTTCAAGTTTTGCGTGTTACGAATTAAATTCGACTAATCCCAATTAAGAGAACGAAATCTGTGATCATACCGAGTGTAAGCACGTGGTAAATTAAATTATTTTAATTAAATGTACATTGACAAAGCTCCAATAAATAAATTTATTTTCTACTGCATGTGAAAATAAAAATTAACACCTATCGCCGAAATAGTTTATTGAATAAAGCAAAGACTGAAGGGATAAGATTCGTGAAAATAATGTTAATCCTTTTGTATTCGGGCGAGCAAATTTGATCGACTATTTTAGTACAAATTTTCATTTAAATCTCGACAAATAATTTCGCCACTTGGCACGGCAGTGAGCTGGTTAAAATTATTTGCAGGAGAGAAATGTTCGAAAAATGCGTTAAGAATCTATGAAAGTGGATTTGATGGTAGGAGAAGGAATAGTTCGCTGGGGAACGAATCCAGGCGTTATCAAATCGACGATTTACTTGTCTTTCAGGGAAAGACGCAGAAATAACGAAATTGTGTCGAGAACGATCAAAAGTTTGCCGTCGCTTCTGCATAATGCAACTGACAGTGTTCAGGAGAATCGGCCGGTCTCGACGGTGAAAAATTCGATGCGACTTGGCGGCATTAAAACTCGGGGTTTACGCGTTACCGCCGCAATTTCGTCCCGAGGGGAACTGATTGAGGGAGTTTTTTCCTCGCAGTCATCGTCTCGGTAGCTAAATTAGTTTCACGGGAGCGAGCGTAGGAGTGGAAGAAAAAACAAAAAGAAAAAAAATACTGGAGGATCCACGCGAGATGGAGGATAAAAACGCGCAGACACCCGAGAGTGCGGATGTTGCCCGAAGCCGGCCACCTGCGATTCGCTTCTTCGAAGGCGAGTTCATTGGCAAATCGACCCTAAAAAAAGCAAACATAGCTGTTCCTGGACCATTCGCTGCCACTTGAACGTTCAATGGATTTTTTCATCAGTCCCAAAACTCATTCCGTGAATAACAATTCCTTTTACGAATGAAATCCATGAACCCTCATACGCTCCTAGAAAATATTTGTATAAAAGAGACTAGAATAATAATTTGCCCATTTTTGTTCTACTTATTCTCTAGAAGAATAATAATCAATACATTTAAAGCCAGGAATTCTTGCTTCAAAGCGAGGAACTCGTTTTGCTTCTCGAAAGTCGAAATGGATCTGCATTCCAAGCAGAAACCACGTTGTCTATTTATGTGCTATGCACGCTAATTTCGTTAATAATAAAGAGACGATAAATAACAGAGCAACACGAAGGTCTTATGTAACAGCGGGGTCACTGACACCGATACACTTTCTCCAGCATAGAATCATCTCTCGTAGACACATAGAAATATCCGCATCGGTTGAACAATTCAAAGCAATTCTTTTTTTTCAAAGCGATTTTTCACCAAGATTAAAATCCAATACAAGACGCAACAAAATTAAATTTTCTTACCTAAATATGAATAATTCAGGGTTTTCATGTAATTTTCAATTTCGCAGAATCTTCGATGAACATCAATATTTATTTAATTTCGATTATTTAATTTGCGAAATTTAATATTTGCACAAACATTTACAGTCCGGCTAATTGTATTTATTACTCCACAAATTTGGCGATTGAATTTCGGTAAAAATTCATTACAGTTCACAAGAGGCAATCTTCGTTTGCCCTCGCTAATGGCTTCTTATTGTAGGTTACAAGATGTCGGGCGGTCCCTGAGTGTAACATGTTTAACCAGGAAACAGTGTGCTTGCCCGTGGATACGTCGCATAAGCTGTCGTTACCGATTAACTCCTATTAGAAGATATCAGACGGTTCCCGAGTGTAACGTGTTGCAGCTAGAGTATGCTCTTGCGCGTATAGGTAAAATGTACTGCCTCTAGCGAGCAGCCAACTTCCCTCGTTATAAGATATTGAACGGACTCTAATTATGATATTTACACCAAGAGGCGCCGTTCGTGTGACCACTCCAGTAAACTAGATATTCTGAAGCCACTAGCTCGGTAAACAATTCTACTGTTTAATTCTCTTATACAAAATAGTCACTGAATCTGTCAGGTGTCTACAAAAGTTTCAGTTTTCTCAATTTTCCTTTATTTATATACGTCGTACGAAGTCTGTTACCAGTTGATAGTGAAGTTGTTTATTTAGCATAAGCTGGTTATTGTACAAACTGATTGGGGAAGGCTGAAACTCGACTCGATATTAGAAAGAATATATTAGAGGTACCCATAAGTAATCAATTATTTGCAAAGAATTTGTTTTGCCTTTGGTTCTGTACCGATCGTTGAAGAGGAAACACGTATTCTTTTACAGTTTTCGGCAAAGCAGCCTGTGTTCAAAATATTCTAAAAAGTATAATTTTTTTTACAAACCTGTATCAAAATGGCGGCGTCCGTACCTTCCGATGATCATATTCGTCGTTGCATACTTTTTCATTTTCATGCGGGATTTAATGCAACGGTAACAACAAAGAAAATTTGCGATTTTTATGGAGATGTATTGAAGGTCAACAAGTGTCAACGTTGGTTCAGAAGGTTTGCTCCCGGTGATTATGATCTCTCTGACAGGCCTCGAAGTGGATGAATTTGATGATGACACCCTAAAATCTCTAGTGGAAGCTGATCCAAAATTAAGTATACAAGAATTATCGAGAAGTCTTGGGTCCACTATGGTCAACTATACAAAGGCACCTACACGAAATGGGAAAGGCATATAGGCAAGGAATATGGGTACCGCATCAATTATCTGAGACCAACAAGAATATTCGTTGATCAATTTGCACTTCATTGCTATCCAGATTTCGTAGAGATCCATTTTTTAGCAAAATCGTTACCGGAGATGAAAAATGGATTCTTTATGATAACAAAAAGCGTTCCAAGCAATGGCTTTCTGCAAATCAAACCGCAATATCAACTCCCAAACCTAGCTTATCACTTAGAAAGGTGTTACTGTGCATTTGGTGGGACGGTCGTGGCATAATTCACTTTGAGTTGTTGAAACCGGGAGAAACAGTTACTGCTGAGTTGTATTGTCAGCAATTACAACGGCTGTATTCAGAACTATTGAAAAAGAGGGCATCTTTAGTCCACAGAAAAGGTGTAATACTGCAAATTGACAATGCCCGGCCCCATACAGCGAAACTCACTCAGGAAAAAATCAAAGAATTGCAATGGGAAGTTTTACCGCACCCCCCGAACTCACCGGATATTGCTCCCTCTGACTATCATTTTTTCAGATCTCTGGAGCATTATTTAAGAAATAAAACATTCTGCAGAAGATGTTAGGAGGCACCTTGAGTAATATTTTGCTTCACGAACCCTGGATTTCTATAAGAGGGGGATTGAAAATTTGCAGGAAAGATGGCAAACTGTCCTTGATAACGATGGAGATTATATAATAAATTAATCCTTTGCACTCGAAGTTCTTTTAACTCCAAAACGAAACATTTCTTTCGACCTAGAATATTTCTCTTCTATATATTTTTTCTTCATGTTATACATACGATAATGGTGAAATTTACTCTTACAATACTGAAGTGTTTAGTAGTTTATTACATACAAACAAATTTAATAATGTCAAAAATATTTTGAATAATGATACAGCAATTTTTAGGGGATTGAAAATTTGCAGGAAGGATGGGAAACTGTCCTTGATAATGCTGGAGATTATATAATAAATTAAGACTTAAAAACTTGAATTTACTACAAAGTTTGTTTTAGATTTCAAAATAATTGATTACTTATGGGTCCCCCTAATAGTTCGACACGCGTAATCCGGCAGAATGGGGAGAATCTCGCGTGGCGACACAGCATAAGCTGATTCCAGCGAAGTCTTTTCTTCCTTCCTCATCGTGGTGTCCCGGCGTGACCGCGATCACCGCGGAACGTTACATATCTCTCGCGCCGGATAAAAATATACCGTGGGAGCGATGACTCGGGCATAAAAATATAGCGAAATGCAACCGCGGACCGTACACACTCTCGCTTGTTCGTATCTCGAGAAGGGAGCGCGCCGGAGAAAGCCGGGATTCGCGAAACACCGTCCGAACGAGACGCGACGGAATTTACGAGCCCGCAACGGCCCGCCGAGCAGTCGTGCCTTCGATTAGGGCAGAGAGCAATTTTCGTTGACTAATCAGTGACGAAGATATAAGAATTAAAAGTTATTGCCCGACATATACTGTACAATTTTTAAGAAATTCTATCAGTTGTAGAAATGGCAACAGTCTGAATCGAAAAATATCGGTTTTTAAGTTGATAGATCAACTTTGATTGATTACTGAAAAAATATTTAAGATATCAAAAAAATCCCTCGCTACATTTTAGAGCACTGTATGTGGAATATTCGTCTAAAATTTTAAGCAAATCAGACGTAGCGGGAATATATAATTTCGAAAAAATTTGTTTAAAGTATCCATGCTACGTTTCCAAATTATCAATTTTATCTACGAGCCTGGATTATTATATTACAGAAATGTATTATTTTCTGGAACATTTTTTAGATAGAATAAAAATCTATATCTAGGTAATCCCATTCCCAAAGCGGGAAAACGGGGATTTCCATGGGGTTTCATCTCGACGAAGCAGAAGGTCCTACGAGACAACCCCCGTAAAGTCAATATTAAATTATCCCCTTAAACGAAAATTTTAGTCCCAACTAATACGATGCAGATTGTTACGGAAATTTTGTCCAACTTTTAAATAGAGTTATTAAAAATGTATGTATGGCAGATACTAATAGCGAACTTTAAATGACGAGGTTTCACTCGGACGCAATTTTTATCCCCGTTTTTATTATTATATATATCTAAATAACAATTTTTCAAAAATTTACAAATATCTTCGAACGTGAATGTAACAACATTTATTCCAAAAAAAGTTGTCGCTGCTGTAAGGTTGTCAATAATTCACTTGGACATTCCATACCAACACACCTTAAAACAAAAGTTTTCTCATAAATCATCTTTTCATGATACAGAACTCCAAGCTTGTAAATTTTGTACACCCAAAAGAACGCAGGAGTTTTTAGGGGTTTTGTACATCTTAAGTTACAAATTAAGCGGAAGATCAAGTTGTTAAGCAACGCTTTTATTTGAAAAGCATCCATTCACTTTCGGTCTCTCAGCACGCAACAAACAATCCCGAACTCATCCCACGTGTGCAAACTTCGCGAGCACTTCCTCAAGCAGAAAGACAAGGGGCAGAAAGGTCTTCAACGCATTTTCTTAATTACACGCGCGCTTTTACCAGCCACAGTGCCACTAATTATAGTACACACACTCGGCCCGAATCTGTATCCTGCGCTTCCGTCAAAGAAGTGCAAGAAAGCAGCTCACAAAGAGTCGCTAACCCTTGAAAGTCCGCTGAACGCAAAGAAAGCCCTTTTCACTCCTGCCGCCCTTGAAGCATAGGTGAGAAACAATCAGTCACTTCGAATGAAAAACAAATAAACACCTGTAAGAAGAATTTCACTTACAATATTATTTTAGAGGTCTGCACAAGAAAGAGAACCATTTAAAAGGTTACCTGTTGTTCTGAGTCCACAAAATGTACAGGGTGTCTAAGCTAAATGGGGTCACCTAAACACTTTACGTTCTGTTGTATGGAAAAAATGTTCAGGATAAAGGGTACATGCTATGCTGTGAAAAGTTTCTTCGCAAAGTCATTCTTTTTACTAGATTTCAAGGTCACCAGTATTTTCTTAAATGGAACATTGTGTTTCTTCTTTGATATTGTTATAGAGTATGAAAAGACGAATCCAACGGCCCGAAGAACCATATCGTTTCGATCATTTAATCTCGAGGTATTTGCGTCTGAAAGCTATAAATATTTTGCCCTTCAGATACAAATATCTCGAGATTAAATGATCGTAATGGTACGGTCATGGAGGTCGTTGGATTCGTCTTTTTATGCCATACAAGAATATTGAAGAAAATATATGGGTTGTGTTCGAGAGTACAGCGATGACCGTGAAATCTCGTTAAAAAATTACCTTGTCTCAACTGTTCTAAATCGGTTGGTAAAGTTACAAGTGGTAACAGATTTGAAATAAACGACGTTATAATAAGTTTTGAAATAAAAGGGAGGGGAAGCTTCATGAAGGGTTAAGAGATCATATTCAACTGAGGCACCCTGTGCATACATCTCGCCAGGGAAAATGATAAAAAGATTTGTCTTAAAGCACCGGTCCAAGAGAATCTTAATACGAAAAACCACCCCCGAGGGAGGCCCGGCTTACAAGATCGTTTTAGGGGGTCGGCTCTGAATGAGCTCCGGGCGGAGCAGAAAAAAAATGATGCGAAGGAAAGCACGCGACCCACAAAGTCGACTAACCGTATAGATGATTCTCTCAAGAATTCCCCGCGCGACTGAGGAAAAAAAAAGAATACGATCTGTTTGAAAGCGTCAGTCGAAGAAAGAACCCGGTGTGTAGTCACACGAAAAACCACCCTCGAGGGAGGCTCGGGTTACATGATCGTTTCGACGGGGTTCTGAATGAGCTCGAGATCAAGGATCGAGAAAGAGAGGAAAAACCCTCGGCCTTCCGGAAACGTCTGGCCTGTACAATGAGCGCGATAGTCGCGGTACGAAAAATTCGCCGAGGGGTGGGGGCGGGAGAAAATGGCGAGCCGATGAGGAGTCGCAAGTGTCGCGTGTAACAGGCTGACTTTCGTCGCGGTGCAAAGAGCAAATGGGCGTTCGGCATTAAAGCCGGGTCATTGACTGGTGCGGTGGTTACACAGCATCCACACGCACGCACCCGCGCAACGATACGCGCCGCGTGTGCGCGCGGCCGCGCACGGATGGGACCGCGCTTTTACGCGTGGGAGTTATTAAAAGCCGAACGAACCGACGAGAAAAAGCGACCGGCTTAAAAAAGGAACCGAACGTTGCCATCTTTCTGCCGGGTGTCACGGGGGTTCGGTCGAACGATTCTAAAGACGGCCACGGGACCGTTCTAGCGAGTCCGACGTGCCATCGCATCGACTGAATCGTGGCACCCTGCAAAATCACCGGGGCAAGGACTTAATAATTGGTCTTACGCAGGAATAAACAGCCATCTTTCGTTTTTGGAAAAATTCTGAATTTATGGGGGAGGCTGGAGGGAGGATTGATACATTTTTATAGTATAGAAGAGAAGTGTACACTTATTGATCTGGAAATATTTTATCAACACTATGAATGTTATTAAATTACTGAATTTGTTAATGCTGAAATTAACTAGATCATAGTACAAAGTAAAAATTTAATTTTCAAGCAATAATTAGATTGCGCATGCTTATGCAAAATAGAAATTCTATGTTTTCATTGGAACTGCGAGACCCGTAGAAATTGTTGATTATTAACCCTTAGCACTCGAACGGCGACTGTAAGGCGCCACTAAAAATTGCTGTATCATTATTCAAAATATTTTTTACATTATTAAATTTGTTTGTGTTTAATAAATTAGTGACCATTTCAGTATTGTACGAGTACATCGCACCATTTTCGTATGCATAACATGAAAAAAAATACATAGAAGGGAAATATTCTAGGTAGGAAAAAATGTTTCGTTTTGGAGTTAAAATAGCTTCGAGTGCAAAGAGTTAATTATTTCTAATCTGCGACAGTGAAAACATTGTTTCCATAAAGTGTTTAACAGCTAGTTTTTACATAACATTATTTCTCGGTTTTTTGACGGTCAGAGACGATAATACCACTCGCTCGACAGGTGAAAATTTTTTTAGCATTTAATTGCGTCGAATTCGCGTCGATCATCGACACCTTTAATAGTGGAATTAAGCGAACCTTAACCTTCGAATTGAGCGGAAGAACGCCGAGAATGTAGCGCAACAACCTAAACCTTGCCAACGGAGGGAATTTAATCTCGACCACGCTTTCCTTCCTGTCGGATAACAAATACCGAGCTTGACAATAAGTCTCGGTGTTGCGGTCAGCTGACTGTTTGATAAAAAAAGAAAGGAAAGAAATAAGATAATCCTGTCTCGACTGCGATAACAGACGTTCGAAGTCGATGAATTGCATCTGAGAGCGTGCCATGAAATAATGTTTCTTGCGTTCACCAAGGTACCACGATTTTAAACTACCAGGTGTGTATGTGTGATGTCACTTGTCATTGTACAGGGTGTATAAAAAGTAATGGTCATCCGTCCTAGGGGTGAATCTACACCACTGGATTGGTGGACATTTATCAAAGAAACTTGCCGCAAAATTGTTTATAACAAAGAAAATTGTGGTTAAAGTTTTGTTTTTAAATCAACACCTTCTATACGTCGAGAAAAGAGAAAGTTTGAAAGGAACCATATGTCGCAAACAAATAGCCGTTAAAGTTTTTGCGAATTTTTGATTGTGTGGAGTTATACGTATACACAAAAGCTTACTACTACAGTCCACCTGACCGTGTCGATGAGACAGAACATAGTCGTGTGCGTGCTTCGAGACAAACGAAGTTTAAAGGGACATTCGTCGCTAGGCCGGTACCAAATCATTGTCACCCTGCCCATTCGGATCATAAATGTGAAGTTGCAAAATATGAAAGAAAATCTTGTGTCCACGAATACTAAATCTACATTATAAAATGATAATGTAAAGTACACTTACAAAATTTTCTATAATAATTTAACTAAAATAATTCTGTGATTTTAACCGCTTCGCTCACACGGACGTGTGAAGGTCAGGTTATACTAGACAGGCCAGACGCCGTGGGTCTATAAACGCTAGATAGAAAAACAGGGAATTCCGGAAAACAGGGTCAGCAACTCTGCCGCCAGAATTTGTTTACCTTGGTTTTGTATCTACATAGCGTTTATAGACCCTCTGTGTCTGACCTGCCTAGTATAACCTGACCGTCACACGTCCGTGGGAGCGAAGCGGTTAAAATCACAGTATTGTTTTATTCGTGGTCGCAGTAACTTCTTCTCATTCGCTGCCACGATTTCGTTAATTGTGTTGTGTAGAGTTTAGTGATTGTGTACTTTACATTAGTATTTTATAATGTAGGTTTAGTCCAGAGATGTAGATTCCCCCCTAGGACGGATGACCATTACTTTTTATACACCGTGTACACATTGATGTAAAATATTGTTTAATATTAACAGAAAATATTATTAAGTCTATTATCATTCCAGGAACATATCTGTTTTAAATTTATTCGAAAATTCTATTTTAAAAATTCTGGACTCCAAGCTTACTTAAATAACAAGTTAAATAATAAATGGTATCAAATTTTATTTAGTTTGTATTTAATATGTTATTTACGAGTACGTAGAAATGAGTCGGAAGCTAACTAAAGAGATTATTATACAATTTACCTAAAAAACGACGCTGATAATATTTTAAAAAAGTATCAGAATGGCTTGTTTGAAAATTAAGTCTGTTACTTAAACTGAAAATTAATTCGTTATCGATGATTATGTTTATTGGAAAATGAGTAAATTATAAATCTAAAAAATGTATGGTTTGTAGAAACGTAATTTGGTATTTATATAGCGTCTGATTTCGCTGATAAGGAATTTGGTGGCTTAAAAATCGAAGACGGCTGCATCCTAAGAATTCCAAAACATCGATAAAAAGCGCATGCATCCATTGTAGGTTGCACGAGCTTGAAAGCTCCGCGGGGCTTCCGAAGTGCAATGACACTCCAGGTTGCAGCCATCGCGACCTCTTTCTTCTTTTTATACAACTCGAAACTTCTTTCAATGTACATTGTGTCTCGTAGAATTGGTACTTATAATATTTCTAATGTAACTTCTGAACCCGAGTATTGTGCCGATACATTCACAAATATACTGGCTACAAATGCTATTGTTCGACACATTGAAAAAATACACTAACAATATTTATCTTGTGATATTTTTAAGTAAACTTCCTATTCAAGTCTGTTGCTGATACGCGTTTGTCTGATAAAAATTGTACGCAAACATTTTCGAACTTTACATAAAAGACGTGTTAAAATTTGTATTCAGCTTCAGTGCATTTTTTCTTGTATTGTGGTTACATTACATTGCATTGTGTACATATTTATCAAATATGCAGTTTAAAACTACTGCATCTTACAATTTACTTTAATTGTTTATTCAATTTTCGTAAGAAATATGCACATAGCTGGGATAAGAAATACCACCAACGAGTGCAAATTATAATTATTCGGCTGCATCGAGTATTAAGATAAATAAGTGAAAGCGAGTTTAGCGGAAGTGGAATGAGCGCCTAGACTGACAAGTGAATAGTGCCGTGAACCAACTAGCAGCTACTATATTCTCAAAGTCCAGAGTTCAACAAGAAACTGGTAATCCGTGTACATATATATATATATATATATGTACAATGTTTCTTTACTTCATTAAGAACTATTATTAAGAAACCTGAAAGTCTTGTTAAACGATCTGATAATGAATATTCTGAAGTGGTTAGGTTACAACACGATACATTTTTAGTAAACGTCTATACTATCCTGTGCGTTCCTATGTTCTTACCTGAATGGAAAATTTTTCGACTAAGATAACAATAAACATCAATAACCATTTACAATAAATCAAGTCGCGTCGGTTAACATTCGTTTGAAAATGGTAAAAATTAATTTCATATAATTGACACAGATCTGCAAAACGTGTTTTGTAAATTTTCAATATAGATCCACACAAAAAATTGTAAACTTTCAGTATTTTCCCCGCAGTACCGTCCAATTGAAATTTTTGAAAAAATATTTTCTCGCATGTAGTAAACTAATTGTTCGGGCTTCTAAAAAACATTCAAGCGGTATGGCCCAGGATTGAAAAAGTGGCCCTTTTAACACTAGGTTTACGGGACCCGTCAAAATGGCGGGTTCTAATACTTCTAATTTAAAATGATTAAGATCCTAAGGATGCATACATGAGAAATTATTTAGCAAATTTATTTCTTTGAGTATACATTATTTTAAAAATATTGCTAAAAATGTGGGTAGCGTGTTCTCGTTATTTTTATAAAGTAACGCAAAATGGTCACTTTTAGCGCTACGTAAACCTAGTGTCAAAAATGTCCGAATATTACCGCGAAGCACTATGGCTAATTTTTCGTGAATCGGGCATTTACTGTTTAACCCTTAGCACTCGAATGGCGACTGTAATGCGCCACTAAAAATTCCTGTATGATTATTCAAAATATTTTTTACATTATTGAATTTGTTTGTATTGAATAAATTACTAAACATTTCAGTATTGTACGAGTAAATTGCACCATTTCCGTATGTATAGCATGAAAAAATATATATAGAAGGGAAATATTCTAGGTTGGTGGAAATGTTTCATTTTAGAGTTAAAATGGCTTCGAGTGCAAAGCGTTAACACTAGAACTACCGAGCCTTAAACATGACTTAGACTTATCCCTTTATGATAACAGCAAGATTGAATTTGTTCAGGTTTCATACGATTTTTATGGTAACATGTACTCAAAAGGAGTGAAAACGTTTTCATAGTTTCAGTAATCGTGAAAGAAGAAATCATCCACCAGTCATTTTGACTGGTTCGGTAGTTCTAGTGTTAAATGCTTCTTGGATAGGCTGTATTTTCGGAGTGAATGATATCAGCCCGACAGATCGATAGACTGCATCAGCTTCCGAGGAACGTCCTCGAAACGACGTTCCAGCAGTTTGGTCTGGGGGCCGGCAGGAAAACGCGGAAGAGAAACGCGGCAGGCCGTTGCCTCGGGAGGGCAAGGTGCATGAACCGTGGGTGGTTGCGCAAGCCGCAACCTCCTCCTCGTGTACCTGACCATGCAGGCGGGTCTCGGTTCTGGTGAGACCATGATCGCACGCAACATGCATAAATTACACGTGGAAGTGTGTATGTGTGTGTGCACCAGAGAGAGAGAGAGAGAGAGAGAGAGAGAGAGAGAGAGAGAGAGAGAGAGAGAGAGAGAGAGAGAGAGAGAGAGAGAGAGAGAGAGGTAGAGCGCGCGCGCGCACGGTCGCCTTGCATATGGGGGCAAACGCTGCGGCCCCGCGGCGGTGAAAGTTGCCCGAGGTCAACTCACCGGCTGCGATTTTTTTAAACGTTCGCCGGCCTGACACTGCAAAATCTATTTTGCATATTTAGCGTGTTGAACCTCCCTTTTTATTTCTCATTTTTGGGGAAAGTACGCGTCACGCGGAGCCGGGAAAACGCTTCGAGATGGTCGAGATGGGAAAACACTTCGGTTCTTATAAAAATGTACGAACAGGTCGTTTTTGACTTATCGGTTTCAGATGTATGAAACAATTTCTTTGGAATTTTTTTAAACATTGTGATAGACATTTCATACACATTTGGTACCACATTGTGGAAGGTTAATACATATTCTTACGTGCGTACTTTCCTGGAAAATGTAATACACAAAGAACAGGTACTTTCTTTGGTACGATTATAAATATTCGAATAAAAATGTAGCATAGACGAATATCTGCAATGTTTCAATCGGTTCTTTTACCAAATTCGTAGAACAGTAAAAAATAAGCGACACATATTTTTTTAGGCACGGAAATTCAAGCTTACGGGGTGAAACTATCCTCCATATTTTCATCGCTCTGACGCAGTCTTGGAGAACGTATTCGAAACTAGTAAAGGTATGAGGAAATATTCTTTTTTTTTTTGCGTTAGTGTTAAATGTTTGTTAGTTATACTTCGAAGATAATTCTTCCAATAACATAGAGCTGTAGTGTAAACACTAACCGATCCAATTCTTTGTAAATAAATAGTTCTTCCTACTGGAAGATATGGATATCTGATGTATGGATTACAGGCGTGACTATTAATATAGATCATCAATTTTTTTAAAACTTTCGTCGAATTTTTCTGTTCGCGTTCGATATTCTATTTTAGAAAATTATTACCCTAGTTGTGTATAACACTACGGTTATGATGAGATTATGCATCACTTGCAGCGTCCTAATAATTCATTAAACACTTTTATCTAGCACCTTGAAAATCTCCTTATGCTTACAATTCTCTGAAGGACGCTTAAGATAATGTCCCAATAATTAGACTGCTGGAAACAAGTTTGAAACATTATAATTGTAATAACAATCTTTGCGAAGCTGACGATATCTACTTAATTAACACGGGGGGAAGGTATACAAGGGAAGTTCGATTTGCTTTTACAGTTATGACGACTATTTACATCAGAAGCTTGATCTCAATCTCTTCAATTGAGAGTCTGGTTCTCCTAATCCAATAGTTTGCTCTTCAACCGAGTCCTGAACTCTGCTGGATAATTGGCAGGAGTCTGTCGGAGATGAGATAGGATAGGTGTTAAACGGACTATACCTTATAACTTCGATCGCTAGAACTGGCTTCCGAGTCCATGACCATGCGCAACTTATCTATATCTGACGGGACGGAGAACCAAAAGAAAGAATGATGAATTGATTGAACATCTAGACATCGTATTGTTGCAGCGCGCAGTACTTCGGTAAACTGACGTTCGGAGATCAGCAGGATGTGCATTGAATCGCAGTCAGAATTTATGCGAGCAACGTGATAAATCTTGCTTCACGACTATCGATGTGAAGCAACGAAAGTTAGTCACATTCTTTAATCATTCTCAACCGATGATAGATGTTTCTAATAAGGAAACGTGTCCGGGTTACACGAGTCGATTTTGATTCTTACGTCAGAGATCGTTTTTAGTTAGGCGTTAAAACACACTTGTATATCGGGAAGAATAGCGTAAGAAAATCGAAGAAAAAGCCACCTTAAGTACTCTTCAAAATCATTAAATATTTTTCGAACAATTTTCAAGAAATACTTCAACGATTGTTAAGAAATGTTTATTACAAAAAGTCCTTTCCTTCGGCGTGGATCAAAGGGCAGTATCTCCTGTTCGATATATGTCCCTGGCTAGACCCGTGTCTGAGACATCAAGTTCTAGTGTTGAATCTACGATCTAAATCTATTATCTAGACTTTTCCAAGCTTGGAACCTAAACTAGGTGTTTCGTTAATTATAAATGACGTAATTAAAGTTAACGGGTGGTTAGTTCGTTGTTTTGAGTCTTCTTCGAGCCAATGATCTAGCCGGTGGCGAGCTCATCCTATTTCACCCCCTTTCTTCGTGTCGAGAGTATCGTGGCGTCGAGGATCGATCTTCCCCGACGGAATGTTTCGTGATCCAGCAGCCACGATGAGGATCATGACACTCGTGACGCGGAAGTCGAAACTGCTGGAGAAAAAGAGATGACGAACGATGGGTGTTCCTAGGCGTATCGTCTCTTCCTTTTCTTCCGTTGGCCATTTGCGCTGGTTGTTATAGCTCCGATCTCTGACGTTCGAGTATACACCGGAACCGTAACTCTAATTTTACCGTTATGAGGATAATAATGGTCCGAAACAATCTGACGTCTAGGTCTGCGGGGATTCGTGTGAATTTTTATGCTACGAACCAGCTCCTTTTCAGATGTTGCGGTGATCTTCGTTTGTTCTAAAATTTAGTAAAATCTATTAATTAATACGCTAACGATATCATTTCTAAATTCTAGTTAATTGTAATTTTCTACCCCCTTGAGATATACCTATTTTTTTTTCTTTATGAAATCATATGTTGTACCATTTAACTTCGTCTTATTATTTATTAGGGTGCACAAATTAATAAGCTGTGCCAAAATAGATATCGAAAGTATTGTCCCTAAATTTTAGTTATTTCATTTCCAACAATAAAATTTCTGGGTACATTCGGGCCCGCACGCGTGGACGGTAACAAGTGTCGCGAGATATTTGATAAATATTCTAAACATGGTTGCAGTATTCATAAAATACGTGGAGCACGAACCGTGTGCGTGAAGTGTAACGAATGGTAACCAATAAATATAATATTGCGCTCTTGCGATGAAACTGACGCAACTCTAAAAAATATTTTTTCCAAGAGAAGCGAGCCGACAGCGAAACTTTTTTTATTTTCAATTATATTTTCACGAAACATGTATCAACATATTTGTGACATTTTTCTGATTGAAACGAGACCAAACATGACCCTACTGTTCGGTGCATATTTGCATGTTCAATCAATTTGTGTTTTCTCGCTATCAGTAAGGGATCAAGAATTCTAGAATTCAATTCACGATACAAGTGCCATTTTGGGCCTGAAATGTTGACATGTATCGAGGCAGTACGGTGTCCATTATGCGATTGGTTCCTAGACACCGCGAAGGTTAATCGACGCGCGACAGATTCTCTTCTACGATCTATCATCAATCCGGATTCATCCTGCTCGTTCCAAGTACCATTATCATATTACAGTCGCGGGTACAGGGCTTAAGGTTGGCGGAAAGTCGCGTCATTGACACATGATCGTTGCAGCGATCGTTGAAGATCGTAGCGGTCACATGGAGCGTGAAAGATCAGTCTCCTCCGGAGGATCGGCGAGTCTTCTCTTCGTCGCGTGCTCTCGTTGATGATGTTGGCGTGATGATGTTCCAACGGTTCCGCGTGCGTGCAGACGAATCGCGAATAGGCCGCGGCGTGCAATTGCTGTCACACGCATAGGGTGAACGAGCCCGAGCGCGCGCACACACGCACACGCAAACACACACACACACACACAGACAGACAGACCGACGAGGAAGGTGCCGCGTCACCGACGAGCCAGGTTGTCGTAACAGTAGGTCACTAGTGAAAGTGGCTAGGCAGCGAGATGATTGCAAGTGCACCGCAACCGGAGGAGTTTAGCGGCTCGCTTCCTGGTGCCGTGCGGCTACCGGCATGTCACGACTGCTCCCCGATAATCGCCGTTTCTTTGTTCGGGAAATTGCTATCTATAAAGGCCCGGCGAACACAAGCCCACTGTTACAAACTACCGTCGGAACGTACTTCTATCTCTCTGACAGTTACAGTGATTTCTCTATATATGTCGCCACGGCCTCGATGATAAACGTCGCGGAATTATCCCCACTACCGCGGGGTATACGAAGCTCGAGAGGTCTCGGACGATCAGGTAGTGTAAACATAACACGGCTAGAATATCTCTCCTGGAATATGTCTCCATGACGCTGGCAAGACTGAGAATTATTTTAATATTAATGAACAGATTGATGATCGCTATGTAAAATAAGAACTTTCTGAGTCAGTTGAAGAAGTTAAATAAAAACGTGTTTTTTCTTCAGAGTACAACAATATTTTAAGTTCTTCTAACGTCATTACAGTTTGGTGTTTTACCTAATAATTGTCATCACAAATTATTTCGATACTTTATTTTCTTCATTTCAAGATCTTGTGTTCATTTATTTTTATTGACAATTCTAGTGTTAAAACATTTTCATAAAAATTCCTGTCTCAAGTAGACGCGATTAAAAAGTGACTCTTCTGATCCCTAGTTTATATTTTTCTTTCTGTTTATTCGATACGTAGACAAAACTCTTTCTCGACTGAACAACGGAGATTTCATTGCAAGAGATCAAAGTTCTTATCCCCCATTGTTGTCGCGCGCACACACGCGCGTTAAAAACCGCGCAAAAATAACTCGCGGCAATCGGCGTAATGCACGGCGTTTCATTATTCCCAGCATCAATATTAATTACCCATCGAACGTTAAATCATCCCCTCGGAAAGGAACGCAACAGAGTCGGCTGCGTTCGGCGAAGAAGACGAGCGCGCTCGCGTCGTAAATCAGAGATCTAAACGGGCCGTTGATCGCGTGCGCGCGAAAGAGAAAATTTAAATGCAATTCCCTCGGGGGCGGTAATCGCGACGCGCCGAATCCTATCTGGCGGGCAGCGCAAACAATGACAAATCGAATAAAGACCGTGGGGCGGAGGACGAAATAAGAAAAGAAAAAGGAGCGGACACGAGGAAACAATGTAAAACGGTTCGAGATACACCACGGACGGACGTTTCCTCGTTCCGGACGGTGCGGCTTCATAATTCATTCTCGGCTAAGGCTTCCTAATCCCGGTTTCCACCGGGGACCTAACAAGTCGTAAGTTCGAAAATAGTTTCGCGGAGAAACGCCGCGATGCACGGAGCCGAGCAGAGCGGAGCGGGGACCAGCAAGAGTTGGTGCGGAGCGCTTTTCTTTCGGGCGGAGCAACCTGTTTTTCTCAAGGCCGGGCGAGATCATGTTCAAATTTGTAGACGAGAGCCGCCTTTGACGCCCCGGCACGTCGTTAAATCTTTCATGAGAACGATCATCGCTGAGCCGAGGAAAAATTTGGAAGTCGACACGAGCCGTCGCTCGACACCACGCTTCCTGTTTCACGCGGTAACGCGAACTCGCCTCGAGATTCTCTTCCGCGTTCGGCTAAGAGATCCGGAAGAGTGGCGCTCGATGACGTCCGACTATACTAATTTCGCAATCTGCTCCTCCGAGGAATCGGGATTTTTTCACGATTACAGGGTTATAAAAGTGGCCACTTAAATTTCTCCTTGAGCTATGACGATGTGAAATGTACTTTGTACGCAATCTGAAGAATGTCAACATACATTTTTGTGGTCAAAGTAGTAGAGCCCCGTGATAAATTGATAAACGTCGAAACAATCAACATTTAACCCTTTGCACTCGAAGCTATTTTTACACCAAAACGAAACATTTCGTCCGACCTAGAATATTTCCCTTCTATATATATTTGTTTCATGTTATACATACGAAAATGGTGCAACTTACTCGTACAATACTGAAGTGTTTAGTAATTTTTTAAATACAAACAAATTTAATAAAAAATATTTTGAGTAATGATACAGCAATTTTTAGTGGCACCTTACAGTCGCCATTCGAGTGCTAAGGGTTAATTGTGATGTCTTATTATTTTATTACGAAGTATTCATGACAAATATTTTGTTTGAGAACAGTACGTACCAGAAAGACAAGTTAACAACTTAGACCAACATACTTGCGACATTTTTCCGATTAAAACGAGTCCAAACACGGTGCAATTTGGATTACATTTAGTTATTCAATCCACTATATAGTAGAGCCTCGATTATCCGAACCGGCAATATTTTAATTTTTCATTATCCAAATATGTGTTCCATGTAAACAGTTCAAACTGAAGTAGACCACGTGCAACATGAATTATTGTACAAATCCGTAAAGATTTAATCTTCTTAAATATTATTATTAAATCGTGGATTAAACAAGTAACTTTGATCCAAATTGTACCGTGTTTGGTCTCATTTTAATCATAAAAATATCACAAATATATTGCTAAAGTTTCATAAACAAATAATTAAAGAAAAACAAAAAAGCTTTGCTAAGATATTACTTTCTTGTCGATAACGAGGAATTTTTAAGAAGTAAAGTAACAGTGTAGAAAATTGTACCTGGATCAGTGCATTTAAATAATTTTCGGGAAACGCAAATTAGTATAAATTTTCTACCAGCACCAACGGCACAGGGTCAATCCAATGGGGGTATAACGAAGTTTTTCGAGCGGGACGTCGGCGGAGGTAATTCTCAAAGTCGAAATTCCGTCGCGAATGTTCCACGGGAATTACAACTTCCGGCGTCAATTGGCCCGGTGCAGACGCGAACGCCGGACACAATAGTTTACTTGGATCGACCGGTGAATTTCGAAGTTCCTTCGATAGCTATCGGGGCGAGAGGTGCACCGTATTCGCAGTCAGGTTGGCTCGGCAAAGCAAATAGAAAATCAATACGATTACACGCAAATGTTTGAGGATTCGGTATCGGGCTGCGACGATGGCTGACGGACGATAAGCTACTAAATAATCGCATCGGGCAACCGTTGTGTACTTATGAAGAAATCGTTGGAGTTGACCGGACTGAACAAATCGTGTAAATTCAGTTTCGTGTGAAGGGTGGGGGACGGCAACGACAACGCCATATTTTATTCTCGTATACCTGCGCTTTGTTAGGGATCCGTTTACTGTCGCGAACAGCCTGCTTATGCTTGGCTCATAATAGACAAGAACTGCAACAATTTTTGTAACTCATTTATTACCGGAATTTATTTTTCAAGTCTTCCACGTTAGAAAATGATTGAAAGTAGTATTATATTGTACTAATAATCCATGACTTTTATCATCTTTCATTTTTTGGGTTTCTTGCTTGCAGGAGCAAATCAAAATTTTAAAGTCCAAAGTGTCTTTTCTTTCATAATTTCAGCTTGCCGATTGAAATGGCGAGTTAGCCTAGTTATTGCATTTATTCTCGCACCGTGAAGATTAAGTCCGGTTCGGCGATGCTCTATGCCAGCCAGATTGAATTTGCAGAGCAACCGGAAGTTAAAAAGGAAGCCGGAGAGCAGGGTTTGGCATTGAAACGTGTCGGATTAAAAGGAAAGCAAGAACGAAAGGAGGATCCGATGTGGGCGTGCTAATCTAAATAGAAACGGACATATTTAAGCGGTTACACCGGTGACATCTGTACAGACCTATCGGCCGCGGTCTCATTTATCGCCACCATTAACCCAGTGACACGGTGAACCAACGCAACCTTTCTTCCGTTTTTTCCTTCCCCGTCCCCATCGCACGCCATGCACTACCCTTTCTCTTTATCGTTCGCCGCGATCTTTTAGAATTGCAAAATCTCCCTGTTCCTCATCCAAGACCACCTTTTCTACCTTCCACGATCAATTAGAACAAAAATTTGCACAGGTACGTCCTTCGATCATGCTCCGTCCTTCCGAGCCGACTATTGCTAACACTTTGACACGTTTGTTGGGCCCGTTGGACCTGCGAAAACAATTATAATTGCAAATTTTTTTTCAAGCCAATCAGTGTAAATCAATTTTCTCAGATTAATTTGTTTGAACCGTAGCGATTTAGTTTTTCCAATTTTTTACTCGAGGTTGGTTCGTACGTTATGTATTAATCAAATCTAATTAAGTCAGATCTCAACAGAAACGAAAAGATTAGAACCATCAAAAGTTGTTTCGCACACTTAAAAAGTAATGCTTTAAGTTTCGAATAAGTTTCAGTTCTGAAAGTGGAATAAAAAGTTACGTGGTCCAATAAAAGTTGAAAAGATTCGTGAACGCGATTTGCGAATTCATGAACCGAGACTACTTCGTCCAATTAATTTTCAACAATTCTTTGGCGTGAGACCGGATTTCAAAAAACAGAAAATAAAAACTTATTGAACAGTTGCAATTACATTTATTTTATAACAATTTCATGCAATTCTGAATAGAAAGAACACATTTCTGAATAAAGACCACTTTGTCCAATTAATTTGAAACATGTTCTTACCGCTCGTCCAAATTTCCGAAGCACATTGAATAGTTAAAATTTCGTTTATTGTTCCGCTAATAATTGAATACAATTCCGAATGAAAAAATTTCTGTACGAGAACTGCTTCGCTTAATTAATTTTAAACAATTTCTCAGCGTTCGACCGAATTTCCGGGAAAATGAAAACTTACTGAACAGTTAAAATTGCGTTTATTGTCCGAAAATAATTGAATAAAATTCTGAATGGAAAAAAAATTTCTGGACCGCTTCTCTTAAGTAATTTTGAACAATTCTCGACCAAATTTCCGAAAAAGTGAAAGTTCATTGAACGGCTAAAATTTGGAATAAATTGAATACAATTCTATGCGGAAGACAGAAATTTCTGCACGAACGTTCATTGTTATCTTTGACTAAACATTCTATTCATACTTACGGTGGCTGATTCTCCGCTGACACGTAGATCCGTGCCAGTACACATTTATTCCGTCGGATGGCAGAGAAGGACCATATGTACAAATACTCCGATCGTACGATTACACACGACAGAACGAGTACATTCGGCACGACTGTAATCGTATATCCCGAGCCAACGACAGTGGTCGTAATGTCTGATCAATGTTGCACGAGTGTCCAGTCTAGTACGTGACCCTCGTCCTTTTGATCCAGGGGCCAAAATGTCCCCCCCCCTCCCCCGTACAAAGTCCACTGATAGCAATATAAACGGTACTATCACAGAAAGAATGGATACTTTCATCATTTCCGAGCGAAAGAATTGTTCACTTTGAAATGGTTTCTAGGAATGTTATTGCAATTTTTACATTACAAATCACACATTATACCCTCAAGATACGGGGAAGATTCAATAGTCTATTTTTGAATGAAACTCAGAATTTTTTTAATTTGAGCGAAGTACAAATTCAGTGATCTTTAAAATTTGATATTGATGTGTAACGAATTTACCGCGACGAACATTTAGGTTTATCGTTCAGATTTAGCTTCACCGAGACTACAACCCCAATTCATGAATCATTCAGGAGTATCTGCTACACTATAGTTCAGAACTTCTGCACCCCAGTCGTCCGATTTAAATTGATACTCTAATCTGAACTCTAATCTGTGAGGTACAATAGTCACTAAGCGATTAACAGAATCTAATTAATTAACGTCACTAAATGTCCGAATATGTCTGGAACTATTCCTATCGGAATGATTAATAAATAGTTGAGGTTACTTCGTATTTTTGAGGTGTACCGTACAAAGCGCGGCAGAACAGCAGAAAAACAGAGGCCAGAACAGGAAGAACATTAATTAGACTTCATAAATTTCCAAAGAGTTTGTGGAAAAAGATCAATGGCAAGGTTTCCGGGTGGAAATGAACAAAAGTTCAAACGATCCTCGTAACTTCCCCAGCGCCACGTGTATCGTGTAGATTTCCGGTTACGAAGAATAATTCTGGTGGCCCCGTGAATCACCCAGCCAGCGATTGGCAATGTGTCAGAAGTTTGCATAATCGGCACCGAAAATAAACGAGTGACAGACTGGTAGACATGCACGGCAACGTAGAAATACCTTTATACAAAATTAGTGGCGCGCTGCTAGACAGTCCATCGCGCGCTTTGTGCGAATATTATTACTCTGGGGGTGAATTTGCGGTGAATGGAACCACTTTTATATTTTCGAGCCCGAAAAGTCGTCGCACTGACCTTTATCGATATTCACAATTTTATTCCAATATAAGCCGACGCTTTTTATTTCGAAATAAGAAAATCGCTATCATCCCCTTTTCTTTTTTTTTCATCCGAAAATTTCATGCTGACATGAGGGTTAAAATATAGTTGTTGGAGACATTTTCGACGGACAGTACATCTTCGGAAAAGATTTTGAACTGGTAAAGCGAAAATTTGAAATTTCCACGATAACTGCACCTGGATCGGACAGTACAAATCTCGACGAGGTGTTCAAGCAGGAATCTCGGATCATCAATTAACGTGAAAGTTAACAGGAAACATAGTGAAAAAAAAAACGACGACGAAGAAGAAGGAGGACGGTGACGTAGGGACACTCCGCGTGTCCCTTTTCAGCTCTTTCTGACTGTTTGTTCATTTTTTCCGCTCAGTGCTTGCCCTCTGTCTCTCTTCCCCGACCTCCACGCCCCTCTTTCCCTCCTCGCCCGCCCTCCCGCTTCTTCCTTGGGTCGGAGTAAGGACGGGCATTGACCTCCACGCGGTGTATGGAGCGCTGCACCGAAATATATCGTTGTTGCTCGCACATGCGTCTCCCCTCTCTTCTCCGTTCCCTCTCTCTCTCTCACGTATACACGCGGCGTGTCTCTTTCTCTGTCCCACCCCACGTTGGAGGCTCCCCGTGTGCTCCCTAGGGATGCACGGAAAAACCACCAAGAACCCTAGAATTCCGAAAAGGGCTACCTAATAATAACGATTAGCGGTCGTCTTGAAACAATGCACGCGCTCGTAGTCATCTCACCGCTTCATCGACAGTCTTGTCATCCTCTAAGCTTGCTCCCCGCACACGCAGGGCCGCATGTCGGGGCTCGCGGGCCCTAGGCTTTCTTGCGGTCGACCCACCCTCTATTCCACCCCCGGAAAACTATCCTTGCGACCTTTTCGATTCACTGTAATCTGTTAACATTTTGACTGCCATGCTAGAAACCTCAAAAAGCCATATGATCAAAGTAAGTTATTTAATGAGATAAGAATTGAAAAAAATTACATGTATGACATTGAGTAGTCCCCCAACTTTCTTGCATTTTACAGATCCTAATCAAATTTGGTACGATGAATATATTAACGTAAAAATTCATTTAACACTAGAACGACCGAGCAATAAATGCGACTGACGTATATTGCTTTGTAACAGTGACAAGACTGTGCCCATTCAGACTTCATACAACTTTTAATGTAATATGTGCTTCAATGAAGAGGTTCATTAAAACATTTCTACAATTTCAGTAATTGTAAAAGAAAAAATTAGGAAGCAGTCATTTTGACTGCTCCGGTCGTTCTAGCGTTAAAAGCCTGTAGAAATAATTCCGTCACCCACATACGGGTGACATGGCGATCAACGTGTTAAGAAGAAATCTGGAATTCATGGCCTCTTGCAAGTGTGAAACAAATCGCAATGTCACTGTCTATGACATTTTCTCTTGGCCCAGAAGACTTAGTTAATCACGTTCTCCATTCTATTTTTACATTGCTCTAACCTGGTTTCCGGAAGGAGACACCCGGAATATGTTTATAGTCATTTGAGCTATCCTCCCTGCTCTATGGTGCAAGTCTGAAGAAACACGAATGGAATAGGTACCTGTAATCACTATAAGCAAAAACATAACATCGCCGTCCACGACATTGTCTTTCGGCCTGGAAGACCTGTTCACAGACATATTTATCATTGACTCTAATACGTTCGCCAGCTCAAGGTCACTATCGCGTCCAGTCTGTTCAGATCACGTTGCCGCTAGACCATGACAGACCTTGCGCCGTCAGTCCCCGTATTTTCGCAAGCTCGGAAAGCGTTTCTATTCTGTCGCGTCCACCGTGGAGCATGCCCCATAGAGCCGGCGTCCCGAGACGTCTGGCACGAGTCGACGAAAGGCTGCGCCGGGCGATAACGATCACGCCCGTGACTCGAGTTTCACCTGCCGTAAACACGGCGTCGCGTCGGTCGTGCGAAAATGATCGGACCAATTATGAAACACGTGGTGCACGGAGCGCGAGCGTCCGTCCCGGGGTGAGAGCACGACATTTCGGACCTACGCCAACGAGACACGCCATGAGAGACGAGCCGCCGTCGCGCGTCATCAGAAAGAGCCACGAGGAGGAGGATGGAGGACGAGGAAAAAAGAAAACGGCAAAGGAACACGTGGACCGGCCTCATTAAGATCACCGTTGGGGGGGGGGGGGGATAAAAATTTCAGTTGGTCAGTGCTGGGTCGTTAAAACAGCTTTACGAGAGAGAGAGAGAGAGAGATCGCCGGGCCGGGTCGGGCCGAGGCGGGTACACGACACAATCGTTACATTATGGGCGCCGCGCGACTGCCGAAAGGCCGGGTTCAACGCCCTTTCGATGCACTCCGAAACTCCTTTCCTTCCGCTCCTTCGCCCTCCTTCCACGATCGATAAAGCCTGACCGTGAAAACGCGACGAATGTGCACGACGACGACGACCAGTCGATTTTCAGAGCCCGCCCTCTCTCCTCGTCTTCTTCCTCGCTTCCTCTTCGTCGCTCGACCTCTCTCGTCGAGCTTCCCGTCTGCTTTTCGCGCTTGCGAACCCGAGCCGCGCCGCGCCGCCGTCGCTCTCTCCGTCGACGACGGACTCCGTTCGTGCGTCTCCGACGAGCCTCGTCGCTTTTCGGCTATACGCAAGACACAGATATGCGGCCTCCAGGTCGTCGCAACGTGCTTTTCGCGAGTGACAATCCGAAATTTTGCTCGACGACAAGTTCGACAGTCGTTTGCTCGGGAATTCGCTTCGACGAGGATACTCCTTTACTTCTTTTGGTTTTTCTGATTTCGTTGCATTTTTCTTTTTTTCATTTTTTTTTTGGTATCGACGAACAACGGGATGCGCCTTAATGGCACCACGATCGATATGGACGTGCGTCGAGGAAAAGGAACTCGCGGAAGGGCTGTGCTCGCGAGCGTGTTGACGGACGAGGTGGACTGGGACAGGTCAAGGACCTGGGCTCTAACGATACGAGAGCAAATCTTCTGCTCTAATGAATTCTACACGGGAACGGCTTTCCGTTGTGCCATTGACGTTCGCTCGGAAAGGGGTGCTTTCGCGCGAGGTCGTAATGGCACCGTTGGGGTGTAGAACATAGTTGTAGCTGTCCGGTGTATTGGTCCGGCTCGAATCTTCGCGAGCAGCCTCGTGGAGAAGAACGTACCCGCTGCGTACGAATGTAACGAAAGTGTCAATAAAATAGGACCGATCTGCCGTGTCCCCTAAGACCCGTTTCGTGTGACTAATAAAGTATTTGTACGTTTCGTGTAGCGTGCGCCATCGAATTATTCGAACGATGGTCGATGTAAAGTTAGGTAGTTGTGGAGATAAGGGTTGTATAAACGTTTTCGTAACCGGAAGAAAATTGTGACAAGGGTCATTAACCCTTTGGGGATTAGGGGTGGGGCTTCCCGGGGACGTCTGCTGTGAAATATTAAAAACGCAGTACTCCTCACGTGTAAAATACTCTATAATACTGTTGACGATTATCTGTTGTACATTATTGTTTTCAGTGAAAATATTACTTGTTGAAAACAGTATTAAAAATAAACAGTTTCATACGCTGGCAATTTTGTTTCCAGGGAATGTGTGCTCAGTGTCGGAGATGTCGATTTTTGTATATTTGTGTAATGATTCATTGCATTTATTGCGAGAGTTTTACCCTTTTTAACCGAGTCTTTTAACCCTTTTAACTTTTTAACAGAGTTTTACCCTTTTTAATTTGTCGGACGGAATTTTTGAAAAACCAGTTACCATATTTCAACCTTACCATAGTCAACAATATTTCAAGAATAATAACTTTTTACTGAACCAGCGGCAACATTCGTCCGCAAAGGGCTACGAAAACGAGAATTGGGTTAAAACTCGATATGCATTTTCAGACAGCAGCACGTTCAGTAGGCGCACAGGGAACTGCAGTCAGGTAAAACTGATTGTCGGTAGAGTTCGCGTGCTAGAAAAAATAAAGGAAATAATGAGCACGCGGACCAGCACGCAACGAATATGCTTGCTGCTTGGTATGAAACTTCGAAGTAGTCGCGGCCTGCGAGGATCCGGCCGATGTAACGTGTGCAACGCTTATGTATTTCGCTTCCTGGGCTTCCACGATGGGTCAGCGCGGCGCAATACGAATAATGTTTATAATTGCTCGATTGTGCACGCATTCGACCCTGTTCGACGATGTTCCATCCACGGGCGAGAAACGAGGGGTTCGCGAACGCGAGGGTGAACACGGCCGGGTACACGGGTTAGTTTTCATCGGTCCGTCACGGAGTCGAGAAAAGTTCATACGCAGCCAGAAATAATTACTGTGTTCGCCGTGCATCCGCGCGGATGCAACCGATGCGCTCTTCGACACCTAGCGAATCCTGCGACTGCTCTCCGCACGCTTCCGCGTATTTTGTACATGCCTCACGCGTTATTGAACAGCGAATTACTTTATCGCGCGATGCCGTATAGGGCGTGCCAAATTCGATGGGCCATTCTCCCTTGCGCACTGCGCACTGCCGCTCGTGATCATTCGAACGACAGAGATTTCACGCTTTGCCACGCTTTTCGAATGTTAGTTTGAATGCTCCCGTTGCTAGTGTAAGTACATTTGGGGGGAGGGGAGGATTGCTAACGCGATCTGTATAGGTGCACGGAAAAATAGACTTTTTTAATTTGTGACTGTAGAAGTTATAGCAATGCACCCCTTGACAATATTTTTTTATTATTTTTTGTAGTAAGCCTTTACATTTGTGGCATTTTTCTGATTAAAATGATACCAAACACGACGCAATTTGGATCACATTTACTGGCTTAATTCGCGGAACCTCGATTATCCGAACCGATGATAAAGCATACCATAGGAAACACGAATTTTCCTTGAAGTGGAATATGGCAATTCTTACAAACGAGTAAATCCACACAACATCTCACGCCAAACAGGTTACTGAAACCATGACAAACAATGTCCGAAAAAGATAACGACACCAGCAATTCACCCCGCATAAAAATGCTCGCTGCCCCATAAAGTTTTCTCGTCGCAGGACAGCGAAAAAATAGCACGAGGTCACCGCTTAAAATTTTATCAATTACTCGCAAACCGCAGCGTTGCCGTATCACCTGCGGAAATTCCATCGGAACAGATTCTCCATGGACCCATGACACAGAGATACAAATTTCCACGGCAATTCCGACGGAAAAACAGTTTCTCCTTCGGAACAGTTTTCCCTAACCGCGTGTCTAGGGCCAGAACCACGTACCCGATATACCTTTACCTAAAAATAATTCCACCCTCGAAACCCGATCAAGCTAAAATCGTCCCGATGTTCGGGAACGGGTTTGAATGCAGAGGCTCGACGAAGCAGGCGGCAAAAAAGCACATGTCCGGAAGAAGCAGCGTTGCCCAATTATGTAGATCTCCGAAATGCGGGCGCATCTGCAACAGAAATATTTCTAATGCAATTTTTACGCACCGAAGAACGCCCACTAATTTCTCCTGACTTCATTCCATTGATCGTTCAATCGTGTGCCACTTTGCCACGGCAGAATAAATGCAAAATTAAGAAAATGAGGGACAGATGCTGCTCACAAAAATGTGTGTATTTGTGATTGACAACTTTGTTGATGTTGATGAGCCTAATACCTGTCCCTACCGCAGTGACATTTTTATTTCTGTAACTTAAAACCACCTTTGAAATGGGGATGAGTTTTCTTTAACCGAATCAACTAAAATGAGCTTTTCTGCTGTATACAAAAAATGTATTTGAAACAATAATTGAGAACTTTGTTAATATCGAAGAACGTAATCGCTTCTACAGTACAATTTCTATTCTACATAACACGTTTTGCAGCCAAAATATGTTTTCTGTAACTTTGAACCACCCTTCATGTAGGGGATGAACCTCATCTGACCGAATCATTTAAAACAAATATTTCTACTGTTCAGAAAAATGTGTGTATTTGTGATTGACAACTTTGTTGATGTTGATGAGCCTAATACCTGTCCCTACCGCAGTGACATTTTTTTTCTATAACTTAACACAACCTTTGAAAAGGGGGATGAGTTTTCTTTAATCGAATCAACTAAAATGAGTTTTTCTGCTGTTTACAAAAAGTGTATTTGAAACAATGATTGAGAATTTTGTTAGTATCGACGAACCTAATCGCTTCTACAGTACAACTTTTATTCTATATAACACGTTTTGCAGCCAAAATATGTTTTCTGTAACTTTGAACCACCCTTCGCGTAGGGGATGAACCTCATCTGACCGAATCGGCTAAAACAAATATTTCTGCTGTTCAGAAAAATGCGGTTGATTCATTGACCGCAGCGAATAGGTACGAGACCATTGCAGCAGAGCATCGCCGATGCACAAAGACGCCGGTCGGTGTACGCTAAACAAGCGATAATCGGAAAAAGAGTGTGCGCCGAGTAACAGCGGCGCGGCGCGGCGCGGCGTTCGCGTCTGCTCAATTATTGCAACGCCACGTGACGTTTGTTCGGCCTTTGGAATTCGTTAGGAATATTATGCCGGGCCGTCCGGTGTTGTATGCATTGGTCTGCATGGTCTAGGCTAGATTCTCGCGCACAGCGAAAAGAGGAGCACGGCGCGGCGCGGCGCGCGGGTGAAGGCGGGGGCGGTTGGAGATTCAGCTCCATCTGGTGGAGGTGCATGGTGATATTGGCTCTCGATGTAGGTGTGATGGTTACCCGCGCACGTGCACACCTACGTACGTATCTATGCATCTACGTGTGCACGCGTGTGTGCCCGTGTGTGCGTGGTGCATGCACGCCCCTGTGTGGCCCGTGTGTCCGTGTGCTCCACAACGTAGACGGGTCGTTGACCCCGCGGCGCACTCTGCGCTACACGTATTCGAAACTACACAAAACACAACGTGTCTCGGTAATGCTTTACAGGCCGTTTCGAATTTAATCTGACACTGGTGCGGTGTGCGTGCGCAATCGGCCGACCACTGCCGAGAAAGTCGGCTATCCGAGCTGCAAAGGCTCCGGCCCAAGGGGAGATCGGCCGAAGACGAGAAAAAACGCGAGCAACGAGATTTAAGACGAGAGGGACGATCGATCAGTTACAAAGCGAGAGACACCGGGGGTGCATCTTCAGGGCGGAATCGTGCTCACGTGGGTCCCACAATGGCCAAAGAATTCGTTGGACCGTCCAACCCCTGAATACGCGTGACCTTGATCGGGTTCATTACCGTGGAAATGTCGTGTCTCTCGGGATAGTGACATTTCGGCAATCGTAATCCTGATTCTTGGCAGTCTCGATCGTTTAGGGTAGTTCGGATCGGGTGGGAAGAGGCACGGTTTTTGAATCGATGGAACTGTGGAGTTGCCTCAGACGTTGCTGGACAGTAAAATATTGGTGGAACCTCGATTATCCGAACTAAACGGGGAAATAATTTTTTTAATTTGGACGATAAATACTGTTGCGTGTGGATTCTCTTAGATTCTGCTGTTTCGTTACGGTTTTTCTTTCAATCTTTTTTACAATCGATCGGCAATGTTGGCCAGTTGAATGGCAGGTATAATTGAAGCGCGTTTGAATCAATATTGACGCATTTGGCAAAAGCTCGAGCGTCAGGTTAATTGGTGATACCGTGAACTAATGCAGATCACTATCGTATTTTATGTTGTTCGAGTCGTTATGGGAGTGGCGCGGTAATGGGTGATTTATGAATTCGATAGACACCCCTAAGTCACCAGTAAACACGGGTTTACTATAATAAACTACTACCACCAATTCCAAGCCACCGCAATAGCACCTTCAAAATGGTATATAAATTCAGTGTTACTTTTGACAACAGGAAAAATTTTTTAAATAATTTAATTGACAGAAAAATGTAAATGTTTCCAAATTATTTTACGAACAGAACGAGTTCAATGACAGTTCAGCTCTTATATGAAAAATTACTTAAACTTTAAATTATTTTCAAGTTTTTTCAATCTGATTCTACAATTTTTAGTTATAAAGAGGGAAAGAGGGGGTTCTCTTAAAAATATATGTAACATAATCTAACATAATATAACTTTATTAATTTTTCAAAATTTTCAACAATCTCGAATGGGTTATTATTACCGTTTTAATAAACAAAAATTCCATTTCTATGCTTACAACTTTTAGAAAGAGATTATTTTTGGAGCTCAACCTCATTAGTCTAACACAAAAAAAAAACTTTCTATTAAGTCGTCAAGCAGTAAAAAATCCGGAAAGTGTACTCGGTTTGTAAGAGTTCAACCGCTTACACCCTCTTAATCATAGTCATTGTTTACGTCGTTCTTTCACGCGATGTAACGACACTGATAGAAAGGTGGCGACTTTACGTGTCCCAGCCTGCATACGTATGCGGAAACGAGATCATTTAAATACTAATTGGCCGCACGTGACTTTCGCCGGTTCTCGCACGACAGTTTCATGATGCGTACACCACTGACGCTCGCTTTCTATAATTAATCCTAAAACCGTTGAAGCCGTGACCGCGCGTGTCAGCCTAAACGGGCAGTTTCTAATCTACCATCTGATTAAACAGCGAAGACGTGCACGCCCTCGGAACCCTTCTGGGGAAAATTCTTTTGGGAAACGGACGAGCCAACGGTTTCACCGACATTCAATTATGCAACAATAGACCTTTGTTTATCGTAGTACAAGATCAGGAATTTGCATATCACACAACGGATATTATAAAACGCTACATTCAAGCATACAGCAATAAAGTATTATTGTATAGAAATCACCATTTTGGTGTCAATATAATGAATTACATTTTATTTTTGAAACTGTAAAGTGCTAGTTAAGAACTTAGTTGAGCTTTAGTCGAAATGTATGAAATATTCAGAATGAGATGAAACAATTTGATAAATAAAATATTTTCGGATTTTATAATAAATTCAAGTGAATGATGTTTTACATATGATTGTTTTAGTATTGCTGTTATTTTCTTGCTTTGGGTGAAAAATAGATGTTATTGCAGATGGTGAAAATTTAATGAGAAATATATGAAGGTAGAAATTAATACATTTTTTAGAGACATTTAAATAAATATATTTTTTTGTAAAATTTTCTTGAAAGTACCTTTTCTAAATTAATGCAAATTGGATTTTGTGCGTTCGGTTATGATTACGCACACGTACGAAGCGGCGTAGACTAATCACAGATATTATATTCCCATTCAAACTTATAAACGGATACCTGAACTGAATTCGCATACTAAATGTCTCTTGCAATTTCGGGTTTCAGTTAGACCGCTCAGAAAACCTCAAATTTTCCCACTTCGCCAGTGTAGAACTGAATAGGACAGTAACGAACCAATATCCAGGACATGTAAGCGCTTTAACAATCCCAATGACGGAGTTGATTTATTTTCTAATGCAATTAATGCCGTACGGTAGCCGGTGTTACGTATACGTCATCTCACTGTCTCGCACTTCTATCCTATCAAACTAAAAGATATTTCTTCTAAACATCTAATCACAATAAAATTCAATAAACACATTCTGAAATTAGCTAGCTTTTCTTTTTTTACAGTAAAATATGTAAAACCAGTGACATTTTTAAGCGACAGTATGCTTCGTTATTTATTTCCAGATCCGTTCAGCAAAAGTTATTATTTATTATCTCTCGGAGACAAACGAAATTGTATATTCATTGTAGCTATATCAGTACTATAAATGCTCAATATTCATAAGCACTAAACATAATTTTCCCTACATTGACGTCAACTGAGAGTATATTCAAGTAATTTTGATTTTCATCTAATATCCTTTATGTATAAATGAAAATACAGCACAGCCCATGATGGTAAGATTAATTAATTTACTTAGGAGCCTTCATTCACATCATCGTGACAAGCGAATGTACAGGTGACCAAATCATGTGAAATTGGATAGTATATAGTATTTATTATTTGTCAATAAATACTGCTCGTGTCACACAGGAATAACATTAAGATCAATCTAAGAGATAAGAAATAATTAATATCTTTATTAATTGAGAATTCTACTGATTCATAGAATAAATGTTTGCAGTTTTTACTCTATACATGTCCCAAATGCCTAGCCGATAAAAGTCCCAGAATTATCCCCACTTTCTACGTTCGGCGTGGGTCAAAGAATAGTATCTCCTGGCCGATATATGTCCCTGGCTGGACCCGAGTTTTGGACATATATCGAGTAACCACTGTATCGATGTGTCATGCGTACCGGTCCTGACACTTATGAATGCTGCATGCATACACAGCTCCGATCTAACGATCTAGAAAGCGAAATCAAGTAACTCGCGAATTCGCAGAATGTAGGGGTTGCTAACATCCGCTCGGAAAAATACAAAAGCAGTGAAAATCGTCGCGGAAAAGCGAGTAGGCGGCGGAAGGAAAGGGGACCTCGTTGGAAAGCATTTTCGAGCGATAAACTCGGTGACGCTGAACCACGATTACGGTTACATCTGTTTCCACGTCTGTTTGCTCGGGCACGCTCGTTATCGAGGCGCCGATGTCACCGGTGAAATCGGAAAGCAGCTGTTTTTGTCCAGCAAACTTATCTGTTCTTTTTTTTTCTCCCCGTCGTGACTGCCTGGTCGTCGGCCGACAGATCTATTATTAAAAGGTGTAGCGTGATCAACGCGCTCGGAATCTTGAGGAATTTTCTGCCGTTTCCACGGTCGAGCGACGATTTTTCTGCTCGCCGACATTGTCCCCGGAGTGTATTAATGACCTCTGACTCCGAATTAGACACTCTATTTCTGCGCCGGTAATATTCGATGCCGTGCAGGCGATACGAGCGGGCTATTTTCTGATTTTCTTCTCTTTCGTCGGTCTCCTTCCGTTCGATCGATTCCGACAGTTTGCGGATTACCCTGGCGATGATTCATTTATTTATTTAAGGCTACATGCACCGCCCAACTGGCAGTGGGTGTAGCGTCTTAGCAAAAGGGCAAGATTGAGTTTAGTTACATTTTGTCTGACTACGATATTCACACTTAAAAGTGAAGAATTTCATTCATTTTTATTGAAATACAAAATCCAGAATCGGTCATTTAATGATCGATTTAGTATTAGGCAGACATTTTTTATTCATTGTCTAAATTTAATACCTGGCATTCCATCCAATCAATCGATCCTTTCTATACTTAACACGTCGACTGCCACGTCACCCATATGTGACCTTTTACGTTGATATATTCATTGTACCAAATTTGATTAGGATCTGTAACATGCAAGAAAGTTGTTGGACCTCTCAGTATCATACATTTAATTTTTTTCCATTTTTATTTCATTAAATAACTTACTTTGATTTTATGGAATTTTTGGGGTTTCTAGTTTGGCGATCAAAGTGTTAAACATGATCCATTGCTCTAATAGAGGCATTTTTAATAATTAATTTCTCAGCAAAACAATTTTACCCGATAGATTAATGCTTTTCGAAACAATTTTCACAAATAATTTCCATTTTCTGTTTCTCGTTGAATATGTTTCGCTGTATTCACTGGACTGTTGCAACTCGTAAACAATGAAATACGAAGCATTGAAGAATACGCTGAAATTCTAATGAAATGTAAATTGTAGAATTATTTGCTTTTTGTACAGTACCGTCGAAGCTCGTGAACAATAAAATACGAAGCATCGAAGTATACGTGTCAAAGGTCGGCCATGACCGGCAACGCAATGGCGTGCGGACAACCGTTGGCGTGCACAGCGCAGAAATTGACGGTTAAGAAAGCCAGGCTAAATCATATCCTGTCATAATTGCTCGTAGTTTAACCTAATTCCTACGAGACGACCTACGCGACCACCTACCGAGTGGCCGATTTCCCAATTCGAACCCCGTCCTAACCCCATGAACGTGAACATGAACATGATCACTCCCTATAAATCACGAACTCGTTCGAGAAGATTCAATTTATTGCGTCCACTTTGTTCTTACCATAGGTAAAATTCTAGTTGATATTTCGGACTTGTTCCTTATACTGATCTTTGTAAAATAATTTATGAAAGTTGGAATTTGCATAGACATCCGGCAGTCTAGGTTAGACTAGGTGTATGGGATCCGTCAAAACGACAGGTTCTAATATTTTTAATTTTCGATTAATTTACAACAAATTTATTTCTTTGGGTGCAAATTATCCCTTGGCCGGCATTGTGGCTGGTTTAGGGCCAGGCGACTTTATTTAACCCTTTGCACTCGAAGCTATTTTAACTCCAAAACGAAACCTTTCTTCCGACCTAGAATATTTTCCTTCTATATTTTTTTTCATGTTTAGTAATTTATTAAATACAAACAAATTTAATAATATACAAAATATTTAGAATAATGCCACAGAAATTTTTAGTGGCGCCTTACAGTCGCCATTCGAGTGCTAAGGGTTCATTTCTGCCTTCGAGTTTTCATTTTTATTGTAAAATTGATTGAACATTTCGTTCCACTAACACTTATACATTAAACTGGAGACTTCAATAAGTATCTCAGAATTTTTCCGACTTTTTACAGCTCGGAATAATAAAGATTTAGAATATTCTTCGAATTTAAAATTTGGGTAGACATTCTTGGAATGTTTGTAAAGTAAAATGTGAAAGATCACTAGCACTATTCCTACCGCGACCGGTCAAATGACCGTTTTTAAAATTTCGATTAGAATTTTTCCTATATACAACGTAATTGAATCGCCTTTTAACTTCACGACTTTCCCTAAAATATGCGTATAATAGATTTTTCAATATTCACTTCTTTTTTTATTGTTTATTTTCTGAGAAAAATTTGTAGTCTGTCTTACCTACCACGACCGGTCATTTGACCGGTAGAACGATTTGTATCTTTTTGTAATAGTATCCTTTCAAAGACTCAATTCCGAAACTATGAAGTCGTTACAAACGAAAGGTAATGCAGTTGTGGCATGATTTTAGCCGAAAAGTGCCATCCAGGGACTGCTTTACGGCACTTCAAAGTGTTTAGAGTTCTCGCTCGCCTGTCGGCCTCGCGGTGTTTATTTGCCTGATTGGTATACGAAGCGGTCCAGAACCTCGGATTTTCTTACACCGTCTTATCTACTATGACTGTAAAATAAATAAAATCATAGCCGAAGGGGATGCCTAGACGTCTTCTCACGAATTCAAATCGGTAAAGTCTTGTGACCTGAACAGAGAGCATCAAAACGCGAAAGTTACAAGGAGCATATTCGGCAGTCTTTTACTATTTTGTATTTTTATTCTATTATTATTCTACTTTTATTTTATATTGTATCACGTGTTATAAGCGTCAATTTCAAAAAAGTGAACAAACCAACAATACTCCGTAGTAAGTTTCACATCTTATCTTTTGTTCATTTTTTTTATCCATCTTGATTTACATTTTTATATTTTAGTTTTTATTTTATCCCTTGAATATTCATTCCCAAAATGTCAAGACGTTCGAAGAGTGTAAATTTATTATTGGAGAAAATAAATAATATTGACGAAGTGTGTACCGAAGATGATCAGGAAATTTTTGATATTGAAAATGACAATGCGGAAAAGTATGATCTATTTGAGACCGACTCGAACACCGATGAGGACGAAGAGAATGTTTCGAACGTACGTAGAGGACGAAAGAGAAGGAGATTTTTAGTCAGTTCCGATAGTGAGAATGAGGAAGAGGTAATCGAAACTGCTGTTGACGGAACTGTTTGGCAAGAAGTAAAAGAAGGGTCTAAAATCCTGGAAGAGCACCTATTCATAATATTTTTAGGGGAACATCAGGCCCAACAGGGTATAGTAAACGAAATATTATGAAAGGCAAAGTTATGACAGCATTTTCTCTGATTACTGATTGGCTATTATCTTCATTCTATATAAAAAAATATCAGTTGTGCTAAAGACCGGTCGCGGTAGGAATAGGTATACGTGAAGTGTCGGTAGGAATAGTGCTAGATCAGATTTTCAGTGGTCCGCAAAGCTAGCGTTAAGAATTCCGGCGTGCATCATTTCGATATGCGCCCTCGCGAGAGCCAGCTGTTGATCCAAAATGGTTGACCATCGGGGAGCCGTCGACACAGTGCTCGACAGTGGAAATGCGTTCGGTTGGAAACGCACAGGAGTTTAGGGAAAGTCGACAGGCAGGTCGTTGATCACAAAGCGGCTCGAACGCGGGAACACCTCTCTTTCGCTGGCGATAACGAGGCGGCCCCGACGCGACGTAACCTCCAATTACGGTTCGATCATTAGTTCGAAGGAGAGCGACCTCTCGAATGTAGGTTACACGTCGTAAGGGGGATGATTTTCGAGGATACGCTCTTACCCGCCGGGGCCATTCAGCCAGCGTCGCTTTGGAAAAAAACCAAAGGCGTTCCACAACCCTCCCCGTCGATCAAACTTCCGAGGCCTACCCTTTCCCTGCTGCGTTCTCCGGGGCTCTCTTCGAACGCAGAGACAATCGAACCGCGGAACAAAGGCACTGATTAAAAAAAAAAAAAAGGAGGGTTTAGTCCTTGGATGCAGTTGGTCGCAGGGTAGGTTGTTAGGTTGCCAAGCGACAAACCGTACATTGACCTACCCCATCGTTCGGGGCCGGAGTGTAACGTGTACATCAGCGTGGCACACGTTGTCATGGATACTGCGTATCCCCATAACTGGAAATCATCTGCTTCGATATGGAGCGGCCGAGAGATTTTAAACGGTTCGGCGAGAGCGATCCGCGCGCTTTCGCGCCGCCCCGTCGAGCAGAGTTTTCGGCGGTGTCGTCGCGATGCGCAAAACGGATCGCTGTTTCTTTGCGCGGCGAGAATTAGGGTCAAAATGCTCGGGGCTTTGAACCTTCGATCTTGCCTCTGTGCCCGACGCGAGCATCAGTTAACCCTTTACACCCGAGGTTACTTTAACCGCGAAACCGAGGCATTTATTTCGACCTGGGATTTTTCCTTTCTACATGATCTTTTAACGGAGGAGGATATTATTAAGTTCTTTTAACTCGAAATAAAATTCTACTTTCTGTTACCGGTATTATCCATTAGAACAAACATAGGTATAAAAATTTCCTTACAGGAGATTATGAACAACAAAGAATCGTTAGGCAAGGGGGTTGAGTTGATTTCACTGAAAATTGATTAAAAAATGTCTTCAGATCGTACAGTATTTCCAAAAACATCCATGTCGACCAGTATCATCATTCGCGGCAGAGATATTGTGAAATTCGGCGCGGGATGTAGGGGATGAAATTCTGAAGCATCAGGGGTACGGTGACATTAGGTGAATGCATTCGGTCTCGAAGCTCCCCTAAGCCAATCCCCTCGTCCCGGAGTCGTTCGCGGCCGGAGTTTTCGAAGTCTTTTCGAGTTCTGCTCGCCTCGGTGTCCCCACCTGAAACACGCACCCTCTCCTACCCCGACTCCGGGCAGCGGGTGCCACCCCAGCCAGACACGTGGATATAGCGTCGCTCGTATATCGTATAACGTGGCAGACTACCGGTCTGCCGGTCGTAAAACGGGCGCAACGGCACTCTGAGCGTTGCCGGTTATGCCATCGCTCCGGCTGGAGCTGCCGGGAGACGCAGGGTGAAGGGTGTAGGTCGTCTCGGACCTCCGGATCGGACGTTTCGGTCTGTTACGCGAGCTCACACTTCCGCCCACCCCTGCACAGGTAAATAGAACCCGGTCTACACCGGGCTGGATTAACCCCTATCAACCCTTACAGCTTGCCCCGTGTGTCAGTTACACGCGGCGGAGACGTCTTCCGTCGGTTCGTGCTGTTTCCATACGGAAAGATAGGTCAACATTTTTGTTCAGTTCTGAATATACAAAAGTATGCAAAAAGTGTCTGTGCACCCTTTAAAAACCTTTTCAAAATTGGACTGAACGACTTGAGTTGTTTTTATTTTCACATATCGGAAGGACTAACTTACTGGGTATTGCGTAAATAATATTTTTAAAAATTGGTCGCATTTGCGAGGAGAAAGTTAATTTTGTGGACCCAAGTAAGTTACATACATGCAGCAGAAGTTTCATCGGGCTCGTTTATTGTTGCACGGGTAAACTTGTGAAGGCAATGTTGTACTATTTTAAAGAGTACATGCGACGCTGGGAAAAGTTTCTTCTCAATGCTATTCTTTTTACGAAATTTCAAGGTCATCGGAAATTTTTCAAATGGAAGCGTACATTTTTCCTTCGATATTGATGGAGAGCATGAGAAGACGAATCGAACGACCTGTATAATCGTACCATTACGATCATTTATTTTCAAGATATTTATGTCCGAAAGCAGTAAATTTTTTACCCTTCAGACACAAATATTTCGAGATTAAATGATCGAATCGGTATGGTTATGGGTATCGTTGGATTCGTCTTTTTATACCCTGCAACAATATTGAATAAAATGTATAGGTTTGTATTTAAGAATACGCCGACGACCTTGAAACCTCGACAAATTCGACATTATTTTTGTAAAATCTTCAGGGTGGATGTTCTTTGCTTACGTGCCTATGAACAATGTTAAAAAAAAGTGATATTCCTGGCTGAAAAATGTGATTCTCCAAATGCATCGTGCTCTATGCACTTTCGGTAATCAGAGCGTGCAATCTCATCTGTTTCTGCTCTTAATACAGCCGTGCCGTGATGTAATTGAACGGAACAATAACATCGCCAGTGGTTCCGCGATGTACCGACTTGTTGCGTATCCCACATGCTGATTTCTATCTGTGGAGAAGCGATATTTGCAGTCGCTGCAGAGACAAGCCGTTGCAGACAAGCTCTGATTGCACATGCCAATTTCTTCGTCCGTTTTAGTCCGTTCGTTTCGTTCACGGGACAATTTATTTACCAAAGAAACAAATTACTTCCCTCTTCACGGGAACAATTTTGAAATTTGCTGTAGATCATATGCGTAAAAATTTGCATAAAACCATTTCTTGTATTTTATAAATTTATAGAGTACAGTTATTTATTTGTATGCATTTCTTCTACAGTTCTTTAATGAAATAACAAAATTGTACTTTATTGGCTGTCGATTTTACGCATTCATGACAAAAATTAATAGACTAAATGCAAACCAGTAAAGATATTCAAAGACCGTTGCATTGTTTTCTATTTTCAACCTTATTTCTATTAAACTTATTTACCTTATTCTATTTCAACCGTATTTATGGGAATTAAATAAATACAATTTTCATTTTGTATAAAAATCTGCAGTCTACTCGTTATACATAAGTGCCAAGGGGTTGAACAATTGCTGTAACAAAAATCTAAATGCATTTTAATGAAAGCTAATAGAATGAATAAAATATAAAATCGCTTTTTGGGAAATGCAACTAAAAAATAAATCTCCTTTTTCTAAAACAACCAAAAAATTGTACATCAACTTTCAGGGGATGTAAAGTGAATATTCCAATGCATAGTAGATGCAGTTAACGATTTTCAAAGTATTTGGAGACGTTCCAATGTAGAGTATTTTCAAGTATAACGGGTCCTCAGTTTCCCACCCGGTATGTCATGCAAAAATATCTTATTATCACAGTATGCCGGCATATTATTTTCGACTTGTTAAAATGATTCAAAGGTTAAATACTCTTCTAACTTCTGTTTTTTTCTTTACAATTTGGACAATTTTCATTTCGTATAAAGATATCCGTGGTGTAGTCATACGTGACCGACGCACACGAAATGTTGAACAAGATTCGACAAGAAAAAATTAAATAATTCCTCGAGTATATGCTTTTCCCCTTGGAATGTACGTAGTCGAAGTCAACGATAATTCCGCAGCCACGAACCGGCCGGAAAGCAATAAAAAACGGTAATAAACAATTTCCCAGAGGACTGTCCTGTCTCGGACAATCCTGGGAATCATTCACGGCTGGCATAGTTCTGGTCGTGGCTCCGCGGAGAAGAAGAACCCCGTCGATATTCGCCGATGCATCGCAGCTAGGGGGTCGAACGGCGTTCGGTTGGTGGCTCGGCCGGGTTCAACGAACCCGGTTGGGTCTTGAGGGAAAGGCCGAAGTTCACGAAGCTTCTTGAGAGAGTATAGTCCCGATTCATTAGCGGCGCGGCCACGTTCATACGTGTGTCTCGATGCGGTGCGGCACGGTGCGGTGCTGCGCGGTGCGGTGCGGTGCGCTGTACAGGATCTCTCTGTTCCTCTCGCTGTGGGCGGGGTGTATACACGTTGTGCCGTTTTGAGGGTCACGTTCACAGCGCAGCATCCCCTGTGACGGCGTGGTCGATTCGGTGGTTGCGCGAGGTCCGGGCCGCAAGGGGTATAAGGGACTCGAACTTGCTGGCGCAAGGCTAGAGAGGTAGAGAGACAGAGACAGAGAGAGAGAGAGAGAGAGAGAGAGAGAGAAAGAGAGAGAGAGAGGGAAGGGGTGTCGGTTGGGTTAGCACGGCCGTTGCGCAGGGCGGCGAGGGGGTGCAGCGGGGGCGGGAACGAAGGGGGTGAGGCCAGAGGAGAACGAACTGCAAAAGCAAGGGGTTCGGTGGTGCAACCGGCGGGGTGGAGACGCAGGGATGTAGACGCACAGCTGAGCCGTCGGTCGATGCAACTGCACACGAGAACCCCTCCAACAACCGGAGCGTTGCATCCCCGTCCGGCTCTCTCGGCTCGCGACCCTCTTTCTTCGACTTTCAACCCCTTCCAGCTGCCGCGTTCCGCGCCCCTACCCCAGTCTTGTTACCCCTCCATTCTCTCTGGCACCCTCGGTCAACGACCTCCGCGAGGTAACGCACCAACGACTCCCATTCTCTCTCTCTCTCTCTCTCTCTTGCTGTCTCTCCCTCTCTCTCCTGCCCGGTTTCGCTATCTTCGTCCCACCAACCAACCAGTTTCGCACGATCCGACCCTCTATCTCTTTTCACCCGCCACGGGCATCCCCCTCGTACCCCTTCGCCCTCACCCCCCGTTGCTCTTCGGCTGTTTCTCTCCGGCGCTCTGCAGTTTGTTTACATCGGTGCAGGACTTTTAATCGCGATCGATTCGCGGCACCGTCACTGAAATTTCGCGTACGAGACCACACCGCCGCCGCCGCCGCCGGCCTGGATCGAGACGCGATAATTATCGATGCCGGGGGAAAGATCCAACGTTGCCACCCGGAAGACCAAACCGGCGAATTAGACACCGGATTCTCAGGGGCGGAGGGCCGCCACCCCGGATCTTGCGCAAGCCAGGGTCAATGCGTTCCTCCTCGAAGTTCTAGTTCGCGATTCTGCTAACCCCGACCACCGCAGGACCTCCGGCTGCCGCTGCGGCTGCCGTTTCCGCTGGTGCTGGTGCTGGTGTTGTTGTTGTTGTTGCTAACGGAGCTGCTGCATCGCGCCGCATCGGTGCGCGCGAATGATCGCGGTCCCGAGGTATGGATAAGTTAGTGCGACTTAGCCGATTAATTGCTCGGGAACCAATTTCAGAGATTTTAAGCTCTTCGGGACTTTAAGGTCTTCCTGATGCCGTCAGTTCACACGTTGACTGTTGACTTTGGAATTTGACTTTTATTATTTTTATTATTATTTTTATTATGACTTATTCGGATGCGTCGAACTTCATTAGGACTTTTCGGATGCTTATATTACTTTTCTCCTTTATTATTAGTTTTTCTTCAAACTGAAATAAAATACTATTGTGTTTGTTGTCGATGCATTGGAGAATATAAAGGCAAGCAATAGATGTAAATTTTCTGTCCCTTTTAAGAGACTATAAACGACAGTAAAACAAATCGTAGTATAAAGGGTGGTTGATGTCAATTTGGATGTTTTAGGAATGCATTTATTTTAGTTGAGGTATCACGCAAGTATTATCAATTTCAATTTTGCACGTGTACTTCTACCGTCGGCGGATTTTATGCCCTCGTGACAGAAACGAGTTGGTGCATCTTGAAACAGCAGATAAATTAAGAGAGTTTCCGTAACAATACATTATTTTCAACACCTTAATTCAGTAAAGTTAACCCCGCTACTTCGAGAAGCAACGAAGCAACCACTCTGACCGAAGTTTCGCGTACACTGGCAGATGATCATGATTCACGGTAACAAAAGGGGGGCGATATTATCGACGACCTTTGAGTCCTCGAGCGTAGGAACGAAGAGAGAGAGAGAGAGAGAGAGAGAGAGAGAGAGAGAGAAGGAAAGGAAAGAATTAAGCCGGTCGTCGTCAAGGATAAAAATAAAACGTCGAGAAGCGTTGTTACCGTTGGTCGCTGAAGAAATGCGGAGGATTCGCGGTCCGTAGCCGACCGTCAATTTCTTAAAAGTGTTCATTCGTTTCCCGGGCGAGCGGAGAGACGATATAAAACGAAGGAAGCGTTTTGCATCGAGGCGCGGCGCCGGGCAAGAAGACGGTATCGTAAATATGGCCGCTCGTCAAAACAGACCGCGGTGACGGACTATTCTCGTTCGCGAAGCCGGCCCCGTCTTTGTGTCGTCTCCGTTTTCTGCTTCCTCGAGATTGAAATAGTAGCTGAGGGCATCGACTACGCCGAAAAAGCTCGATTGATGCCAGGCAGAGGTATCCTCGCAGGGCATGTCAATTTCGATGTCTCCTCCGCAGGCTTTGGCTTCTCCCCGACCCCTCTTCCCCTCCTTTTCTCGTTCCTTTTTTTTATTCCTGTCTCTCGGTCCCTGTCTATCCTATCCACCCTTCCGTCCTTCCTTCCTTCCTTCCGTGTCTCGTTTTTCCACGATCGAGAACCACCACCAGCCGCAGACTTTTACCTTCCCAAATAAATTATTTCCAGAGGTACGCCCGGGGCCACGTGCCACGCCGGCCAAAGAACGAGGATTAGTCCCGACGCCCGCCCGTCCGAAATAAAATGGGGAAATAATTAAAATTCAAGGATGCTCCCTCTCCAGCACCGGCAACGTGTCCGCCCTCCACGCGACAGAATGAAAATCTTGCGCGAACGCGTCTCTTTTCTCTCCTCCGAGCTCCTCTCGATCGCATGATGCCGGCCGATCTGTGTTTTCGATGGTTATGGGAAAATGAGACACACCTTGTCAGAATACGGGTTGTTCGGAAAGCAATCTTGTTCTTCGTGCAGAGATAGCGTGGCTTCAATTTGTTATTACTGGACTGCGGATCTTTATGCAAAGTAAAAATTGTTTCTGACAATTGCAACTCGCAGGAATCGGGAATTCATTACTCTCTTTAATGGTCCTAACTCCTAACCAGTTGCAAGTAATTTCTCGATGTTCTCAAAAGTCTTTAATCTTCGTATCGTTTGAAATTATTCTTTAGTGCTATTATATTATGTCCTAATTTTCTGCGCAGTGTGTAAAGATTAACGAAATCTACGCGAGGGAACGAAGGAACTGATACATAATTGTATTTCTATAGTGAAGATTAAACAACGAGATATAGTTTCGTGTAATCATGTTTTTCAACATTACTTTTACAATCTTCGATATTGCGGTATAATGTCTGGAAATTCTGCGTTGCAGCATTTAGTTCATATTCGGTTACGATGATTTTATATTTTTACCAGATAAAATTTTCGAGTATTGTCAAATATGGTGCAAGAATTTGCATGGTTTTTTATCGGATAAAAGCGTGAAAACGCGTAAAAATATTCAGACACTCTATATCCATGAAAACTCTATTCAAGTATTCACAATTTCGTTACGTAACGTACTGTTATTTCAGAGCGAAGCAGAATTTTTCCAGTTAGTTGCGCAATTACTTTCAATTAACTTTTGAAACGTGAGGGCTATTGATAAATAACAATTTTGTACGTTTAGTAAGATTCAACGATTCGGTGCCAAGAGAATTTCAATTGAAATTGTATCGGATTGCAGATCTATAGTTTATAACCACTAAGTTAACCAGTTAACTGTGTTTGACGAGTATACTCGTCATGAAGAAATGGCAATATTTTGTGTCATGACGAGTATACTCGTCAAAACAGTTATAATTCAAACAGCGGTTAATTTTTGCGACGCAACTTAGATACACATTTTTCAAAGAGGTCGCAACAGCTAACTGGTTAAAAGATACTTTTCGTGTCAATATTTTCCAAAAACTGTTAGCCTAAAGATGTAAATGTAATGAATATCGAATACTGTTCTCCCAAAAAATATCTGTATATTTTATTTATTAGGGGTGCCCATAAGTAATCAATTGTTTGCAAAGAATTTGTTTTGCCTTTGGTTCTGTACCGATCGTTGAAGAGGAAACACGTATTCTTTTACAGTTTTCGGTAAAGCAGCCTGTGTTCAAAATATTCTAAAAAGTATAATTTTTTTTACAACCCTGTCATAAAGTGGCGGCGTCCGTACCTTCCGAGGATTATATTCGTCGTTGCATACTTTTTCATTTGCATGCGGGATTTAATGCAACGGTAACAACAAAGAAAATTTGCGATGTTTATGGAGATGTATTGAAGGTCAACAAGTGTCAACGTTGGTTCAGAAGGTTTGCTCCCGGTGATTATGATCTCTCTGACAGGCCTCGAAGTGGACGACCAGTTGAATTTGATGATGACACCCTAAAATCTCTAGTGGAAGCTGATCCAAAATTAAGTATACAAGAATTGTCGAGAAGCCTTGGGTCCACATGGTCAACTATACAAAGGCACCTACACGAAATGGGAAAGGCATATCGGCAAGGAATATGGGTACCGCATCAATTATCTGAGAGCAACAAGAATATTCGTCGATCAATTTGCACTTCATTGCTATCCAGATTTCGTAGAGATCCATTTCTTAGCAGAATCGTTACCGGAGATGAAAAATGGATTCTTTATGACAACATGAAGCGTTACAAGCAATGGCTTTCTGCAAATCAAACCGCAATATCAACCTCTAAACCTAGCTTATCACTTAGAAAGGTGTTACTGTGCATTTAGTGGGACTGTCGTGGCATAATTCACTTGGAGTTGATAAAACCTGGAGAAACAGTTACTGCTGAGTTGTATTGTCAGCAATTACGACGGCTGTATTCAGAACTATTGAAAAAGAGCGCATCTTTAGTCCACAGAAAAGGTGTAATACTGCAAATTGACAATACCCGGCCCCATACAGCGAAACTCACTCAGGAAAAAATCAAAAAGTTGCAATGGGAAGTTTTACCGCACCCCCTGTACTCACCGGATATTGCTCCCTCTGACTATCTTCTTTTCAGATCTCTGGAGCATTATTTAAGAAATAAAACATTCACTTCTGTAGAAGATGTAAGGAGGCACCTTGAGTCATATTTTGCTTCACGAACACTGGATTTATATAACAGGTGGATTGAAAATTGAAAATCTCAGGAAAGATGCCAAACTGTCCTGGATAATGATGGAGATGATATAAGAAATTAAAAAATAAAAACTTGAATGTACTACAGAGTTTGTTTTAGATTTCAAAGTAATTGATTACTTATGGGTCCCTCTAATATATTTTGCTTTTTTAGTAGTCTTTCTAATATATTTTTTTCCATAAGTACATAAAATTCACAGTCTAGTGTTGAAAATTGCACAAAATCTAAATAAATTTACTCCTGAGATTTCTACATGAATTTTAGCGTTAAACATATTTTTCATACGGGTTCGCAACAATGAAACGGATATAAAATGTTTGTTCAGGAGAGAATTGTTCACTCAGAAATTTTGCGATACTTTGTCAGAAAATAAAAGTGAGAAGGGATTCCGTGAAAATCCGCAACAGCCCGTGTGCCGTCGAATGTGCAGTCGAAAGAGTACCGTACCTCGAATTACCAAATGAAATGCACCCCGCTAGCATCGGCATACCCTTCCTTATTTACTTCCGATTCACCTATTCACGGGGGCAGCATAAAACATACTCGTCCCCCTTCGGCTCCGTTTCCATAAAGCGCTATTACGTGATCTACCGTGAAACAAGATTTCACGGAGTCAGGAGCCGATAGATGCCCCCTGCGACGAGGAGGAACGCAACGTCGTTGATTCTTCTGCGTGTATCTTTCACGGTTCTATGTCTAAAACCGCTAAGAGGATTTGCGAACAGCGAAAAACCCCATACACACCCGTGAAAATTTCGACAAAACGTTTTTCGTAAGGGTTGCGTCACACTGTGCTTAACACAGCATCTGAGTTACATCGTTGGATTTTCTTGTCACATACACATTTTGTTAAATATTTGTTAACCAATTTCTCTGAGATCAACGTTCGCGTTCTTATTAAACCTGCAAATAGCTAACAATTTGAATTGGCTGCTGAAAAATTAAAATTTAGATGAAACTTTTGTAACTCTGGATTAAAATGGAGCCAAGTCCCGCCATCGGATGGTTAAATAATCAAATGTCAGTCTGATTTCAGCATTCGAAATAGACTCCAAAAATGTAGCTAAATTGCCTTCATTTTACGTACAAACGAAATAAAATTCGATTTTACCAAAGGTACCACTTATAATTAAGGGTAGTTACCCCCTTCAGTTTTTACAGTTTTTAATTCTCTAGAAAATTGCACCTGTATTATTTTATGTGAAGAATAAAGCAATTTTTGCCTCATAAACGGTTTTAGTTCCATTTGATAAAAATCAAAATGATTTGTTTAACACATAGTTATGCGAACTAATCAAAAGAGAAAATGTCCTGTGGGGTAACTATAACAGGCCTCTATCGTCTCGGAACATTTCATTCATTCTTCACTTTGCACTCTTTTCTAACCCTCGCCGGTCATTTGTCTGGTCATTAACGACGTTCTCTACTGTAGCTCGTTGAAATTCTGTGAAACTCGCGGAGTCCATGGACTTTACGAAACTACAAGTGACAAAAGGCAAATTAAATATTCAATTTCATTAATATTTTTACAACTTATGTACATAAGTCTTTCCATTCATGAAAATAATTTCCTTAGATAGAATTGTTTCCTCCAAATAGAAAATATCGTGGTACTAGGTGCTTTTAATCAATAACAAATAAAATACGGGATGTATTCGAGTATATCTAATTTTTTATGCTATTATACATATAGTATTACAATATTCTTATATTATCAGAATTATAGAAGTCACAGCATTATATTAATCAGAGCTGTCTTTAGCGTATTTGAGCAGTATTTAAGAAATCCGATGAAAGTAGTGTTCAATATTTTTTCTAAAATTCAAATTAAAAAGGTTTTCACACCAGCCGTTCGCGCGGCCAGATCAGCTGGCAACGAATCAGTGAAAAACCATTGAAAGGGCTGTAGTGAATGTACACCTGTTTGCCTCCGTAAGGGTGAAAAAGCTTCAACTAAATTTCACCAGAAGCTCTACGATTTTGTCCGAAAAATGACCTATTGTCACCGTGTCCCTTCCGTCCCGCGTAGATCTCGATCTCGTCCTGAAAGGGCCCAAGAACCCGTAAACCGTTCCGGTATCGGTCCACCCTGTGAACTCGCCATAGCTGGTGGCTGCGTTCGGCAAAAACGTCGAAGCGGTTTGGCCGTGATGCGGTGCGGTAGCGGGCCAACGATAGAAGAGCGTCGGCCGATCTGGTACCCTGACCATCCGCAAGCTGTCCTCTTTTCTCTGCGATGGAAAACATCTTCCCACCGCGCGCGCGGCGGGTCTCCTCCTCTCCTCGGGACGAACTTGCCCGTCGGAGGGTGAAGAAACGAGGCGGAAGTGGTGTAAGTTAGAACGAGGAGGAGCAAGACGAGGAGAAGGACGTGGGAAGGGAGGGGTAGGAGGGAGGACAGGCAAGGACAGATCGAGTAAAAAAGAGAAAGCCCTCGAACCGGTGTGGTGGCAGTAGCAAAGGGAGCGCGAGAGGGGAAGGGAGGAGCAAGACTCAACGAGGAGTGTATGATCCACGGGGCGGTTGAAGGGGTTGAAAGAGTAGTAGGAAGCTTGGCTGTTCGTGGGGTAGGGGTTGAAGGGGGTGGGCGAGGGGGTGGGTGAGCGGTGTGCATTGAACCCAGACCGGTATCGAGCTGCCCACCCAACCACTCTATTCTTCTCTCTCTCTCCCTACTACCCTCTCACCCTCTCTTTCAGCGTGCCCTTCTTCCTACTCCCGGTGGCACACACCGTCGAGCGAAGAGTATGGTCGTAGTTGGTTATAGCGGCGGTGTTGCTGGTAGCAGCGGTGATGCTGTCGCTCGGGTCTTCGGCCCGGACCTGCCTCAACGCGAGTCGCAGTGCGCAGCCAGGGAGTGTTTACTATTTTCGCGCGTGCGCACCGCGCCAGACCACCCTCTGATTCATGCGAACGCGCGAGAGAGGGCCAAGGATGGGGGGCCCGGGGTGGGGGAAGACAGGTCGAATGGAGAGCCGGTGGATGGTTGGTGGTGGCTGGCCCGAGGTGGCGGGGATGACACGCGGCCCCGGAGTGGGGAACGGAAGGTGAACCAAGGATAAAGGGGAAACGAACGGTTGCGGTGGTGGGGATGCTTGACGATTGGTGGGGCTAAGGGAGGGGAGGGGAGTACGAGGTGCAACCACCGAGTCGGTGACCGGCGGAGGGAGAAGACCGACCGGCCACGCGGTGGGGCCGGACGAGGTGCATTCGACGAGGTGCATTCCAGGTGGGGAATTCCCCGGCGACGTTTTATGACACGTAACCTACACCCTGCCGCGAATGCACCGCTACAGCGGCGGGAGAGAAAGTGCAGCGGATGCGACGACACTGGACCCCCGCGAGGGTCGAACGACTAATGATCGCCTCCTCCTCCTCCTCCTCCTCCTCCTCCTCCTCCTCCTCCTCCACCTCTTCCTCACCTCTCCCCCCTAGCACGTTCTACCACGCCTCAACCGTTTTGTCTTTCCTGCTCTTTTCCGACGCGAGACTCTTATTCCTTCACTCTTTCGCCGTCTCTCTTTTCCTCGTCTATTTCAACGTTTCTGATGTCGATGGAGTTTCGAATAGCAGCGTTCCTTCGATGAATACTGCTATTACCGTCCATTGTGGCTACTCTTTCCCGACCGATCCGGATCCTCCAGGAGTTACCCTTCCTTGTTGATCTTGCGAATTTGAATTTGTTTGTCCTGTTTTCGGATGTGCGCCTTGAATTCGAATGTACGATGCATCGTAGGCGAGCGCGTAGAAGCGGGAACACTGTGGGTTTTCGAATAAGGCAGAAAATATATAATTAACTTGAACAGGGGTGAATGGGGAGCGACCGGAAGAGGGGGTCCATTGGTTAGGGAAGGGGGGACATAGGTGTGAATGTATGTGTGTGTGAAAGGTGGGGGGAGGGGAGATAGTTTAATTTCATCGGGTCTTTTATGTTTTGATTATATGTTTGTATGTTTTATGTTATTGATTTTTTCAGATATAGTTTTATTTTGTTTTTTATTTTATGATTATACTTTATTTTTATTTAATCTATGTATTTGACTGCATAGTTTTAAGTAGGATAACAAAAATATCTCTGTCTCTCTCTCTCTGGCGAGTAGGGTGCGGCGATACAGGTGTAAGTATAGGTTAAGTTAGGTGTAAGTAGATTAAGAGCGTTTCAGGTTTTAAGTGAGTGGAAGGGGATAAATTTGTAACCCTGAGGGGATCAAATAAACTATTCAATTCAATATAATTAACTTGAAAGACGTCTGGATCTTTCCAAGGTCACTTCTATTTTTTTAAAATGAAACCATTCGAAGCACTTTTTATTTCTTCACGAAAAAGTACTTTGGGTGGAAAAATGATTAGTCTCGAGAGCTTAAAGTGTTTGCTGAAAGTTCCGCGGGACACCTTGTATATCCGATACGAAATTTGACTTTTCAAATTGTATCGGTCCTTCGCCGCAAGTGCTCGTTGGCAAACGAGCTGACGTAATTCCACCAAAACGTCCGCCTCCGCCATCCAGCCTATTTTTTCAGGCGTGTTCGGCGCCGATAGCGCGGAAATTCGTCCCTCGTCCCTCCCCGCGTGCAGCATGCTAATTACACAATTAAAACGCAATTCGCTTTTTGCTCCAGTTCCACGGTTACGTCAGCGAGTAAAAAGCAAACGACATTTCATATGCCGGGTTAAAAGTCTCGAGAACTGTCGTCGTCGTCGAGGCTGCCAGGGACTCAGGCTCGCCGCGCGCGGCTCGCTTCGTTAAATGCTTCTCCGAGCGAGCGGGAGCGGGCCGACTTCGTCGCGCGACAAACGAGTTTTCCTCGATTATGGTCTTTAAGGTTCCGCGTTCAAGGTGAGACCAACGCCGAGACCCGGCCGGGCACATCTTATCGCAGCCGTGTATCGGCATAATCGACGACCCGCGCGGCTCGATTGTTCGACGAACCGAGAAATTTGTTGACGAAAGAGCCCGCGATCGATCATCGTCACCGATCTATTCTGACCGAGGAATCGCCGCTGGGAAAACCACGGTGAAAGTCGAAGGATAAGAAGCTAAGCATTCTGGGAACTGCTAGCCACCGCGAACCGGTGACAACCTGTTTCGCAACGCGCCGGTTACGTTGCGAATATCGGAATTGGCTTTGTTGAAATCATTTCTCGCTTGCTCGCCTAGAGAAAACTGCAAATTTGATGCGTTTGGGAAAACAGAGCAATCGGGAAATTTTAGGAGGACAATTCGGAGGATAAACTCTCCTTAGGCTTTTAAGCAGAATTTTTGAAAAATTGTTTCAAGTGTTAAACTCATGGGCAATTTCAAAAAGATCTACAGATTTCATAATACCAAAAATTAATATTAAAGAAAGATTGAATAAGTAATGTCTAATATTATTTTTCCTTTATTTTTACCAGAAGGAATTTTTTAGTTGACGAGATGAACTTTCTCATACACAGAATTTAAAAAAATAATCTGTAGACTTCATAAAGTTTGTGTAAAAATTTAGAATTGGCTTTGTTGAAATCATTTTTCGCTTGCTCGCCTAGACAAAACTGCAAATTTGATGCGTTTGGGAAAACAGAGCAATCGGGAAATTTTAGGAGGAAAATTCGGAGGATAAACTCTCCTTAGGCTGTTAAGCAGAATTTTTGAAAAATTGTTTCAAGTGTTAAACTCATGGGCAATTTCAAAAAGATCTACAGATTTCATAATACCAAAAATTAATATTAAAGAAAGATTGAATAATTAATCTCTAATATTATTTTTCCTTTTTTTTTACCAGAAGGAATTTTTTAGTTGACGAGATGAATTTTCTCATACCCAGAATTTAAAAAAATAATCTATAGACTTCATAAAAATTTAGTTTAGTAAGAATTTATATTTATTATTTACATAAAACGCACTCCAAAAGTTAGAAAATGTTTGTTCGAGTAAAATGAATTTATCACTTGCACAGAATGACTTCGGCGAAATTGTTAAGATTCTCCGCGTTATTTGCAATTTCAATTTGAGATATATGAAACCGATTTGCAGATTGGTATTCGAGACAGACTCGGGAAATTTGATATTAATCGAGAGAGTCAGGATATAATCAACGGAAGGAATTTCAAAATGGTTTTCGATCTGTTATCGGAGAGTAAATATCAGATTAAGCAGTTCATAATCGTGCTTGGATCATCGGGTATGCTCTTAATATTCCAAAAAGCCACGATTTCGTTGGAACATCTCCTACATCATGGATTTTGGTTTACTCGTCTATAATAAAATATTGACATGTAAAAGTTCTAAAAGTAACATTTTGTTGATTCTTAGAACTTATTGCAACAGTGGGTATTTTGTTGTTTCCTGAAGATTTAACACAGAAGCCGCAAGTTTCCGAATCGCAAATTTCGACAGCCAAGTAGTACGAGTCGTGATTGATCAGACACGGTCTCTTGTGCAAGAGGTTCGACCACCAGTCACGGCCGTTTGCCGGCATTAATTAGCGGAATTATCGGGATTCGGTCAAACATCCCCACTACAGAACAATATTCAATTTATGCTGCATTTAGCAAATGAAAGAAGATTGATGCAACTGCTATACACCTCCTGAAGTTGTCAAAATCGTGTACAACGAATTTTGATAAAAGTCACTTTAGCGTTTCAATCGAAGTTTGCAAAATTGACGGGACAAATCGAAGGAAATTACCACGGTTTGCCAATACAAATCTCGAATAAAGAATCCCGTTAGATATGTTAAACTATATAAATTTTCCACAGAATTTAAATTTCAAAAGTTCGAATAGATACGCTTGTATGTGCATCGACAACACGTCCGTCTATTTCCAACCATTTCTACTTGTGTTACACTTACAAATATTTACCACTCGTTTTCCTTGAGATAGTAAAATCGATTAGAGGCAGATAATACCAACATCGTAGCAAGGAGAAGCTTAAATAATAGACAGAATCGTTAGCCAACCGCATCGCGTGCCTGATACGTTCCCCAATTCGAATTCCCCGAAAATGTAGCTTCGCTCGGACGTATTTTATTTTATTTTTTCTGTTTTCGTTCTATGGTAGAAGTAATTCCCGATCGAACCGCCGGTTACCGAACAGCACCGTGCACAAACGACAGAGCCGTGTCGGCGGATAGAGAGGTCGAATCGGTTCAATTTAGCATGGTGTGGCCACTCGTCGTATTAAATTTAAAACGCATCTGCGAGAAAGTGTTGCCTCTGTTTTATTCATCATTCGAGGCGAAACAACGTTCCCACCGAAACACCCTGTTCAATTCATGACACTCCACGAACCGGTGAACGTTCCAATGTTCCGCGTGATTAATGTAAACGAACAACAATCAGCGAAACAGAGGCGAATTTCGCGCGGATCGTTAAAATTCGCAACATCCGAGAAATAAAAAGATTGCACTATATGTATTTGTTGGGACACTTTCGAAAAAATCTGTCGATCTATATGCCTTTGAATCTAGATCATTTATGTATTTACTACAGTACAAACATTTTTGAGAGCTCGTGATAATTTAAAAATATTTGCTTTCTTAATGATAAATTTTATGCGATATGCTTTTCGTTTTGGTTAAACAACTGGTAATCGATACGTTCTAAAGAGGAACCTACATTTTCTTGCTTCTACATTCAGTTTCATTTATTTATTACTTTCCCCGCGTTTCTGTCTATCATCGACGTTTTTATTATTCTTTGGATGTTCCACCGTTATCTTCACAAATCACACGAAACAATGCACCTTTGTGCCACTGCTCGCATTTTTGCTTTTCATTTCCGTCACACACGTATATATTTTTCCACCGCGAGTTTCAATTTCAGTTATTGTCACGGTTTTCATTGTCTTTATCGCAGACCTACTTTTCGTAACCACATTACTATTATTGTTGACACATTCTTATCTAGACTTTTATCAGGAAAGCTCGATGAACACGGCTAGACCACGGATCTTTCTGTATTTATAGTGTCTATTGTATCAATATTTTGCACTGGAAATGTGCATTATAAACGATAGTTGAAATTCTGTAATTCTTTAAATTTTTCTTTTCCATTTTTGCTTTCAAAGAAATCATTTATTACAGTGGTTGATTCATTGAACATTGAACGAAGAGTGTACAGCCAACTTTTGTTTTGTGTAATAAACTAGCAAAAAAGATCCTCCATCAAGGTTCAGGGAGTCATTATAAAGAAGAAGCTTCAGTCTTCAAATCTATGGTAGATTCAGTCATGAAAAAATTTCCAATGTATTTAAAAACGTTCCAAAAACACTTTAGAAAAAAATGAACAATGAATGCGGAGTCCTTAAGCTCTAAAACGAGCCCAGTTTTATTGTACGTAATTATAAGAATCAGACATTGATGATCTTCAGAAAATTGAAAATTCTAAATTCTTAGAAAGACTGAAGTCTACTTTGAAAAAAGTTACATAATTTGAAAGGGTGTGTGGAGACTTTTTTCAGCGACTGTACGCTACTACCCAATAAAATAAAATAGTCGCGTTTAGCGCTCGATAAGCCCGTTTCCGCGCTTTCTAATTGATCGATAAATCGTTAAATCGACGACCGGGAATGGTTCGGAAGGGAGAGAAAAATGGACGGATCTATTCCGTGCGGAGAGAGGATCGCATGTTTTCGAGGCGGGCGTTAAAAACAAGCCAGCGTTACATAACGACGCAGAGCCACGTAGTCCGACGACCTTCCTCTATGGAAAGGATGGATCTGAAATAGCAACGACCCGAATATGGGTCAGCATGCATTGTGGCACGACCCTCTTCACGCAGAGCGGCGCTGCACCGCGCAGAGGCGGCCTGCACGCTCGCAAAAATAGACGCTTTATCAGACTACGCTCTAGGCGGCTCGTCGATCGCGAACGCCGCCGCCGACGACGACGACGATCCTCTGAAATCATTCCGGCTCGTCACCGAAATGACCTTTCTCGTTTTCCACCCACGCCTAACCGTGCAGGCAGGCTTTCCCAACCGGCTCTAATGATCAACACTTTATATCTTCGAGTGTATTTTCAGCGGTTGTTTCATTCCACTTCCCAATTAAAATCGTCTATTGCGCCCGGAGAGAGATACGCTGCTTTCGCTAATGAATTGGTAATTAGTAGACGAATTACTCGGATCCGCGGATTCGTAGAATCCAAGAAAACCTGACTATTTAGAAATGTATCAGTTGATAATATTTCTCTTTGAATTTTGCCACCAGAGACTTGCTTCTAATCAATAGATTGCTCTTTATGCCAAGTGAATTTTTTCCGTAGCCGTTGCAAGAACCAGGAGACCAATAAAAATATTTTTCTTTTTTTAGATTTGTGTTATATTATATACTATATTATTGTATTTATGATAATAACATTAGTAGGCTAAACATGGCATCCGGAGGGTTAAACAGTCACATGGCGAATAAAATTAAACTCCTGTAATGCCTTTACAGTTTGATGTTTCCCCTAGTAATTTATATCACAAATGCATGAAATCATCATCAATGATCATCATCATCGTCGTCTAGTTACAATACATCACCTCAGTAAAAATATAAAAATTGTCACCCTTAAACTTCAACTTTAATTTTTACGCTTAAAATTTTGTACTAGAAAATTGTAAAAAATTTCTCGACACACGGTTCAGAACCGCGCCAATTTTTGGTTGGATTTTCGCGTTCAATTAAGTGGGGAAAACTTGTTAATTCGATTTATTCGATACAGTTACCGCCGCGATCAAAGTGGAGGGTTGAAAAGTTTTTTCTTTCTGTCAAATATTTGGCTGTCAATTCAACCTGGCTAAAAGACCGTTGGATTTGTCCGGCTTCCCCGCGGAATTACGCGATTGTTATTTGCGACATTTGAATTTTCTCCGTCGTTCCTCGCCGGAGAACAATATCTGCCGCACTCGACCCAATCTGTTCTAGTTAAATTGCGTGGTCCGCGAGTATGAAAAGTATTTTTGTAATCTGTTCCTCTATCGCGGCATCCTTTCGCCCTCGTAGCCTGGTCATACAGCAAATTGCATACATTTGCACGTATTAAAGTGGGTCTTTAAAAGCGGCCGCATACCGCGACGGGGAAGGAGGAACTAGAATTCAGGGGGATGAAAGAGAATTGACGCTCCGGAGAAATGAAAAGACGCCGAGGGTGGAAAGTAACCAGGGACGGCGTCTCGTCTTCTGTGTACCTTCCTCCCAAACTGGGTCGCAAAACATTCTATTACATGGTGGATTTATTCGATTACGATTAAAGCTCTGATTACAACATCCAATCGTCCAGGCTCGTGTAATCCTGTTGCGACCTCACCGCATAAATACGAAACGTATCTGGAATTGTGGCGCAACAAAAGCCGCGGGTTATTCTTCGGGGGAAGCAAATTGAAAATATAAGCTAGAAACTGCTCGATGTGGGACGCCTTCTGCGAAGAAAATTGAGTTCCTACTAAATCTGCAACGGCAATGTATATTTTTACGGTACGTTTTTATATACAGTATTAGCATTGTATAGAGCATTCTCCCCACTTAATTGCTTGCGAACATTTTGGAAAAAATCTTCCGCATTACACTCGTCAAATCCTACATTCAAGAATTTTTTCCGATTTTTCGGTCGACGATCCTGGCCGCAAAAAATGAAAAACGAGAAGAAATCCGGAAAAATGCAGATTTCTTATAAAAGGGTACATATTTTTACAGCAGTAACATAAGCGGCACAGTGTTTGCTGGATATATGTCAAAAACACGGGTCTAGCCATGGACATATATCGGCCAGGAGGTACTATTCTTTGAATCAAATCGCCCAAATCGGGGGGCCGTTCGTTGACCCCTCGTTCTAATTGGTTTAACCTTACCCCGGCTTCGGAAGGCGCTCATAAATTATTAACGAGACCTTTTTTTTATCCGGCCGTAGCTCAAAGGGATACCTTCTTTCCGTCTGCTCGATTCCCCGTGACACGAACACCCCCGACCCACTTTCGGAGACGGAGAAGATTCTCTCCGTCTGCCCGTGGAAAAAGTTGCGTCCTGGTATTCGAATCCCGAGATCGACGAAACAGGGTGGTCAGGGGGAGGGAGAGGGTGGAGAGGATGAAGAGCACGGACAGCATAAAGTATTCGTGGAAGACCGGTGCACGAGAAAGGGAGACGGAGGACAGAGAAAGCGAGGAAAGAAAGAAAAAGCTCCGCGAGATCTCCGATAAGCGATCCGAAGAAGACGGAGGCCGAGGGGGTGGAATGTCTGAGCCCGTTGGGGTAGGTCGGTATCTATTTTTACGTATGTTCACCGTACTAGAGCTTTATCGATTCGAAATACCGGCGAACGTCACGTCGATAAACAGATTATTGTCTACGCGGAGATTGGCCTCTGCAAACAAACCGCGATAGACGCGATCAAAATCCCATCCCCCATTTTGTTTCTGGGAATGTGTGGCACGAGCAGAGAGCTGTTATCTGTAAAGACGCGTGAAATATTAAATAGCAAATGAACGCAGAATTTATAGCAAACACGAATTTATTGTACACGTTATTTGAATTTTGAAAAATAAATATGCATCTCCTAGGTGTACAAATTATTTGACTTTTGAAAAATAAATATGCGTTTACTAGGTGTACAAATTATTTGACTTTTGAAAAATAAATATGTATTTACTAGGTGCACAAATTATTTGGCTTTTGAAAAATAAATATGCATTTACTAGGTGTACAAATTATTTGAATTTTGAAAAATGATATGCATCTCCTAAGTGTACAAATTATTTGACTTTTGAAAAATAAATATGCGTTTACTAGGTGTACAAATTATTTGACTTTTGAAAAATAAATATGCGTTTACTAGGTGTACAAATTATTTGACTTTTGAAAAATAAATATGTATTTACTAGGTGCACAAATTATTTGGCTTTTGAAAAATAAATATGCATTTACTAGGTGTACAAATTATTTGAATTTTGAAAAATGATATGCATCTCCTAAGTGTACAAATTATTTGACTTTTGAAAAATAAATATGCGTTTACTAGGTGTACAAATTATTTGACTTTTGAAAAATAAATATGCGTTTACTAGGTGTACAAATTATTTGACTTTTGAAAAATAAATATGTATTTACTAGGTGCACAAATTATTTGGCTTTTGAAAAATAAATATGCATTTACTAGGTGTACAAATTATTTGAATTTTGAAAAATGATATGCATCTCCTAAGTGTACAAATTATTTGACTTTTGAAAAATAAATATGTATTTACTAGGTGCACAAATTATTTGGCTTTTGAAAAATAAAGCTGCATTTACAAGGTATGTAAATTATTTGAATTTCGAAAAATGAATCGTAGCTTTTTCTTCGTAAATTTGTTCAACTTTACAACCGTTTTACAATTATATTTGTTCTTTATAATTTTTGTTTCAAACGTTGTATTTCGCAATAAAATTTCGATTCTTCTACTATCGATACCAAATTTTTAGCAAAATTATTATCGACTTAATTCAATATAATGCATATGGATATGTATACAATTGTCACAATGTTCACTAGACTAAATAATAAAAGTGTTGTTTTCGGAGCCATATAATGTTGACAGTTTGAAATTTACACACGTGAGTCAGCTTAATTGCGGTGAACAAACCCGTAGATCACACGTGTATCAAATAAACAACTGTTCCGATGGCTAATTTTGAATTCATCGAAATTTCAATTTGAAACTGTATAATCACGAATTTTTTCTGCGTATTTTACGTCGACTTGAAGCAGAACATTTTTATCTGCCATTTCAGATTTTTCATCTGCATACAAATTTGTCTTACATCGAATGCATAATATTCAAGGAAACGAAGCGAAACCTGTTCCATAGTAGATGTGAAACTATATAATTCCCAGGAGCTGTCCGATAGTCGATTTCTTCAAACAGTCAAAGGACGGCGTATCGATATAGGAAAAAGTATTTATTAAACGATATTACGTATTTATATATTCCCGGAATTATTTAAAACAACGTAATTATTGCAAACATCTTTCTCACTTCAGCCAAGGTCCCCCTAGCATCGTCCACGGTGTGTCCACTTAACCCTCCGAGTACTGGGACATGCAGTACCGTGCCGGGGTCATTTTTGACTCGCACCGATATTTCCCTAATACGAACGCGTTCACGGTTCCTCGAGGTTCAGCGGGTCAAAAATGACTCGGGCATAGCACTCGGAGGGATAATAGCAGCTTGGTTTCATCGAGCCTAAGCTGATGGTTCCCCAATAAATCCCCGCGAGTCGGCCAATAAAATCATCCAAGCTTCGACCTTTGCCCGGACCCAACAATCCAATCGAACTTCTCCCGAAGTATCCTCATCTTAGTCGCTTTAAAAACAGCCATAAAAAAGGGGGGTCGTAACTCCCGGAGAGCCCGTAAGAATCCATCAGGTCCCTCGAATCCGTTTCACTTATCAAAGTCAGCATCCAAAAACATGGTCTCGTTCCCACCTGAAAGGTGGTTCCCGCCGTCGTTGATCTTCCCTGGAGCTCGAGGACGCTGGAGGGGGTGGCGGGGGGAGCGGTGCACACCTCCCGGAAGAACAGTTTACGTAGATCGACAGAAAGAGGGGGAGGGGAGAGAAAGAGAGAGTGAGAGAGAGTGGAAGCAATGTCGGGGAACGTCGTCGAAGGAGAAAGAAATTGAGGCGGAAGGAGAGAGTCATCGGGCACATCCGCGCCCGTAGAGAGTAGGGGTACGAAGCGAAGGGGGGAGTTGGTTGAAGGTAGGGGTATCGTCGAGGGGGAGAAACTGCCGAGGAGAAAGGGTTACAAAGAGAGAGGGAAAGCTTGGGAGGAAGAGTGAAAAGGGGGAGACCAGAGGGAGTGGGAGACCGGGAGAAAGAGAGAGAGAAAGCTAGATATTGGGGTAGGTCGGACGAAAGCACGAAGAGAGCATTGCCTGACGGACACGCCAAGGTAGGGAGGACGAGGAGGAGAGGGAGGTTTGAACGAGGTGATGGAAGAGGTGGAACACGAGAGAGCAAGAGAGAGAGAGAGAGAGAGAGAGAGAGAGAGAGAGAGAGAGAGAGACGGAACAGCAGGAGGAAGATAGAGGGAGACCCTGACCGTTGAACAGGGACAGAGGCCAAGAGGAGGCTCGGGGGCAGCTCGGTGGAGGGTTGGAAGAGCTTGCGGAGAGCGTTCCTCAACCTTTGTCCCAGAATGCCCCTCATAATGCTGATATGCAACGCTTCGAACCCGTTAATCGCGCGCCGCTCGCAATTCCGACGTGCAAGTCACTTCGACTGGTCGCCTACAATTTACCCCGTTCCGCGAATATTTTATGCCACGAAACAAGCGGCAGAGCTACTTCGCTACTCGATGGTCGATCGACTTCCGGTACGAACATGCTCGACGGGTCACTTTTGTACTGGTCGTTTCAGCTGACGGATCGTTCCGTTTCGCCAAAGTTTACCAGCCTGAAGCTATGGGATGCGTTAGGCAACGTGATTGTTCAGGGACGTGCACGAGCTCCGAGATGGTCTTATAACGCGTACCGGGATCGTGGAGAGTCTTTGCGGGACGGTCGGGGCACTTTCCCGATACTTATAACAATATTTCAGTCGTTAGATTTGTAATTGTGCAAGAAAGTTAGTTTTTTGCAGTTTTTCTATGCATTGACAAAAATATACACAAGATTTTCAAGAAAAATTAACCATAACATTTTTTCTAACTAGTTTTTTACAACATTTTTTCTAAATTTTGATCGAGTGCACTTTGTCGGGGGTAGTAGACTACACAGTCCCGAAAAATTGACTTTAAAAGTGTTGAGAAAAACCGGGAGATGGACATTTTTTCCTGTCGACGTGCAGCCGGTGCTGTGGAAGGGGGTGATCGACATTTTGAATTCGCTCATCCCTTTCGCAATTACGCGCGTTCTCGGGATTTACGGCGTCGGTATTTCTGGTAGACGTTTGAGTAAACGTACGGTGGGATCCTCTGTACCGCACGCGTTATTCGACTCCGACTGGCACGTGATAAACGCAGCTGGCGTAGCGATCCATGGAACGAAGATACAGCTTCCGGCGTAGGTGTCGACGGCGGCTCAATAATTTTCAGTTTCGATGCAACCTATTCCGCGACTCGGTTTTCTGGGTCACGCTCGATCCGCGATAACCGGCGCGGAGCGCACAGTTTCATCCGGTCCCGCGAGCTTATTTGGCAAGCGAGCCTAGGCAGAAATTTTGCGTCACAAATACGGACTAGCCTCTGGCGGCGGTTCAACCGACCGGCGAAATAGGTTCGATCGACTTTCGTCGGGGATAACGATACGCTTCCTGGGACGTTTCCCAAGCATCTGTTAACTCTCTCGCGAAATTGCATGTCTTCTTGTTGCACGACGATCGACGGCCAATCGGTTTATTATTCAAATGATGCGCAAACAGCCCCGGGGCACTAACGGATCTTGCTGTTTACGCGGCGCACGCTTTGACAGTCGAACACGCGGTCGATCTTCCTTAACCTGAACCTTTTTATGCAAATAGACGTTCGTATATAAACTTGCTCGTTCTCTGTTTCATTCCTGCATAATTAACTGAACCATACCTTATGACACACACTAAATTATAGCATCGTTCATAGTCTGAAATATTTACCGAAAAAGAAACTTTCCAGCAATCCCGCAATTTCCAAAAATATTTATGATTGCCGGCTTTTATGCTAAGTAGAAATTTCTTGCATTAATCGCAAGAAATGGAAGCTAAAGAAACATTTGTTTCCTGCTTAAATAATTTTAATAAGAAACGTATTCATATCCTAAAATTCTTTTAATTTTTCATGAATGCATAAAAGGTTCCTTCACCAATGTTAATAAGTTAGGCTATATTGAAGTTCTGAAATACTTCTCATTTTTCTACTGTTTTAAATTGCACTTCATCTTTGTGGTAAACGCAGTCTATTTGTCTCGCATTGGATCGTAACATTACCCCTTTCAAGGATATACAACAGTTTTGGGACACCCTGTAGAATTATATTCGATCACAGTCACATTCGTGAGTCATAACAAAATTGTTAAAATTAGGAAATATTCATATTTGTAACCGAACGAATTAGCGTTGTAATTCAATGTTATAAGGTGGTTGAGGAATTCAAAAGTTTTGAGGTTGATCGCTATCGTTGAAAAATATTGTTGACAGAAATTCGATTCCTGAGTCGAGAGTGAAGATTTGATTTTTCATCGGGAATCGTAGGTCCAGATTTGCGGTAACAATGGGTGTGCGAAGTTTGTGTGCTTGCGGTTCCATTCGTAACGCGGCGGATTCGCTGACTACGCGGTTCGATAGGCGAACTTTATGAGTTCCTGACTTAACAGTCACCGAGACGACAAAGTTGGGGATTCAAGGGACCTCTAAATTTACGGTTTGATAGTCACCGAAGTTTTACGCTTCATTACGCAATTGAACCACAGTTTTCGAATTTTTAATGGGTTACTTGGGACATTAAGCGCTGTTCATTCTCGGATTGCCGAATCGTTTGACCCTGTGGAGAGTCTTTTATTTTCTGTTTATATCAAGTCAGCAAGAAAGCTGATAATGTTTTAATCGATAATGCTGAACGCGGTGGATTAAATAATATCAGGGGTACCCATAAGTAATCATTAGTAAGTAAGTAATAGTAATAGTAATAGTAATAGTAATAGTAATAATAATAGTATTAGTAAGTAATCAATTATTTCCAAGAATTTGTTTTGTGTTTAGTTCTGTACCGATCGTTGAAACACATATTCTTTTACAGTTTTCGGTGAAGCAAAATTATTTTTTCAATCTTCGATATTGCGATATAATGTCTGGAAATTCTGCGTTGCAGCATTTAGTTCATATTCGATTACGAAGATTTTATATTTTTACCAGATAAAATTTTCGAGTATTGTCAAATATGGTGCAAGAATTTGCATGCTTTTTTATCCGATAAAAGCGTGAAAACGCGTAAAAATATTCAGACACTCTATATCCATGAAAACTCTATTCAAGTATTCACAATTTCGTTACGTAACGTACTGTTACTTCAGAGCGAAGCAGAATTTTTCCAGTTAGTTGCGCAATTACTTTCAATTAACTTTTGAAACGCGAGGGCTATTGATAAATAAAAATTTTGTACGTTTAGTAAGATTCAACGATTCGGTGCCAAGAGAATTTTCAATTGAAATTGTATCGGATTGCAGATCTATAGTTTATAACCACTAAGTTAACCAGTTAACTGTGTTTGACGAGTATACTCGTCATGAAGAAATGGCAATATTTTGTGTCATGACGAGTATACTCGTCAAAACAGCTATAATTCAAACAGCGGTTAATTTTTGCGACGCAACTTAGGTACACATTTTTCAAAGAGGTCGCAACAGCTAACTGGTTAAAAGATACTTTTCGTGTCAATATTTTCCAAAAACTGTTAGCCTAAAAATGTAAATGTAATGAATATCGAATACTGTTCTATCAAAAAATGTCTGTATATTTTATTTATTAGGGGTGCCCATAAGTAATCAATTGTTTGCAAAGAATTTGTTTTGCCTTTGGTTCTGTACCGATCGTTGAAGAGGAAACACGTATTCTTTTACAGTTTTCGGTAAAGCAGCCTGTGTTCAAAATATTCTAAAAAGTATAATTTTTTTTACAACCCTGTCATAAAATGGCGGCGTCCTTCCGAGGATTATATTCGTCGTTGCATACTTTTTCATTTGCATGCGGGATTTAATGCAACGGTAACAACAAAGAAAATTTGCGATGTTTATGGAGACGTATTGAAGGTCAACAAGTGTCAACATTGGTTCAGAAGGATTGCTGCTGGTGATTATGATCTCTCTGACAGGTCTCGAAGTGGACGACCAGTTGAATTTGATAATGACACCCTAAAATCTCTAGTGGAAGCTGATCCAAAATTAAGTATACAAGAATTATCGAGAAGCCTTGCGTCCACATGGTCAACTATACAAAGGCACCTACACGAAATGGGAAAGGCATATCGGCAAGGAATATGGGTACCGCATCAATTATCTGAGAGCAACGAGAATATTTGTCGATCAATTTGCACTTCATTGCTATCCAGATTTCGTAATCAAAGTTTCGAAAATAAAAAAATTGCAATGGGAAGTTTTACCGCACCCCCGTACTCACCGGATATTGCTCCCTCCAACTATCATCTTTCAGATCTCTGGAGCATTGTTTAAGAAATAAAACATTCACTTCTGTAGAAGATGTATGGAGGCACCTTGAGTCATATTTTGCTTCACGAATCCTGGATTTCTATAAGAGGGGGATTGAAAATTTGCAGGAAAGATGGCAAACTGTCCTTGATAATGATGGAGATTATATAATAAATTAAGAAATAAAAACTTGAATTTACTACAAAGTTTGTTTTAGACTTCAAAATAATTGATTACTTATGGGTCCCCCTAATACCTTACTTATAAAAGTAATCACCATCGAACTACCTTTTTTCAGTGACGAGCTTTTCTGCTCTTTTTAATGAAAGTTTTTGTTTCTCACGTTGAAAAAGTAATTCTAAGTAAATGTAATTTCCGAAATGTCAACATTTGTAGTCACGGAATCATCAAATTCCCAGGCCATGTGGTATCCGAATTCGCAAATGTTTTCCCTTCAGCTTACAGAGATTCCAGACTAGCAGTCTGATGTTCCACAACTCCGTGGGCTCGATAGTCACCAAAGTCGTGCGGAACCGTCTCGACAAACAGCCAATTACTAGGCTGTAATTGGAAATGCCGTGATTTGGCCGATATCCAGATTCGACAGTCTTATAACTCAATATAGATCGAAGAACACTTCAGTTGGCTGTTTACCAAAATCACGTCGTTCAATGATTCGCGACGGATCGTAAGATCTTCCATATCACGGTAACGACTGTACGATATGTGGATCAAGCTCTTGAACTTGCGACCGTCTCAGCAGTGAATCCACGTAAATTACAGCTGATAATAAAAAGAGTTACAGTAAAATTTACACAGAGCTTCAGTCATGAATTAAACGCGTATGAGTGATTAAAACAATAGCACGTGAACATTTAAGTGCCCATTCGGTAGTTAACGATTCATATATAGTAGTTAAGAAATTCTGCCTCGCAAACGCGAGTATTTTTCGTGCAATATTGATTAACACGGAAACATATACCCATACAGACCAATTTTTATAATATTTACATAGACAGCTCTCGAAAAAATATGTGACACATATTTTTTTATCGGCAAGCGCTCGTGGTCAAGAGAATGAAAACAGCCTTCGAAGTGGAGAGTTAAAAATATATTTTATTTTTAATATTTCAGGAACTAGAGGATTTAAGAGGGTGTTTTAATTTGCAAATGAAATAGTATGTTTAATAGGGTGTAAAATTTTAGCAAGTGAAATATTTTCATTTTAGCTATTATTCCGGCTACCAGTGACCATTCAAAGTGACCAGAATTTTTTTTTTGAGATCTACTCTTAATTATAGTCATTTCTTTGGGATAATTTTTTTGAGATTTATTGATAAGCGGCATTCATTTAAGTAAATATTAATTTTTCAATGACATTTTCAAAAAAATTTTAGAAGTAACGTATTTTAGAGCTCTGTTAAAAACACTCCACAGGATTTGATCACTAATCGGAGAGTCCTCGTCAGTCAGGGAGCAAGTTCGAATGAAATTTACAAGGAGAGCTTAGCGATAATTGCCAGACGCTTTCCACGGGCCTCGAGGGCCGCCCCTCTCGTCCCAGTCGAAAGCGTCGAAGTTAATTGTCAGCAAGATTGGCGGAGAAAGGGTGGGTTATTGCTGCAATTATTACGCTCGGTTATTGTTATTCGCGGGGCGCGATGCTAATGCCGGCTGGAATTAGTCCGCGCCGTACCTCTCACCCTTCAACACCCCCTTGCCAACCCCCACCCTCCGCTTCTCTCGATCGCTCGAACTATAGTTCGAGCTACAGCGTCCCCCTTCGTCGCTCCCGTTCTTCCGCTTGCCGCGTGCGTAATTGCTATCGCATACTGTGTGTAAACGACCTGTCCTTCGCCGCAGCACCGTTGCATAACGAAACGCATCGGCCGTTCTTTCTTTTCGTTGCACGGACGCGTCGAACGCGTCACGTGGGGCCAACGGTTTCACGTGGTTACGCTCCACCCTCAACAGGTAGCATATCTTCACCCGTGGGAATATTTTTCGCGAATGAATGGGACAAGTGGCCCGCTGTTACGGAAGCTACCTCCCCTAGGAGAAAATATCCTGGAAAATATTCGCACATCTCCAAGGTTTATTTTTCCTTAGTTCAACTGCGGCATTCGTGCGTATGAGAACAAAGTAGTGTGTTGTTTTGTGCAAGGAAGCTTGAGTGCACTTTGTTACCACTATGAGTGTCGTCACGTATGTATAGACTTAAGATTTTTCAAAATTATTACAATTCAGATTTTACTTGAATTTGATATCATTTTTATTCATTTTCGAACCATAAGGAATATTAGTCTAGTCATATATATAGTCTAATCTAGTATATAAGTCATATATTACTGACACAATTTTTTTACTAACTTTGAAAATCAGTTTTTACTACATTCTATCAAATGAAACCAAATTTTATTGGGACCTATTCTTGTATTATTAAATAGGTTGTTTTGATTTTGTGTGTTTCTATTACAATTTTCACGTTACCATATTTGCTTGTACATGTGAGATTGATAAAAAATTTAAGTGTGAAAACGCATTAATTGTCACCGTTTCTTCTTCATGAAATGTTCTTCATACTTCGTGGAATTAATAGTGTGCGTTTACTGCTAACTGTAATTCGTAACGCTGTTTATGAATTGGTGTATGTGGCATAGCATACATGTGACACAGACATTCACAGTATATTAATGATCGATTCGTTTTCGAAGTTGAGCTCGCTTATGGTTAACTGCATTGTACAACATTTAATCTCGCTAATTAATCAGTGGATCAAGGAGTTATAATTAAATTCATTCTATAAATAAAATTTAACGGTGGTAATCTCCCAAATTAGCAAGGGGATCGAGGAGCTACTATAAATACATCCAGTTCGTACATAATATGCATTTTTTTCTTATTAATAGTTGATCCAATTTTAAGTAAACTCGTGTGCATGATCTACGAACCGAAATAGGGGATACTGCTGCTGCTGTCTGATCACGACCGACCGATTCTACTTCTTTCAGATTTTCCGAAACCAAATTCGATACACTGAATATACTAACATAAAAATCCAGAAACAAATCTTTACAAATAACTTTGCCTCCCATTTCTACGAGAAGTAACCCTCAAAATGTCAATGATATTCATCGGATTACGTCCCATTCAAACAACCGGGATCTCCACTCAGACGCTGATCCAAGCTCGCGGGACTCGTCCAGAAATTCCGTTCCTCGGTGGGGATTAACAGTCGTCAAGTTAACCTCCTTCAGGGGGGTTCGCGGAACCAAGCGAGCCAGTGTATCGCGTGGGGCGCCTCTCTTCGAAAAGAGTGCTCCGTTGTTCGTTGAGAAATCGAACTGGCAGGTTGTATCCGCAGCCGTGAAACGTCTCTCCGGCAACGGAACATGGAAAAAAGGCGGATGTTTTCCGCACAGCCGCGATTCGAATCCAAGGTCTAACCTCCTGCGGCCGCTTCGAGAATCGTGTAGAAGGTTTCCCGAGTGGGGATGCCGGTTTCAGAGTGCGGGAACGCTGCGCGGGGACGATAGACGACGGGAGGAGCGAGCGAGACAGGGAGGACTAGAAAGAACAGTGAAAGGGAGAGCTGGAGAGAGAGAGAGAGAGAGAGAGAGAGAGAGAGAGGGAGGGGGAGAAGGACCGTGAAAGGGAAGGAACGAGAGAAACGGAGAAACAGAAAGAGAAAGAGGGGTAGAGAGGGTGGGAGAACGCTGCAAAACGGGCAGCCGGTGAGCGAACCGAGGCGCTGTGACGACTGACCCAGTTACTCGATGGAGGTAATGACCGATACTACACCTAACCCTCCTCTCCTACTCTTCCTCCTCTTCCTCCTCTTCCCCCTCCTCCTCTTTCTCCCCCCTCCCCCTTTCTCCCTGCCGCCGCTACAACCCCTCCCCACTAGCATCGTGCAAGTACAGGACACATACGTGGAACACGTACTCGGTGCATCGAGCCGCCAGCCGCGCGCGCGTGTGTATGCATGTGTGCGTCGATGCCGTGTGCAACACGCTCGACGCGAGTAACGATAGGCTCAGGAATGGATTTGTTCGACTAGGCGCCCTTCTGGTTTATGGATTTGTTCGGAGAGAATCTTTGGGTTCGCTGCTGAGACCAGTTTAGGGGATGTTGCGGAGAGTTTAATGGTCGAGGTGGTTTTGCTGGGGGATGGTTGAGAATTTTAGATCTGGCGAGAGAGTTAAATCTTTGAAGCTTGTTAGAGGAAGTTTGAGACGGTTTGTAGAGATCAGGGTTGGAAAGATTGAAGTTTGAGAAATTTTTAATTTGACGAGAGTTGATCTAGGAAATTCGAAACCTTGGGACGAGTAAAGTTTGTGGGTAAATGTTGTTCTTGGTTTGAAGGGTCGAGACAGTGTTTTCATTAGAATTGATTTTAGAAGCGATGGTAATTTGGTAGTCGAATTAAGGAAATTATGTTCTGGATAATGTTAAATTTGATTGAAACAGGAATCGTGTTGTTCGAGGAAGTTTGAGAAGGTTTGCAGAGATTACGTTAGAGAAGATTGGAGGTTGATGAATTTTTAATTTGGGGAGAGTAGATCTGGAGAATTTGAAATCTTAGGAAGAGTTTGTAGACGATTTGCAAAAGGTTTGAGGAAATTGGGACGAGTAAAGTTTGTAGGTAATTGTTGTTCTTGGTTTGTAGGGTCGAGACAGTGTTTTCATTAGAATTGATTTTAGAAGCGATGGTAATTTGGTAGTCGAATTAAGGAAATTATGTTCTGGATAATGTTAAATTTGATTGAAACGGGAATCGTGTTGTTCGAGGAAGTTTGAGAAGGTTTGCAGAGATTACGTTAGAGAAGATTAGAGGTTGATGAATTTTTAATTTGGGGAGAGTAGACCTGAGGAATTTGAAATCTTAGGAAGAGTTTGTAGACGATTTGCAAAAGGTTTGAGGAAATTGGGACGAGTAAAGTTTGTAGGTAATTGTTGTTCTTGGTTTGTAGGGTCGAGACAGTGTTTTCATTAGAATTGATTTTAGAAGTGATGGTAATTTGGTAGTCGAATTAAGGAAATTATGTTCTGGATAATGTTAAATTTGATTGAAACAGGAATCGTGTTGTTCGAGGAAGTTTGAGAAGGTTTGCAGAGATTACGTTAGAGAAGATTGGAGGTTGATGAATTTTTAATTTGGGGAGAGTAGATCTGGAGAATTTGAAATCTTAGGAAGAGTTTGTAGACGATTTGCAAAAGGTTTGAGGAAAATGAGAGAAAGTACGAGTTCTCGAGTACAAATGAAATATTTCAGAAAATTGTTCCGGCGTGTCTGGTCCGATCGCGAGATCGAAATTCGTACGACGCGCGCTCTAACTCGCGATGTTTAGTTTCCGGTAGGTTGACGAGATTTTCGAATTGGGTCGCTCGATTGGGATGCTCCGGGCAGGAAGCCTGAACTTGAACTGAACTTTAAAAATATTCAGTTTGTCCAGCGGGGAATAAAATATTCTCGCGGGAGAGTTCAGGTCAACAGTTTTTCAATGAATGAACGCAGTATCTGAAGTTTAGTATAACAGGAGAAATAAAACGTGAGTTGGTTAATACGAAGAACGGTCCACGTACAGATTTTTGCCTGATATTCAACCTAGGGGACGATGAAAACGTAAAAAAGATTTTCTGAAAGCATAAAAATCACTCTATTGACAAAACTTTTTAATTTTTAATTATTTTTCTGTCGAACTTTTACCAATATATTTTTGACATTTTTCTGTTTGCAACGATACCAAACATGGCTTCTTTAATCCACGGTACAGTAAAACCTCGATTATGCGAACTATTCAATGGAATGTGGTTGTTCAGATGATAGAACAGATCCCACGATACAGTGTTAGATTAAATTTTTCCTAATTTGTAGTAAAGACTTAATATAACTACAATTATGGAGAATTCAGGTACCACCGGATCGGATAGTCGAGATTCCACGATATTGTGAATTATACAAGCAAAGATGATTCAAATTGCATCGTGTTTGGGCTCGTTTCAATCAGAAAAATATGGCAGACACGTCTGTAAAAGTTCCGTATAAAAATAATAAAATGCAAAAAAAGTTTCGTCATTGTTCTCGCGCAGACGTCGTGCACCAACTTCACTGTTCCGATGGAACGAGAACGACGAATATTTGCAGGTGTTTAGTAAGTTTTAGCGCAGGAGGGCACAGTGTTTCCACAATCCCCGGTAACAAGAAACAAACGAAAAGAAAAACCGCGCAAAACACGGCGCACTTTGCGTAAGGCAGTACGCAACAAGGCGTTCCTCGTCGCGCGAGCGCTCGTTCGCGATTTTTCAGAATATGTAACAGCGCCGCCGCGCCGGTATGAATTACCGGCACGGCGCGGCAAGAAGGTGTCGTGCATATTAGAGGAAGGCCAATTACTTTGGAATATAGGACGAAGTTATTGAAGTTTTTATTATGTTATGCAATGCACTTTCCTTCGCCTTCGCTCGCGTGCACGTTCATTCTCTATTCATACCGGTATCCATTTTTCAGGGGGCGCGCACGATTTTTCCGGTCTTGTCCAACCGATCGACCGGAGCCCGTCTTAAACTTAATACGTCCGACGTGAAAAGAGAAGAAGCCCGTGTGCATTATCTTGTTGACACGGCTCGTTCGTTCGACGCTTGTAAACACGACGGTTGCATTTAAACCTCGCGATAACGAGCGGCAATGCCCCCGCACGCAGTCTCGCGTTGCACCTATGTTGCACATGTACTCTTCGGGTCGTTTTATCGTTCAGATATTAGCCGTAATATCCGAACGCCTAATTTTACGTTACCCATAATATCCAAGATACGCTTAATTTTTGTTAGAATTTTTATTCAATTTTGGTTTCGTTACTTTTCACGAGCGTTATGTGCAGCGGGGGTAGGCGTCACAATGTTTAAATGTAAGAAACGCTTAACTTTGGTGCATGTTTAAATTATTCATTGTCTTTGCAATGTTAATAGCGGTGTAGAAGTATGGAATAGCGTACTTTGCACCGTCCACGAGCAACAAATTTATTATGGTAGGTATACTGCACATGCGGAATTCATTATCTAAATTGCAGTTGAATTTAATCATCATAGTATTTGCCAAAGGAACGTACTCAATCCTAGCACACCAATTTTGCTGGAATTAGTGCCTAGTAATAATGTTTGACATACATTTCTTGTCGGTGAACATTCATGTTAAGTTGAAAAAATATCAAAAATTAAAGAATCGAGTGATTTAAAAAAATGAAGAAAGAAGGTATGACAATTGAACTGAGATTGAAAATCTCTTCTGCGATTTTTCTTACTGCATTTGTTGAAGACATACAGTTTTGTGAATTTTTGCTATCCTTCAATTTTATTATAAATAAAGAGCGAATTAGACAGGAACTCCGCGGCGCGATTAAAAGCGACAATTTACGACGATGTAAATTGTTCGTATGGACACATAAAAGCCCGAAGGAAAAAAACAGTGTTACAGCGAGCAAAAATAAGGACGGTGCAACGCTCGGCAAAAGTACATCGTATTGCATTAACGAAGTGAGTAAAAGGCCAACTGCCGGTGCTAAGAGGATCATGCGAAGATTATCTGAACCTTCCTCGGAACGCTTGCGCTTCGCTACTGATGTTATTGAGTCTGATCTGCAAAGATGTTAGGTAACTCGGTAAAATTTCCGAGTAAAATGGCGGAAGCGTGCACCGTGCAACCGGTCGATATATCCGACCAAGTGAAATTTCGTGTTTCAATGGTCATACATTAGCATTGCCTCAGATACTAATCCTGGGGACGAGTAAGAATAAGAATTCTCGAAGTTCGGGTACAAAAATATCTGCTGAGGACACAATTTCGCAATTCGTGCGGAATCATGAGTTTACTCCTTTTGATCGATTTTTTTTTTCATAGATAATAATCAAACCATCATTTATAAAACTCTCTACGCCATATTGATTTCTTCACTTTCTTCTACAATTCTTTTAATCTTCCCTTCATATCTCGTGATTTTTTATGGGACTTTCACCAACTTATTTGTGGCATTTTTTTGATTAAAATGACACTAAACACGACATAATTTACTTAATCCTTTTCTACATTCGGCGCGATCAACGCGATTACAAGAACATAGTAGTCCTACACGATCTATGTCACAGCACGGACCCGAGGATTGGGCTTAAATCCCTTTTATGTTTCTAATGTTTCACGTGTCGGTTTCTTATTTCGGTCGTAAATGCGTGTACAGTGTTTACTCGATATATGTCCAAAACACGAGTCTAGCGACGGACATATATCGGCCAGGAGAGACTATATACTCCTCGGCGAGTGAGATCTCCCAAGCTTTTTGGCCCCTCACGGGGTATACCCCACGGCAGTACGGACAGTTCTGGGACTTTTATCGGCTAGGCATTCGGGACATATATAAACACTGTAATCCGCACGAGTCACTTGGCAGGACAAGGTGCACTTCGGTCGCGAAGGGTCAACTGGATACGTACACTAAAGGAGGCGTCAGAGTTGGAAGTACCAAAACTTAGGATTACGTTGGCACATGCCCTCTGTTTAATTATATCAACTGGGGAGGGGAGGGGGCTGATGATGGGCGGGCAAGCTGGAGTAAAAACGAAACCGATCTCGCCGGAGAAAATTCTTGCATGACTCGGACGGGAGAGAGCGAGCAGCGTCGACACAGTAGCCGTCATCCGCATCATCGCGTTCCTCCGTCGAGCAACGACGAGGAGGAAAGCCCTCCGTCAATCGGATCGCAAGTAGAGCGTGCACATCGTGTGTACGAGAGTGGACCCTTTTTGCAGCGCACTCTCCTGGTCCGGAGAACCAGAGAGAGGGTTCTCGGCCGGCATGAACTCTACGCTGCGAAGCCTCGAGTTTCGCACTCGTTACACGCTCGCGACCAAGAAAAACACGTTTGCCCCGTAACCGACCACTTCTCCACGTTTCTTGCGACTTTTTTCCTCGTCCTCTTCCCATTTTTTCCTTTTTTCGCCTTTTATTCCACTGCGTCTTCTGCCCTCGTATACTATTCAGGAGGTTCATGTGTTCTAGCTCTCTAAAATAAAAAAGGAAGTCGCCGAACGCCGGATTGTATTTTTTAATGAAACCGCTCGATGATCTAAAATGTACCCCACATGAGATTCTCTATGCTTCATTTGAAGTTTCGCATGCATTTCCCAAACTATAGCTGGTTGTAGAAAATATTGGGGGTACCCATAAGTAATCAATTATTTGCAAAGAATTTGTTTTGCCTTCAGTTCTGTACCGATCGTTGAAGAGGGAACACGTATTCTTTTACAGATTTCGGTAAAGCAGTTTGTGTTGAAAATATTCTAAAAAGTAAATATTTCAAATAAAAGCTACTCCGACGAAGTTTGAATTGTTCAGGTGTACTATACTGAACATATTTGATATCAAAAAAATGAAGGAGTGAACTAATCCTGGATTTCTATAAGAGGGGGATTGAAAATTTGCAGGAAATATGGCAAACTGTCCTTGATAATGATGGAGATTATATAATAAATTAAGAAATAAAAACTTAAATTTACTACAAAGTTTGTTTTAGATTTCAAAATAATTGATTACTTATGGGTCCCCCTAATATTTCAAATAAAAGCCACTCCGACGAATTTGGAATTGTTCAGGTGTACTATACTGAACATATTTGATATCAAAAAAATAAAGGAGTGAACTAATTTATTATGAAAAATGTGTCCTGCTACAATCTGAAAGACTGAGTAGCTTTCTGAGAAAATTCGCTTTAATTGACGACTGGGAAAGTGCAAAAATTTCAATGGTTAATTTAATTTTTTTAACACGTTAACTGCCATGTCAGTGACATATGACTGACAGGAATTTTTGACTAGGTTTGAACATTCATTTTTATTGTGACATATCCAGATAAACCGAATTTTATTAAGATCTTTAGAATTCAAAAGGGTTAAAACAGCATCCCCTATAATACATTTAAAATTTCTAGTTTCGCTTTCATTGATTCAATTACTCTGATTCTGTAAGAATCTCTGGGAATGATATGTGGCAGTTAACGTGTTAAAGTGAATTTCTATCAAATGAAATGTGCAGTATATGAACAACCAAAGGAAAAGTAATGTTTTTTAACGCTTAACAGTGACACCATTCGTGGTCGAAATGCACAAATATTGTTGGCAAACGGTGGCTCTGTAGCTGAAAGAATAAATAAATAACCGACAGAGTAGAATTAAATAGTCATAGTACGCTCGGCCTTTCGTTTTCCTTCTGCCGGTTAAGGCCGTCGAGAGGATATTATGCAGTGATTCATAATCGCATGCAAGGAAAAAAGTCATTGCTCGTTGCAAGGTAGAGTCGACTTCGACACACACGGCTCGTTCAGTCGTGAAAAAGGCGCCAGCCTAGGCCAGAGAATAATATGAAAAGTTTAATTCACTTTGCCAAGTCGTTTTTTACTGAGCGCAGTGACCGCAAGATTTTTGTAAACTTCAGAATTCAATTTATTTTTTGCGGCCGGAAATTAATCACTGAATTAAGAAAAAAGCTAATGTTTCTCTTAACAATTCGTTCAGTCTAACTAGCTTCTACTTTTTATACTTTACATTGTAACAACTATATTGTAATATGCAAATATATAATAACATTGTTTCCTTAATTTTTTCTTATTAGACTGCCTACTTTTGTATTAGTCATAACAATAACCTCGATGAAGTATAATCTGATATATTCGTTATTACTACATTGTGAATTTTACGTACTTATTTATTTCCGACAAACTTGTTTAAATTTAAGGAACCGTCAAATATTAGTAGAAATAGATTTCTAATAGAAATATTATTTTTTTCAATGTCTTATAATCTTCGTACTACGCTAAATTTCACCAGCTACATTTGATCATAGATGCAGAAAATCCTCAGTATATTTATTACATTCAATATAGGTCAGAAATATTCAAAGTGTAATTAATATGACATAGATGTTGCGATTACTGGCCAGAGACATTTTTAATTTTTCGAGTGATAGGTATAAAAGTAATTTGCAGTTTAATCGACGTCATGGAACTCGTTACTTGATTATTTACTGTCAAATACTCGCAGTATCTCTAACGCGGTATGTACGACCATGTCCGACACGATACGATCCGAGTGGCTCAATCTACTGCGAATCGTATTTAACTCGCGTGACACAACTGCGCTGCTGTTTCTGTATCGCAACTATTATTCATTTTTTCGTTACACAGTTCTTCGTGCCGAGCACTAGCTATGAAACAGATATTTTACTCAACATTTCAGATACTGTCAAGAAAATCTGATCGGGCCAACACCTTAAGGGTGCGTTCCGACTGAACTGCTTGACGTGTTCATAAAGCGCGCCTTAAACGGTACACATAAAATGAATAATACTCGCTTTCCTGTCCCTATTAATTACCTTAACCAAAGTCCAACAAAGAAGTTTCAATTATCTGTGACCGCCGTTAGCTGCACGAATTTCCAAATAAAACTGTGGATGACTGTGCCAAAAGGTTTATGCTATCAGAATATTTTTGGAAAATCAGTTTCGTCTGTTACACCGAAGGTAGGTAGCTTTTTAATCTGCACGCACCAGCAGAGCAAACGTCAGCGGGCGTGCGCCAACAAACTGTTCGTTAACCGTTTGCTGGTTCGGCGCGTTCGTCGAGCAATCACTCTAACGCGTTCTCGTCCAAGTAAACTACAAGACTTTACGCATCCTCTGCAGGCTGAGATGATGACGTTCTCCTTATTTGACGTAGAGTTACGCCGGTGCCGAGAGCTACCGGTCTGTTTACGTCGCGCGCGGTCGAAGTTTAACGAAGATCTGGGTCAAGTAGCGTTTGGAATCCTTGAATCTCGAGGAACGGGAGGGAAAAAACGTTCACCTAGCAAATAGAAGTCTCCCGTTCTAGCCGCGATGGCCTCGCTGTTAGGTGCACGTTGACCGAGGTCGGTTACGGACGCTTCTCCTTCTCCTCTCCTCTCTCTCTCTCTCTCTCTCTCTCTCTCTCTCTCTCTCTCTCTGTCTCTCTTTTTCTCCCTCCGCCTCTCTGATTTCGTTTAGGAATGCAGGGAATAAGAATTCCTCGCGTACTTGCTACTTGTTGACTGTGTAGGTCAGAGTCAAGATGCACTTTACTCTTTCCTATCGTGGCCTCCAGTCGGTGAAAAAGCGCCGCGTATCAGCGCGACGCTGATTGATACGGAAACGTTCGGGCGCCCGTGTTTGTTCGATACGAGATCTGCTTTCTTCTGTCCTTCGCTCGGAATTCTTCTGTTTCTCTATCTGATGTACCTTTGTTGTACAGTGATTTGTTTACCGACTTGCGGATCTCGTTCAGTGATCAATTTATCGTAATCATTGTTACTGCGGATTTCTCTAGATTTTCGCAGAAAAACTGTTTCATTCTTACCATACAAATCTCTTGGTAGGTGGAAGAAATTTTTCGAATTATTTTAATTTTTATATGACTGCGGTTATTGTTGTTTCATTCGACCTATGACACTTATTTTGTTTTTACCACATAGAATTTTCTCATAGGCGAAAGACATTTTTTTTTAATTTCAACGCGATAATCTATAGATATAGAAATTTGGACGGTCTGCAGCAATTGTTATTTCGCTCTTTGCAAAACTTTTCAAAATTGAACCAAGCGAGTTGACTTTCTTTTGAAATGTTAGAAGTATTAGTTGACTAGGTAATTGCTTTGTGCATCCGTATAACCTACTTGGACCTAGAAAGGGCATATTTCAAATTTTCATTACAGGCACGGATAAAAAATTGTAGGGCCAATGGTAATGTTTAATGAATCTTTTTGTAATATTTCAAGGCGTTCGGTCGAACTTAAAAAAAGTTATTAGTTTTGAAATGTCGTCGCTTAATTTTGTCCCCGACCGTGTACAATAGATTCGGTCGGGGCGCAGAAGCAAAAGAAACCGCGAGGCGCAGAGCCGGCAATTAGCACATCGCTGTACGCGTTCCCATTGCGTAACGGACCTTTGAGCCAGCCTGTACAAGCGTTGACCGTTGCGAAAGACCGCGGTGTGTATCAGGCTTTAGGTTGTTCGACGATAAAACGCGGCTCGGGCCGTCGTTCTGCACTAGATCTTGAACACTTTCAATGACAAGGCGCGAAGACGCGTCGAGGGGGAGTCGCGAGAACACGATTCGCGGGGACGCCAAGTTGCCAGGCCGCGTCGTCTACGCAGCCTGTTAAGACTTTAAGACGATAACGAGAAGTAGGTCGCTGAAAAATTCGCCGATACTTCGAGAACTAGGTGGAAAAATGGCCGCGCTGCGATAGCGCTTGTGGCGGACACGCTTCTCTGCCGAGAGGGAACCAGTTAGTCGCGAGCCTAGGCCTACCTTATGTAACGAGAGTGCCTAGAGCACGACGATTACTGCGAGCGATCCCTGTCATTTTTTCGGCTTAATTGCCCCCCGGAATATTTCCATTGTGCGACTGAGGACAGCCTTCTGCCGTCGCCATGCCAACGCTCGGCTTCTCAGGGACGCGGAGCTCGAGCGAGCTCCGTGTCATTGTTGCGGCGACAATCGAACGAAAACCGTTTCCTACGTCACCGTGACGTAAACACGAAAATATGTGTGCGTGTCGCAACAGGACCAATCAGGCCAAACATAATACACAGAAAATAGGAACAGCTGGGAGATACCTGTGCACAGGGCTGATCACCTGCGAACTTCGGAAACGTGGCTTTCAGTCCTCTTCTGCGTCTAATTCTCCCTTTTTGCCTAACGTTTTGCTTTCCTAGGTGCCTGCATTCAGCCTCAATATATTATTGTAAAAGTTACATGAAGGCACGTTACATATTACAGAAAATAAAATGAGTTTTCCTCCGCCGTTTTAACCCTTGAAGGTTAAGGTACTATGTCCAGTTCATCATACTGCCATTTTTATGAATAATTGAATTTCTTAACAATTCTACATTCTAGATAATACCTTCAGGTTTAAGAATAAAAAAAATCTTTCAGTTCAGACGTCTCAATTTTTGTCAGCAATAGCGGCAATCCATCGTTGTACCAATAAAAGGCCGTTTAAAAAAGGACCAATAACTCTGACATTTTTTAATATTTTGTTCGGAAAAAAATGGAGGTTAAAGTTGAGAGTTGTGTTAATATCACTGTTAAAAAATCGAAATTTTACAGTTATTGATTATCCTTGAAAAAATTCCCGAATTGTCAAGGTGGTCTATCCCCTTAGGTTCCCCTTTTCGAGAAATTTAAATCTAGGAAAGTTCTTATGAATCCCATTTATTTTATAACATATAAATTCTTAAATTCTCTTAAATTCTTATTTAAAACTTTAGAAAAACTGAATACTGAATTGAGTAATGAGTTTCTTGTTGTTATTAAAGAAGAAATATCTAAAAGAAGAGACAAGATTGTTGTATCCCTTATAAAATATCTGCATAATCCGGAATCTCTGCAAAAAGATTCAGAAGATACATTTTTTTATTTAACATCCAAGGCAGATATGTATAAAATGGCAAAACAAATTCTAAGCAGACTTTTTGGAAAATATAACAATGATTCTTATGAAAATAGTGAAAAACTTTCAGATTCTCAGAATGAGGAACTATCACTGGAAAAACAGTTAGAATTAGAAATTGCAGACAGCCTTCAAGAATTTAGTGTCAAGAGTTTAGCGGCAGAACAAAATAAATTCCGGACTCTAACAAAGGAATTCACCTTTTTTAGAGACACCCAATCTTCAGCAACTTTGGGACGTTCTGTATAAGATAAAGCCAACATCCACACAAAATGAAAGAAATTTTTCTACGGCTACAGATTTTGTTACAAAAAAAAAGAAGTAGATTGTCTGATTCTACATTAGACGCATTATCCTTCTTAAGAAGTCATTTCAAAATAAAAACGTAATGTTTGACTTTATAAAAGTTTGGTAAAAGTTTCCCAATATTTCTAGAATTCTCGAGAAATATAGTCTTATTTCTCATTTCTCGAGAAATGAAAAATGTTGAGAAATCAGGAACACTAGTTTAGATACCATGTGTCCAGACACTGACGCAGGATAATGTGTGTATCCTGGTGAATCTCCCACGATATATGGGGGTTTAGTGCGGATCGAGGGACGGTAGTTGGAAAAAAAGCATATCGTGTGGCGTTGGGTTAGGCAGCGGGTCGACGTTGTCGTTTCCGGTCTCGGTGACGGGGCCGATCCAACCGCGTCGGGCATCTAGCCGTCGTATAAACAGTGCAAAGTCGACGTCGAGTTCCTCGAGTGCTCGGCTAGCTCGTGGGTCGATGTATTCTCGGTTGTTTATTTAGGCCACGCGAGGTGAATCGCTTGCCGCTGCTTAGAACCAGCGAGCGGCCCGACGCCGCGCCGCTTGGCAGAAAGCGTCGCGGCGCGGCGTGGCAAAAGTCGGGTTCTGTTCAGCCGAGTCGAGCCGGGCTGGGCCGGGCCACGAAAAACGCAGCCCCTCGGAAATGATAATGGATCCTGCCCGTTGCATTATCGTCATTTAGGCACACCGCCCGAGATCAAAGGGAGGCCCGCGGTTTTTCTTTCCGCCCATCCAGCAAAAACGAGAAACTTTTGTGCCTGTGATATACCTCTCCCCCTACTCTACCCCCTTACTCGTCGCTTCCGTCTCTCTATTCTTTGGTTCTTACTACTTCTTTCGCCGGCGCGTTTTACATTCTGACCCACAATGCGAATTTTGTGCAACTTTCTCTTGCCCGGAACGAACGCACAAAAGAAAGCATTGAGCAGATCTTTGTTCTTTTGATCGACACTTAAACGCTTCCCCGAAATCGCTCCTTAAAATTGCATAAACATTCCCGAGAAAATTCAGTGATTTTTTTCCTAAGGGTGGAAATGCTATTATAAAGCAGAGTTCTGCTGATTCAGTTACGTTGTAATTTAATTGCTCAATTGAATTACATTGTATTTCAATTATATAATAATTCAACTACGTCGTAATTGAATTATATAATTCAAACCTTTCAATTAATTAAATTACTAATTATTTTAATCAGACGTGTAATTGAAATACAATATAATTTAAATACAGGACTCCAAATTATGTAGAGCCTAGAACTTTGAAGAATTTCCTCGTCCTTGTTCGTAATACGTCAAAATGATCCTATTATTGGTTAGTGGAGAGCTAAAAACGTTCCTTTTTTCAGTTTTTTTGTTATTAGATAATGTATTCTATTTTACTTACATATAATATTATTGTTTGTTTAATGAGTCTCATTAGATGATTGTCGTTATTTTTTTTCTAGGTAAAGTAGAGACATGTTTCCTTTTTCTGCTTTTTGTACTTATGTTTGAAATTTAAAAAATATGTAACGCAGAAGCTTTTTCTGTTCAGATATTATAAATTTATGAATAATAATTTCCTTTTGTTTGAAACCTTCACATAGATTTTTCAACCTCTTATTACCTATTACTTTATTATTCTTTAATTTTTAATTTTAATTTAATTAAATCGTAATTCGTAATTGATGTAGTTGAATTGCAAAGTATTTTATAATTGCACTCCATTGCAATTACGAATTACATTGTAATTTAATTGAACGAAGATCTGCATTATGAATTACAATATGATTGAATTACAATGTAATTCAATTACTTTGTGATTATAATGCTTGGAGTAATTCAATTGTAATTCTGCACAACTCTGTTATAAAGTAATCCTAACAGCTATTACTATTATAAATGTTTAAGAAACTACGTAAAACAAAGGAAAAAAATTTGTAGTGTTTTGCAAATGTAAGAAATACTGAAAAAACTTCTTTTAATTTACCCCCGCCACCTTTAATGTTTCAAAGTCTTATTTTGTGTCCTATTAAATTTCGTTTATGGTTAACAGAGCAGCTGTCAGAATATTGAAAAATCACTGAATATTGTAGTTTTGGCTCGGACGGTTTCGCAAAATTGCAAAGAAAGTAAAACTATGCAAAGTTGTGTAAGGAACGTATGTTACATGATTTATACAGAATTTCTACGTGCTGTTAATGCACGAAATTTCTAATTAAAGCTTGATTCGCGAATTTATATGCAGTTTCATGGATATTACAAATATTACGATTTCGCCGGAAGCAATTCAGACGCGATGTTAAATTATATATAGCTGAGCTGATCAATGATTTTCCTTACTCCCGGTTCTATTAAAATAAAACGAACCGTGGCTACGAGCGGGCTTTTATTAAAAACGTCGGCGAAACTCTCTGTTTTTTCCATGGAAACGTTGAATCACTTTGAAATTGATAAAAATTGACAGTGCAGATCGAGCACGTAAGGTAACCGAAATTTTCAATTTTACGCGCGTCAATATTTTTTTGAGATTGTTACTTAAACATACCGCAAGCGCTTCGCGTTCGTTCGACGTGTAAGAACATCGTAAATTAAAATATATTTATGAGAACCTATTAACAGCTGCACGGCAGGTAACCGCGACGTTTTTTCGTTTTGAAAGGAAATATAAATAAAATCGATAAAAGGCAAGGAGAGTTTAAATTTGAATTTCAAGTCCTGCTCCACTTTGGACATCATTATTTTATCATCGTCGTTATTCATACGTTGCATGTAAAATATGGGCGCACCAGATAACAAGCAGAAATACATGTTGCACTTGATAATGCGGTTGCACGGACCCGCCGCTGTTGCGTTTCGGTAATCGCGGCTGAACTTTCGCGAAATTTTAGTTAGCAACTAATAACGGGACGGATTTCTTATCGGCGTGGAATATATTTTTCTTCACTTTTCTCTTTGTTTTTCAACTTGTTTTGTTTTTTTTTTTGTTGCCTGAGCACACACCACTTTCACGAAAAGCGAGAAATAAAACCGTATGTAGGTTAGGGGTTGCATGTAAAAAGTTTTCTTCGCATTTTCTCGAATTTCGAGAAATTTCATGTAGTATCCGAGTGACCTATAAAACCGAACACGCTCCTGTACACCTTTTACTTTCGTTACGTGTACGTACGCTTCTAATACACTGTGATGAACGAATTAGTGAAACATTTTACATGAATTTTCAGAACCACGTGAAATCACGTGATTTTACGGTTTATAATTTTCAAGAATATTTCGCGAATTTATAATGGTACTTAAATAGTGACAAATATTGTTCGTAGAATACTTTTACCATTTTTTTCGGCAAAAACCTGTTTTATTGTTTTTTTTTTTAATTACTAAAAATCTTCGTGGGAAAGTAAGAATACTATTTTGAGAGTATAATTTTAATTATAGGGGATAGGCTATTTTCGAATATGCTCCTTTCCCAGCTCTACATTTTACATGTAGATATTAGTAAAGTCCCAGCTGAACGCAACCTGGTGCTGACTATCGGAAGCAGCAGCCAAATTCGGTTTAGCTCGGAATTTTGAGTTCTCCGGCAGATTGAATTACACATTTTAATTTGATCAAATCCGGTCTGAACTCGGAACTGCTTCCAGCCGTAATAACGTTTCTCCAAGTGTGTTCTATATTTTAGGGTGAAACGTTGAATTTTAGGATAGTTGTAAATGTGGCTTTTCACGTAACAAGTATATCTTTTACGGACGCTAATGATGACTATTTTATTTAATTAAAAACTATTTCTTTAGTAGACTGTTTTACATTTATACATGAAATTATTTGCGATGATCTCACTGGAAAAGTTTAGGTACCGACAGGAAAGATATATATAACAATATTTTACTATCCCGTTTCGTTGACTCTATCGATTTACGGCTTGAACTCCACTCGGGTCATATTTTCCATTAGGTCTGCTCTATTAGTCACACTTCCTCTATCCATTGTATACTTCAGCATCTCTTCAACTGTTTCAGAATATTAACCACCCAATCAATGCACATTTAATTAATCTAAATCTACATTGAAGATTTAGTTTTTCGTTAGACATGTTGAAGACTTTAATTGAAAATTAAAGAAACTTGAAGGAATTTAAAGGAAAATTTAAATCTGGTAATCTAAATTTGGTACCACTTTCTAAGAAAATTTAGAGTGAATGGTAACTATACCCCGGGGGAGGAGGAGGGGCATATCACTGATACACAGAGGTCATTCAAAATCTGCATTGCTGTAGTAATTTTTCTAAATAGTCTATATATATGCATGAAAAATATTTTACTCTATTGAAACAGACAAGGCTAGTAATTACTGAACAAAATAGGAATGGTCCCCTGTGACCAAACGTTTATAAACTTTCGTGTATCTGTGAAATCAGCCATGACTTCCTCGGGGTTAATGATGCTCGTCCTAGTTCTCTAATTTATATAACTTGTGCTGAATGAAAATCTAAAAACACATTTCACACTCGTGTCTAAATCTTAAACAAAGCCTACCAACTATTGCAATAGTTATAAGGTCATTAATTTCTACTAGACCAGAATAAAATTACATCTTAACATCATTTAGCCCTTAAGGAAAATGCAAGCATGTTGATCCAAAAACTACCTTAATATTTTTTAAAAATTCACATTTAATCTTTCATAAACAAATTCAAAGATTTAAAGATAATAGATATAAATTTTTATTTCTCTTCCAGGAAATTATAAACAAAGTTCAAATCACTGTAGTGGAAAAAGAAATGGAGTCAACAGCCCTGTCTGCAAGGGGTTGCTGGAAAAATTTCCAGAAGTGTGCGCACGGATTATTTAAAACAAAAATTGATCTTTTAGAAACGATCGTAGTCCTGTGAAAATCGAGTAAAAAATATATGTGCTCTAGGACGAAATCGCGATCAGTGCGAGCGCAGACGCTATGGCGTTGATATTATTATTACAGCGGTGTTCGAATTGGCATTAACATTCACCGATGCACTCCCTCGGCGTTCCTCTCGCACCCGGTGTCGATGTATAACGAGGCGCTCGCGTCATTCGCCGTTTTCGTAACGTGACTTTGTATCATGAACTTTTCGATGACGTTTGCGCAACCCTATCAGCCGGCGAGTACGAGAGCCTAGAAGCCTGCAGCCGCGCCGCGCTCCGCTTGCAATGCACTTCTGCATTCGTTAACCAAGCGCACACACGCATCTCTCTAAGCCAGATAACATTCATTGCTGTCCTCGTTATCGCGGTTCTGAACTTTCTGCCTGCTTAACCCTCGAACGTCAGACACCTCGTTCGCCGATCTGTCGTCGGAATCGGTGACGGAGGCTATTTTAAATTTCCTTATACTCGCGAGAGTAGCCATTTTGCTTCGCTGTTTTCGGAAATTTCTCAACCCTTCCCGGTGCAAAGCGATTCTATACTAGTTCGAAACCGACAAAAATGACGATTTCCGGTCTACTAATTTCGCTATGTTTCATTCTGAACACAATTCCTGGTACTTACCTTCTGAAATTACCTGAAAGACAAGAAAGAAGAAAGTGTCAAATAGAAGTACCACGAGTAGTACCACGAATACACCGTAGATTCACGGAAAAATCGAACGATCGGCTCGTTTAGGTTACGATGGCATAGGAAGTTCTTGCGCGATTACAACATTGCTTGGTCCATTTGACAACGAGTATCGCGGCTGTCTGTTATGTAAGCAGTGAAACTATCGGTTGCTTGTCGATCGTGGATGCACGGGAAACGTTCGAAGAAATCTGTCGGTTACCATCAGTCCGCCATTTTCTGTTTTATAGACGATTTTACGAGACCGATACGTTCTCCGTTGTAGGCGTAATATTTTTCTATGCTACGTCCCCATACGAATTTTATTTAACACTAAACCTACCAAGCGTTTACGGTATCCGGTAAACATTGCCTTGTAAAAATGGCAGCCCCAAATTTATTAAGATTGTACGTAATTTTCAATATAGTGAATGCTTAGACAAGGAAATTCCACTATTTTTCATAATAATAATTCTAATATATGAAACTGGTTGTTTTGAACAAGGGTTAACGGTATCTGGTAAACATTGCCTTGTAAAAATGGCAGCCCCAAATTTATTAAGATTGTACGTAATTTTCAATATAGTGAATGCTTAGACAAGGAAATTCCACTATTTTTCATAATAATAATTCTAATATATGAAACTGGTTGTTTTGAACAAGGGTTAACGGTATCTGGTAAACATTGCCTTGTAAAAATGGCAGCCCCAAATTTATTAAGATTGTACGTAATTTTCAATATAGTGAATGCTTAGACAAGGAAATTCCACTATTTTTCATAATAATAATTCTAATATATGAAACTGGTTGTTTTGAACAAGGGTTAACGGTATCTGGTAAACATTGCCTTGTAAAAATGGCAGCCCCAAATTTATTAAGATTGTACGTAATTTTCAATATAGTGAATGCTTAGACAAGGAAATTCCACTATTTTTCATAATAATAATTCTAATATATGAAACTGGTTGTTTTGAACAAGGGTTAACGGTATCTGGTAAACATTGCCTTGTAAAAATGGCAGCCCCAAATTTATTAAGATTGTACGTAATTTTCAATATAGTGAATGCTTAGACAAGGAAATTCCACTATTTTTCATAATAATAATTCTAATATATGAAACTGGTTGTTTTGAACAAGGGTTAACGGTATCTGGTAAACATTGCCTTGTAAAAATGGCAGCCCCAAATTTATTAAGATTGTACGTAATTTTCAATATAGTGAATGCTTAGACAAGGAAATTCCACTATTTTTCATAATAATAATTCTAATATATGAAACTGGTCGTTTTGAACAAGCGTTAACAGTATCTGGTAAACATTGCCTTGTAAAAATGGCAGCCCCAAATTTATTAAGATTGTACGTAATTTTCAATACAGTGAATGCTTAGACAAGGAAATTCCACTATTTTTCATAATAATAATTCTAAAATATGAAACTGGTCGTTTTGAACAAGCGTTAACGGTATCTGGTAAATATTGCCTTGTAAAAATGGCAGCCCCAAATTTATTAAGATTGTACGTAATTTTCAATATAGTGAATGCTTAGACAAGGAAATTCCACTATTTTTCATAATAATAATTCTAAAATATGAAAATGGTCGTTTTGACCGTGGTAGGTTTAGCGTTGATTTTCCTTTCGTTTTCCCTGTTCCTCCTAATTTCCGCGATGTCGCAAATGTTCGAAGCGTCGTCGTATCGACAACCGGCAACTAGTTCCACAAAGAAAAGTACCGGCGCAAGTTTACTTTTCTTTTCGACGGAGGAATTACGGCCGGTTGCAACTTTCTCGAATTAACTCCCGGCGTTCTCGACCGTCTCGGTTGCAAGTCGGTCGCGGCGACAGTAGCAGTGGTGGTAGTTAGTAGACAGCAGCCTATCGCAGTTGCGCAACTAGTGAAACTACCCGGCAAGCGAACGTTCACGAAAAATAAATCTTCCCAGGCCGAATCGCGTTTTCCAGAAGAATCGCGCGAACACTGCTCGGAACGGCCGTCGAATAAATTCAACATGATCGTAACCATGCGCACCGATAAACTCAATAAACTCGATAAACTCGTCTCTTAATTATTCGAACCTTGTCGAAAAGAAGTTTCCTTAACATTCTCGCGAATTTTTTCTCGCTTCCAATAATTCCACTCTATTAGACACAATTTCGTTGGATCACGCTAGGCGAATCAATGGGAATAAATTATTATCGTATAAAAAGTTTGAAATTATTATGCTCAAGGGAATATTTTTGAACATTTTGCGTAACAGAAATAAAGCAAATGAATCTTACACGTTGAATTTTATTTATTCCATTTTTCTGGGTTGAAGGTCATTTGTAGGTCATATTGTGTTACATGGATGAATTCGTTCTTTTGTCAGCTACAACATTACCTTAACGAAGATATATCATTCCATTTAATAAAACATCAATTAACCTTGAAATCTCATTCAAAAATGACCATGAACATTTTTCCCTTACACCGTTACATGTGGCGCTTCAAACAGTGTAACTTTGTCCTAAGAAGTTTTAGGTGTTCTGTTTCTTCGGACTCATCCTGTATATTGGTTGGTCCGAAAGTCCCTAGGTCGGTTGAATTTGTGGAGGAGTAAATGCGAACTTTTAACAGATAACAATTCTTGAAATGAGTCGGCCATTTTTCTAAGATCCAGCTGAAAGTTCAAGTTCCTGGAGCACAGGGCGCGCTACAGGGAAATTGACTGGCAGGCGAGCCATTAGTCGCGGAGATCGTGAAAAACCAGGGGAACAATCGCTTGCCGAGGATCTTTCGGATGCGAGGGCCGCCGAACCGGTTGCGCAATCGGCGGAGCGTGTCTTTATATGACGGGACCGATAAATCAGGCTCTCTGGTCGGTCGCGAAAGAGAGGACGACAGAGAAAACTCGAGGCGTTGGACGAAGGACGAGAGTCAGAGCCGGAGAGGGGTGTGGAGAGGGGTAAGGACACGTAAGAGACGAACGAAAAGGAGAACGAGGGGGCGAACGATGGTGGCGTGGAGGAAGAGGGGGAGGGGGCTAACCCTGGCGAGATTACGTCGTTTCGTGCATGCACGTCGAATGGTTCGCAACGCGAGTGCGCAATGGCCTATTCCTCGTGCCCAGGGTTATCCGCGGTCGTTGTGTCCAAAAACTTTGGCAATAAACTTACGCCCGGTGAGCTCGCGGGGGAAGGGGGGCTTTCGAGTGCGAGCGAGCGAACGATGCGAGAGCACGGGCATGCGAGCATGATCGCGACCCAGCTCGAACCATCGACGGAACACGATGGAGCGAACGGTGGCCGGCAGTGGCAACGCGCTGCCGGGATAGTTTCACTAGTTGCGTAATTCTAATAGGCTGCTCGCTGCTGGCTGATACTACTGTCGCTGCGACCGACTTGCAGCGCGGGGAGCAGTCCCTGATCCAAAGATGGACGACCGTTTTCTTCGAGCACGGCCGGGAAAATCACAATCGATGTTAGCTTTCAAATTTTTCACATGCCTCCCGAATTTTTTGCAACTTCACGTGTCCCTCGTCTGTCAAATAGACGTAATGAATGGAAATCGAAGATTAGAGATTCGTCAAGTCTGCGTGCTACCGTATACGACCGGTGCGTCTGGCCATGACCTGTCAATTCTACTTCTTGTAAATATTGGGTGGTTCGGAAAGTAATTTCGGTTTTCCCAACAGAGGATTGTCAGTAGACATTATGACAGCTGATACAGGAAGGCTTGTTTGTGAAAAATTTTGTTCGATTCTGCGCAATAGTTTTTGTTCGGTGCCCCATCGAACATGAAAACTCGAAAGCAGCATTTTCGGCAACTTTACTTTTTTACTATTGGAAAGGTAAAAATGCTGTTCAAGCAAGAAAAAAATTACTTGATGCGCATGAAGAAGATGGTACTGATAGAACGGCAGTGCCAAAACTGGTTTGCAAAATTTCGTTGCAGCAATTTTGATGTTGAAGATGCACCACGTTCTGGAAAGCCGGTTGAAGCTGATAAAATTGGGTAATTGGATAATTCAATTGGGTCTTTCAATTTCCACCAAAAAAAAAAAACGAAATTACTTTCCGAACAACCCAATACTAACGCAAGAGAACCTGAATTTTGAAAGCTGTTTTTTGACTTGTTTGTATATGTAATCAAAGTATAATCCTTTGACAAAAATGCCCTTAAATCAATGTTAATTTCTCTTCAACATCACCGCAACCCTTATACCAATACCCTTATGTATACCACGGTGAATATTTTTGAGGGGCCTTGAAAAAGTCAGTTTTTCTATTTTTGCATTTTCTTAAAGCGCACGTCTTTGCACCAAGGGCTTCAATTGCCTCGTTAATTCTTTAAGGGCGTACATATAGTACGAAATCTTCAGTACATATTTTAATTTTAGATTAATATAGAACTTAGGCCCTTTTAGTGAAAATTTTCTAAAAAATTCAACATACTTTCCTGGGAGCACCAGATCACACATCAATGTTTTGTGCAAAGGCTTAACACTAAACCTTCCGACTCCGGTCCTTAAAAAAAGTTATTGTCAATACATTAAACGTAGATAATGGTCAATTTGTTGCTGAATGAATTAGTAGATGAACAACTTCCATAAAATGACGATACAAATTACTTTTCATATAATTTCAATTATACAAAAAATACTGCGATGCTCTCCCCTCGATTTACAAAATTGTACTGTGGCGTCCACCATTGCGGTTTGGATGCATTTGCCATGAAACAGTATTATCAACCAGGCACGTGCGTAACTTGATAGCGTCTCATTCAATAATGATCATTTATTTTGAGTTGGCCATGCCACATTGAGAATAGCCTTTCTTTTATACTGATTGTTTAGGTTTTGAAGAGTAAATACCATATTATCTCGTGCGGTAAAATTGACCGGCCGCGGTAGGTAGGACAAGATACATACATTTCTTGCAACGAAAAAGATAAAACGAGAAATAAATACTGAAAAATACATTGTATACACACTTTAAGAAAAGTCGTAAAGATAAATAGCGACGTGATAATGTTTTAAATCGTACGCAGAAGTTTGAAAAGGTCAATTTGTCCGGCCATGGTAGGTTTACTGTTAACACGTTGACTGCCATGTCACCCACATGTGGGTGACGGAATTATTTTTCCAGGTTTTGGAATGAATTTTTACGTTAATATATTCATTGTACCAAATTTGATTACGATCTGTAAAATGCAAGAAAGTTGGAGGACTACTCAATATCATACATTTAATTTTTGTCAATTTTTATTCCATTAAATAACTTACTTTGATTTTATGGAATTTTTGAGGTTTTTAGTTTGGCAGTCAAAGTGTTAATACTCTTGAAGAACGTTACAATGTCGTTTGCAGTGCAAAGTCAATATTGACTGAAAAATCATCTTAAAAATTTGAATGTCCCCATCAGCGTTACGTTTTAGCGTAGCAGTCCGTTAGAGACATCGCTCCCCTAACTCCGGTCTATCGTTCTCTGGCCGGACGTTTTCGGTTGAATCGCCACCTTCGTCGGGCTGCCAGAACGAAAGTAGGTGGGAAAGTAGGTGAGAAGGTGATCGCGCGGCAGGGTGCACAAGGGGGGAAAAGACAGCCGGGTAGGGGGAAGAGAGCACCGTAGAGCCGGCCGGAGCGTTAAATAATCGGTTTAATTGGGTTATGCACGAGGAAATGACCTATGGCTAGAGGTTGAACCTCGCGGCTCGAGACCTTCTGCCTTGCCTTGCCTTCGTACGCCGACACCGTGCCGCAAGCCGCTCTTATCGACTGCCAACCATCGGTTTCCTGGCTGCTGAATAACATCGCTCCTGCCCCCTTCGCGCCTCGCTATACTACTCTTTGCTCTGGCCATCGCAACGTTGCCCTTCCCGACCGCTACGATCGTTCGATCTACCCTAACGACGTACACTTGGAATTTATTTCCACCGGACAGTGGCTCTCAAACCGAATTTCGATTGTTCCGCCTGTGGTCTCTCTTCGTTCGTAACGCGACGAACGTGATAAATGCATAAAAAGTACAGTCTATGTATCATTAAACAAAGCACCGACTAGTCGGAATGAAAAGTTAATTGTGCAACTAACAGCTCCGGAACGCGTTAAATTGAAATCGTTAATTCGAAGTAAGCACCGCTCGAACCGAGGTGTCGCAATCTCGCAATCGAGGTAGCATAGCCGTTTCGCTGAAAACACGTTACTGGAAGAGGACAATAATCGTCGTTAACGCGGCTGGCAACGTGGAAGTCCTAGTTTGGTAATCCATCCACCGATCCTTTGTGCAATATTTCATACGTTCGCGATGATTCAAACGGAATAGAGTAGGCGTAGCTGTAGGAGTGCAAGCGAAACGTATTGTCTATCCGTTCGACGGCGTGCAAAGTCGAGGGTGAGAACGTATATCGGAGGAATTACGCGGGTTTTTGTTTCCCCCCGGTTCCCCTAATTCCGCCCGCGAACCTCGCGGCGGGCAAAAGAATATCGGGCCGACGCGACGCCTACGTTTTCGCCTGAAACGATCCATGTCATCTCACTTCCCGTTGCGTAACCCAATTAGCCGCTTATTTAATACCGTACCGTCGACCGCAAACCGTAGTAATAGAATCGCGCGGCTCGGAAGGATTCAGAAGGATACAGAGAGAGAGTGAGGGAGAAAAAGACCGGTAAACCTCTCTTCGCGTTTGCCTACGCGACCCGATCGAATTATGCGAAAATTACGTTCGATCCTCGACAAATTGCGCGCTGCCTTTGACGGATCCCCGATATCCCATTCTTTAGTTGGATCCACAATGTATCCGTCGAAACTGATATCCCGCTCTTTACCCAGATTCCCGCGATCTGTCAAAACTCATTCCCCCGCTCTTAAGCTCGAATTTAATTACTCTGTTCGAACAATCTGTCGCCAAAGTTCACCTACACCTGTCAAATGTTTAACGAACAACGATGTCCGGTAGCCAAAGTTCTCGACGACGGTCGACGATAGAGAATTTTTGCAGTAGAGAGAATAGCGAATTTTCCTTTAACGCTGGATGGAAAAAATGATATTTCTCTCGTTTCGAAAAATTTCGTAAAATTATTTATCACCGCTTAAACTTTTCAAATTGACACTACCGATTTTTGTTTAACCATAGAGTAGAGCAAGCAATTTGCAATCTATACAATTGTAACATAAAGAATTCAAAGTCCGCCATTTTGACGGCGTTAGTATTCGATTAAAACTGTGTTTTCGTGTGACAGAAAATAAAATAACTTCGCATGCTCACTTCATGTACATTTCAATAGACTTATAAAGCACTGCAGTCTGTTGATCGAGTTATGAGAGCAGAAGCGAAGGTGCAGAAGAATCGTGAATGGTTTTGTGAATCACGGTCCGCCGATTCTTTTCTAGTGTGTTTTAGACTAATAAAGCGACTTATATGGAGTATCCGGGCGATCTAGCCAGCCTCTCCAGCATAAAAATGAGGAGGCGGGACCATTACCAAAGATGGACGAGTCGAATAAATTGCACCGTCGCCTTTTAATCAGTTCATTCAGCTGAGGTACTTGAGAAGTCGCCCGACTCTTCTGGCCGCAGCGGAATTCCTTCTCCGGTCATTTTGTTTCGAGCGCCGGGCTAATTGCCGTTGGTTCGGTGCAATTACGCTCTACGCTAACAATAAAACACTACATTCGCAGAGTCCGATTGTAATCTGCAAAGTTTAAACTCCCTTAGGTACTATTTTCATGGTCTAATACGTTTCCATGGTTAACATCTGCATAACAAAACCGAATAGTCGAAACTTAAAACGGTAGAAACACTAGAGGAATTCTAGATTATTTTTGGTCCATTGCAATCATTAAAAATAAAAACTTAGAATGATTAATGGAAGAATTATTTCTAGAAAATTCTTATTTTTGTGCGCCAATTTATTTTCTATGTTCTCTACACTCTCACTTTTCCACTCTTGAGCACATACCAACATGGCGGCACTCTTACCCGTCAAAAATGCTTAAAATCAACGTTAACACACAGAACTTTTGAACCAGCAAATTCCGAACATTAAAACTCGGATTTTCAGCATTTCCTCGCCAAAGTCTACGGGACGACATAAAAAAAAGTTAAAAATTTCTGGTTTCCTGAGGTAAAGTTAGTAAAGTTCCGCGTGAGAATATAATTGAATTACACGTAGCAAGTTCCGAAATGGAAGTGGGAGGAAACCCGTTGCACAGCAAGGGGTTAAAGCCCCGGCAACCATAACCGTCCTTGAAAGCCGGGAAGGTTCAGGTTTCGGCGAACCTCGCGACCGAAAACCGGGCGCTGAGCCCCGCGATCTTTTATGTAACCGGTGTGTCTCTCCTTTTCCTAGTTCGATCGTGGAATAGCGATTGGTCTGCGTGTTCAGGAAGTGAGTCTCCCGCTAAGTGAAAGTCGTTAGCTCGCGGTGTTAAAGTAACCGTTGTAAGAGGATTGCTGGAACAGAGGAGGATAGACGAAATGCACGATCTGACGCCGCAGTGCTTCAAGCCAGCTCTGAAAAACTGTATTTTTACGTTTTTCGATTTTAACCCTTCCGCGCACCGTACCGACTTACAGAGAATACGTCTTATTCGGTTGGCACCCATCGATCGAAGCACCGCGAGTTGCGATTCAGAGTGCACCGTTAGATCGCGAGATGAGGGGAATAGCAATGAAAAAATCCTCGAATTTCTCCTCGCCCATTCGAAACTGCAGATTTCCCCGATGTCGAGACACCGTCGCGCCTTTCAATTTCATTATTAATTCCCCCCTGTCCCCCTCTCGCCCCTCCTTCACCTTATTTTCTATTCGACCAGGATGCAGAAACAAGTAACGGAGTTCCGTCGTTTCGTAATCGTTGTATCATCCGTTTATATGAATTATACTACCACCATTAATCGATTAACGAGCTGCGGAAATCGTTACCGCTGAATGTATTTCGATCGCGGAGTACACTAAGCGTATGATAATTTCGTGTCGAGCGATGCCGGTCGATCGTAGGTCTATTAACATGATCGTAAAACGTCTCTGTTGACGTTAAAAGGATCTGTTTTATTAGTCTGTTAGGGTCGACGCTAAATATTAATTTGCATTTATTGGAGCCCGAAATAATATATTGACAATGATATTCGTTACAATGTATTAAAAGAAATCAGAAAAATGTGTCTATTTTATTTCGGGCGCGGAGAACAGAAGTACCATTATATTTCGCTTAATTTAATTATCTTAACTGAATATTTGTACGTTTATACGATTAGGGTACGCTCGGGAAAAATTCAATACCTTTTGAATTGTTTGCCATTTTCCTGGCATCTACCTGTAAATGTTCAAATGTTACAGCATTCCGGTTACAAAGAATCGCATTCTGCAACTGCACCGATGCACTTCCGCGAAAATTCCGCATTACAGGATGATACAGCGTGTTAAACCATGCGAAACGTACCACCACAATTTTTTTCTATCTGCAACAACAAACGAGTTATAATTTGTTCCAGTTTGCGATTTATCTTGCCGCATTTCACCTTTCAAAAATATGAAAGGAAATTTACATTATTTATGAGACGACGTAACATTTAAAATTCCGTGTTCTGAACGAATTTTCGTGGATCGCGAATGGAGTTTTTCGTTGTTAGAGCGAGAGGTGGTTCGCAAAATGGCGAAAGTAATGAGAACCCCTGCGGAAGAGAGAGCGATCGGTCCGCGCGGAACTTTCGTGCAAGCCCGTACACACGCAGATATGCGTGATCGGTTGTATAACCGCATAAGAAGCACGGATAATGATGCGTGCACGCGTATCCCATTATTTCCCCCGTTCAAGTCCACCGATTTGACGGCCCATTGTCAAGTTTAAGCGCCGAATTACTCGAGGTCGATCGCCAGTTCGATACAATCGGAACCGTGACCCCCTAATCGCCGCTTCTTCCGACCGGCGGTCACGTGGAACGCCATCTTTCGCGTAGAAACACGCATTGAACATACTAATTCGAACTTTGAACGTGTGCTGTTTTGTATAGCATCGACATTTAGAGACCGATTGAATTATTTCATAAAATAAAGCCAAATTAAAAGAACTGTGAAGTAATACTTAAATTGGTTAAACTTTACCTCAGGAAACCAGAAATTTTTGACTTTTTTTTAGTTGATCTTGTAGATTTTGGCGAGAAAATGCCAAAAATCCCAGTTTCAATCCTAGGAGATCACTACGATCACTTGGATCACTTGGACTTTCCGCATTTCTCCGCGAAAATCTAGAAGATTACACAGAACAAAGTTGAAAATTTCTGGTTTCCCTAGGTAAGGTTCGGCCTTTAAATCAGAATAATTTAATTATAATTTTATTTTTTTGTTATTATATTTAATTATACTAAAGGTCAGGAAGAAAATTGCGCGATTCCCGATTTACCAAGTTTTCACAGCTACACAAATGCCGCAGACGTCAGTCAGACATCACGGGTCCTTCAGAGCACCTCATCAACAAGTCAAATCATCCGATTACGTATCACCGATATCCCCTCCGGTCAGCATACGCTCGAAATGACTGAAAATCACCGTCACGAATCCCGTATCATTGCGCGCGCCTAATCGCCCCGGTGAAAGTAATGCGGTTAATTCTACTTTTAGTCTCGGCGCCGCGAACGCGATATCCTTTCTAGCAGCGATCAAATCGGTCTCATAAAAAATGGCTCGACCATGATCGCGAATGCATCCATTAGGCTCTTCCTTCCCCTCCTACCGAAACCGTTCGCAGCCAAACGAAATGGCGGAAACGGCCGCAAACGTATTCGCAAAAATATCCTTTACACTTTATCCTACACTTATCAAATGGTGACTATAAGAAATATTCATTAACAGTTTTATTGAGAAAATTATATAAATAATATTATATTTTGAGTGGAATTTTGAGGTGACTGTAAGGGAAATTCATTAATATTTTTATAGGAGAAAATTCTATAAATAATATTATATTTAGAGTGGAGCATTCTTGGCACACTTGAGGTGACATTTGTAACCATCTTTCTTTGAAGAATGAAAACTCAGGATTTCAATGGATCTAGTCACAAAACTCCAAAAGCGTCCGTGTAGCTTAAAACCGTTCTGCAATCTTGCATCGTTTGTATTTCGTTTGAATATTAATTCTTGCAAATAATACCGTCGGTAAATTTTGAGTGGACATTTGAGGTGACTGTAAGAGATATTCATTAATATTTTTATTGGAAAAATTCTATAAATAATATTATATTTAGAGTGGAGCATTCTTGGCACACTTGAGGTGACATTTGTAACCATCTTTCTTTGAAGATTGAAAAATCAGGATTTCAATGGATCTAGTCACAAAACTCCAAAAGCGTCCGTGTAGCTTAAAACCGTTCTGCAATCTTGCATCGTTTGTATTTCTTTTGAATATTAATTCTTGCAAATAATACCGTCGGTAAATTTTAAGTGGACATTTGAGGTGACTGTAAGAGATATTCATTAATATTTTTATTGGAAAAATTCTATAAATAATATTATATTTAGAGTGGAGCATTTTTGCCACACTTGAGGTGACATTTGTAACCATCTTTCTTTGAAGAATGAAAACTCAGGATTTCAATGGATCTAGTCACAAAACTCCAAAAGCGTCCGTGTAGCTTAAAACCGTTCTGCAATCTTGCATCGTTTGTATTTCTTTTGAATATTAATTCTTGCAAATAATACCGTCGGTAAATTTTAAGTGGACATTTGAGGTGACTCAAAGAGATATTCATTAATATTTTTATTGAGAATATTATATAAATAATATATTTGAGTGGAGCATTTTTGCCACACTTGAGGTGACATTTGTAACCATCTTTCTTTGAAGATTGAAAAATCAGGATTTCAATGGATCTAGTCACAAAACTCCAAAAGCGTCCGTGTAGCTTAAAACCGCTCTGCAATCTTGCATCGTCTGTATTTCGTTTGAACATTAATTCTCGCGAATAATACCGTCGGTAAATTAAAAATAAAAATGCACAGACATTGTTGCGAGCCCAATAATTGTGGGAACGCATGGGTGCCGCGACAGTGGACGCGCGACATGGTTATGGGGTTAGAGCGACGAGCATTGAATCCTGGGCAGCCCGTTTCGCGGAACAGGAAATTTCGCGGCTCTATTTTGAGAAGCGGCTCTCGCTCTCTGTATCCCGAACACCGAAACGTATCGTCTCGGATGGTTCGGCCTACGTATGGACGAGGCGAAAGCGAGACTCGATAGAAGAGAGACAAAGAAACAATGAGCCGCAAACGACTACGGTGAAACGAGAGACAGAGAGGGAGGGAGAGAGAGAGAAGGATAGATCACGAGAGAAGGTAGTCGAGGTATGGAGGTGTAGGTGCAGCTCCGTAGGTGGTGTAGGTAGAGGATCGAGCGATCTAGTATGGGAGGAGGGGCTGAGGGAGAGGGGAAGGGGGCAAGAGAAGCTCGCAGGGGTTTATAGATAGCAGCGCATGGCCTAGAAACCGTGCCGCTCGGTGTTTTTGACCCTTCGCCTAGCTACTGCTTCTGGGCCATTGCAACACGGCACTCATGCTCGTTAAGCCACGTCCACAAGTGCTCGAACCGACTTGGGTTGCTCGAACCTGCGACTGGGGAGTCGCGGTTCGATCTACAAGATTAGAAAATCCACGAAACGCGCGTACATACTATCAAAAAGGGACACCCTAAATGAACACCCCGATTTTTACGGAATTTGTTCATGACGTAATAGGGTTGTAAAATAACTAAACGCGTTCAAGTGTCAAGTACAAGTAAAAATAAATATCTTGTGCGCAACCTTTTACTAATACTGGTAGTAAATACAGTGTTTACTCGATACATGTCCAAAACACGGGTCTAGCCTGTGACATATATCGGCTAGGAGATACTATTCTTTACTATGTTTTCACTCCTCGGCGTCCAAGGCCTCTCGATCTTCGTGACCCTCCACGGGGTATATTCCGCGGTAGTGGGGATAGTTCCGCGACTTTTATGGGCTAGGCATTTGGGACATATATAGAGTAAACATCGTGCTACTGGCACCGACTTGCTGGTCCAAGTCGAGAAAGTTTTAGATTTTTCGTTATTTTGTTCCAGCACAGTGAAATATCCGTGGCATTATTGCTCGCCCAAAACGAAGTGAAAGAAACACTGAATACCGTCGATGACTATCAGCTCGTTAAAAAAATCCAGCGAATTAATCGTCGCTCCCGATGCCGCGCGACAAACAGTACCACAAAGTTCATTAAAATCCGATTCAATTCTTCCAGGCCGAATTATTCGCACGGCGGGCACACGGTCGACCGATGACCCGACTGGGTTTTCTATCGTCATAATGATTCCATTCTTCCAGATTCATTGCAAAATATTGCAATTCGTGCCGTATTGTTTCCCGTTCTACTCCGAAACCCCTTTGTTCGGAGGCGGGCGAGGTATCTCCGGGCGTTACAGTAAATTCTGAAAGGCCGGGTGTGCTCCTATTCTCTCTAAATGATCATTAACGTTCGAAGAAATGGGAGAAGAAACGGGTTAAAGAGACACCCTGGGGAGGGGGTCAGCGGCCAGGTGAATTCCTCCGTTCGTTTTAATGGGCGCATTGAGCAATTTTTCAAGGATCTAGGGTCGTATACGGTTACATTGTTCGATGTTTCTCACCCTCCGCCTGGCTGCCTAGCCGATCGTTGCAACATATCGCGGGTACCTGTTAAGTGATATTCACGCTGTGACATGCCTATGTCGCAATGCTTCTCACTTCGCGTTACACGCGAATTTTCAGCTGGTTACCGAGAGCCGTCTGTGAGAATGCTAGACACAAACACGCCTAACAAGTGCATTGTGCACGAAAGAAAACCGTCCCGAGGCGCGCACGCCTCAACATTGATCATCTTGGATCTCGAGACCGCCAACAAAAGCGAGCGCGTTTTTACACGAAAAAGATCAAGGCTTCTATTTAACAATGACAGACCGGTTTGATCCGTGTCCGTCCCTTTCTGAACATTTCGTTCTATTGTTGTAATCCTTCTACACAAAGGACACGATTAAGCTCTTCGAGGGTTGTTTTACATAGTTTTCCATGGAATTTATTTCACCATTTCAGTCAAGTATTAGGCGAATGTCTAGACTCTTTCAATCGTTAATGACTCACAATTATAATGGCTATAGTGTTCCGTCTGTTTGGGCCATTATCGACAGGATAACATATGCAGAATAAAATTTGTCTACCTAAATTGCGACAAACTGGAGCAAAGTAGAAATTTATTATCTTTCTGAATATGTTTAATAGGTTGTAAATAATTTCTAATGTTTTTACTGTTTTATATTACACCTACCCATTTGAAGATTCTAACCTTCTAAGATTTATTTCTGCTTGTTTCTAACTTCTGTGCCTTGTACAAAAGTTTATTAAAAGTTTTATAGCATTTTTATTGACTAATGTAGTCACGTAAATTGGCATTGTTTTGGCTGAAATTTCGCTTATCCGCGCTCTTCTGCCTCGCAGTTAATTCGGATACGAAAGATTCTATTATGCCAATATTGTCTCTCTAAACTGAACTGAAACGGAACGTTCAGCAGCCAGTTATTCGTTCGTGAGAATTAGGAGGATCGTTTCAAGAAGTGTCTACTGTTTCGAGGTTAAAATTCAAGTTCGAGTGAAATGTGAGCCAGCGAAATAATATCTTCGTTCCAATTACGTTAACATTCGTTGTAGTTGGACCATAATTACGTGCGCAAACATTGACTTTAACAGCTCGGAACTGGGAAACGAAAGGCCCGGTTTCAAAACAGTTTCTCGAATATTCATCAACGAAATTCCAACTATAATTCGTTAAAATTGCAGCTAAATTAATTAACGAAAAGAAAACTGTTCGAAACGCGTCGAAAAACATGTTACTTCATTTCCAGTTCCATGTTTAATATCAGACCATTCTTTGAGGAATGAAACACACTTTTCTTCGATAGCAATTTTTGTGAAATGGAACATGACCTGCAAAATGAAAAATTACAGAAATATATCTACAATTTTTTTTTATTTTAGAAGATAACGACACAAACGTGATTTAATTCCGAATTTTACATTAAATATTCGTCCACTTTTAAGGGGACGAAACAAATTTTTCTTCGACGGTAATTCCTGTGAAACGGTATACGCTTTGAAAAATAAAAATTTGCAGAAATATTTCGATAATTGCATTGCAAACGTGAGACTGCTGAGCTAACATTAAATATTTGTCCATCTACAACGTTTAGGGCCTCTGAAAAAATTGTTGTAGAAAAGATTGTAGAAGCTATGAAGAACGTGTATGGCCAATGAGAAAATTATGGAAGCTACGAACAACGTCTACGGCCAATGAGAAAATTGCTATGAATAACCTTTATCACCGATGAAAAAAATTGTAGAACCATATTCAAAATTTAAGGACTGCGGACCACTCATCCAGTATCTTAAATAAATGTTCGTCCATTTTTTTCAGGGAAGAAATAACTTTTCCTTTTGCAGAATGAGGCAGGCTAATATAAATTTCCATGAAATATTTCGACAATAGCATTATCGCTATAATTTTACTGAACCCGAGGAAGGGGATTGAGCGACTCGAATGCGATTCATGAATAATTCCTTGGTAAACGGGATTACGAGACGTTCGAAGCGTTGTTGCGTGAAAAATAATAATACATCAGAATGCAACGGTGTATCTGAGCGATCGCAGTATGCCTGAAACGCATCGGTGTTGTCTCAGATTGCTTTCGATTAGCCGTGTCCACACGTACGGGGACCTACCCTGTAAAAGCGACTCTCGTTGGTGTTGGGCCGACCTCTTTATCGACCGTGGTTTCGACCTCGCTCGCGGTTATCGCTTCCGGGTCGTTGCTTCATGACGGGTCATTTTAAGCGCTGTTCACAATGCTCTTCCGTTGCGCGAGGCATTCTCATTTTCAACTCCTGCTCCACGGCTCTGCTAAGCATTTTCCAACCTGATCTCTCTTCGTTTCTAATCGTAAACCTGCGACACGGTCGATCAATTTTTATAATCCGACCGATTCAGCTCCATTCGATCAACTCGTTTAACCATTTGTCCGTTCTTCTATTTCGAAATTTGCTGTTACCATAAGCTATTTTTCTGAGTTAACTTTGACGAGTTAAAATTGAAAAAACTTTTACTTGATTCCTCGTCATTCGTTTCGACTTGCACCATTTTCGCATTGAACAAGCTCAAGTCGTAAAAGCTTCATAAATATATCTTAGAGATGTAGGAGTAGACTGCGGATTTTTTGTGCAAAATAAAAATTGTCTCCGCAATCGGAACACCCGGCCCCTAAATCACGGCAGAGACAGCGTAATCGAACCCGAATTACCAGTTAAAATCCGCCGAAAAATCTGTGTCCACTTTCTACGAAACGCTCGCGAGCCACGAACGTTCTCCTCGGGTCCCGATTAATCGGTAATTACTCGACCCTTATCAAGATCGTCCGGGGCAGCTCTATTCAAGACTGCGAGATATATCATTCACTTTTTCGGCGGGTTTTACTTCCCGATCGTCGAGATTTCCTTCTGCTTGAGCCAGCGGGGATCTGCGTAAACCGGGGTGGAGGGGAAGGGGAGATTATTTCATCCTTTTTCTAAGCGTCTGATAAAAGCAAGACTCGGTCGAGTGAAAGAGGTGGAGCGACGCTTACGCGAAAAACCGACGACCGGATTGCTTGTTACACGGACACGGACACGGACACGGTGTACACGGACACGCGTTGCTGGTACCGAAGCCGTGTTCGCAATTGGCGACCGTGCGCGAGCCTTGTGTATATGGGTGACGTAAGAAACTTTCGCTCACCTCTACCGGTTACCAGCCGCCGCACTACCTTGCACTTGCATTCGCGGCTATGCAACGCGCGACTAAGAAGAGTGCACGCGGAGATATGCAAGCGCGGCGTGCAACCGAGCCCGTGACTCGGTAATTCGCGCGGACAAGTCAGGGCCGGTCAGCAGTTGTTAGCGGTGCTGATTGATAATGACATAGAATCGTCATCGGGACCGTTTTCGTGCGAACGCGTCCAACGCTGCAGATTTTTCTGTACAGAATTTTCCAGAGAACACTTTGAACTTTTTTTTCGTCGAGAACGAGTGGACTTTATGCATCTATGACAAGAACGAGCTGATCAAACGCGAAACAGTAAAAAAAGTTTGAATATATTGTTGAAAAATTTTAAAAGAAAATAGATATATAGACAGTTATGCATTTATTGTTGAAAAAAACTGGTTGGTGCAATTCGAAAGAGTAGAAGGATTGGTTTCAGTTTTTTGCGCAGCTCCAAAAATTATTTATAGTCATTTCTGACCCACGCCGATGTGTCACTACAGTTTTCTTCCGATGTAAGGCGACGGCTCGGGACCGGCTTTCGTCATATTTCGGATGAAGAAGAAAATGAGGGGATTTTCTTCTTTCGGAATAAAAAGCGTCGTCTTGTGTCGCAATAAAATTCTACATATTAGAACTTATCCTCACCGCTACGTTTCACGAATGACTGCGACATGTGATAGGTTAAACACAAAGTTTTCGAATTTCTTCACAGTTTTGTGTGTTGGCAATGCATAAAGATTTGCAGTGTAATGATAACAATAAACCATCTTTTAAGGTTTGAAGCCTCTATTTTCGAGGTCCAACATTAATTTATTTTTGCATTAACGAAGACACTTTTCCCAAAAATGTTGAAAATCGAAGCATCCCTGAAAGCATTGGAAAATTTGGTTTATTACTGACTCTACCACAGACTTACAGTGACGAGCAAATGTGTAAACACACTTCGCTAGTTTTACATAAAACGTGATAATACAACCTATTTTTCAATTGAATGATAAATATTAGGTACTAATTATTACAAAGTGATTGAATAATTACAAAAGATTGAAGACAATTTTTACAGTTTTGCACTTTAATTGTGCTCGTTGAAATAAAGCTTTAAATTAATATTTTGTCAATTTTCCTTTACTTTTTTGTACTGCTTCCAGCCTGCGTAGCACACTATCTATTAAATTTTTAATCATTTCCGGCTCAATGTTGTGCCATTCTAGTTCTGCCTTTTTCCACAATTCCTGAACACCAGAAGGTGAATTGTCATATTTTGCTAGCCTTCTTTTCACAATTGACTACAAATTTTCGATTGGGTTTGTATCTGGACTTTGTGCTGGCCACTTCATCACAGAAAACTTTTGATTTCCTAGCCAGATTTTTACTATCTTTGCAATATGCTTAGGGTCCCCGTCTTATTGAAATACTACTTCATCTTCAGCAACTTCAATAGAATTAACAACAGAAGGTAAATTATTTTGCAAAATATTTAATTAATGCTCTTTGCACATGATACCTTCTATCCGAACTAAGGGACCAACACCCTTATGAGTAAAACAACCCCAACACATAATTGAGCCACCCCCGAACTTCATAGTTTGTTGTATGCTACTTGCTTGATTACTATTTTCGGATGAAGTCCAGTACCAAGACCTTCCATCAGATTCAAATCTATTAATTTTTGTTTCGTCAGGCCATATAACTCTTTTCCAATCTTCTGTTGTCCACTCTTTGTATGTGTGAGCAAATTTTTTCGTAGTTTAATATTTTTGTCTGAAACAGCTGGTTTGCGTTTCTTTTCTTTCGCTTTTAACCCGATTTTCTTTAAGGAGCGGCGCACAGTGGGCAATTTGGACAAAATCGGGTTCAAAATCAAAGAACTTTCGATAAAAATGAGGTAGAGCGATGAAATTTTTTTTAAATTAAAGCTGAACCTTTGTAGAATATGGGAAAAATGGGGCGATTATTACCATCCAATCATTTCAACGAAAAAATGACTTCATTAGTTTTTGTCACAAAAATCTATTTTTTGCAAAATCCTGTGGTCGTAGACCAATTTTGAGACCAGATTTGAAATCAGCGTGAAAAAATCTATGGGAAATGATGTATAGCATGTTAAAAAGAAAATTTTCCGCGCGTGGTATTGGAAAAACTAAAATTTTCTTGAATTTGTACGCGTTTAACGAATTTTCTCAAGGTTAAAAAACGTTCGTACCATAATCTCTCTATTTTTCCCATATTCTACAAAGTGGCAGCTTTCATTTCCAAAAAATTTCATCGCTCTACCTCATTCCTACCGAAAGTTCCTTGATTTTGAATCCGATTTTGTCCAAATTGCCCACTGTGCGGCGGATGGTCCATTCACTTGCATTTACTCCAACGTGTTGAGCCGCGATTTTTGGAGTTTTATGAGTTTCAGACCGAAGACGATGTGCAATTTCACGTGCAGTTCTGTCAGAAACAAGTTGCGGTCTACCGTTTCTTGAAGAAGTAGACACACTACCATAGGTTTTCTTTATTCTTGCAACCATCGTATGACTTACACCACATTTTACTGCAATTTGCCGTAGTGGAAAACCTTTATCGCACAATGAAATGATACTGTTTCTTTTATCTGCACTAAGTGGTTTCATCTTGACTTACGCGTGTCAACTAACTTTCAAATAGGAAAAAAACTGTGTAAACACCAGTCTAAACGTGTCTTACTACAGTTGGCTATCAGTGTTCGTTGACAATCTCATTTCCCTAGCATTTGTGTACTATCTTAACCGTTTCTGTTGAAACGTGCAAAACTGTAGACATTGCTTCAAATCCTTATTTTTGTAAAACATTATATATATTGTTAATATTATCTAACATAAACTATTATGTTTTGTTTATCACATTCACCATATAATTATTACTACCTAAGATTTATCATTCAATTGAAAAATAGGTTGTATTATCACGTTTTATGTAAAACTAGCAAAGTGTGTTTACACTTTTGCTCGTCACTGTATATCGTACACTAGTATCGTCCGCTTCACACAGGAAATTATTCGGTACATCCGCAAATAAAGTCCGTCTTCGCGAAACTATCCGTAATGTGTCAACTTCTGTTGGATTCTTGTCCATCGCTCGGTGTCCCGGGCTGCTGAAACATTCATGGGAATATCCGCATGCAAATTTATTCGTCGTTATTGGATCGCTTATTCTTCCCCCGTTCGTCGCGACAGTAGCTTGTTCTCTCGAGGCGTATTCAAACGAGCGAAGTATCTTCTTTCGGCCGATACGCGATGGTGCAAACGGTAAAATCTGTATCGGGTCGGTCGGATCCCTTGATCTTTCGTGTGTACCGTGTCCTGTACCATTGTGGAAGGAAAAAACAGAACGCGGATCACACGTGCTCCATATACATATATACGCGAGAAACGATTTGCTTCTTCGGGATGCTTAATGACGACCTCGTATGCATGTCACGCGCTTACATGTGTGTAGGTAAGACGAGAATGGCGGCGAAAGTGAGAGCAGACAGCGAATTCTCGATATATGTCAACAACACGGGTCTTGCCAGCGTCGCGTATCGTCCAGGAGACATACTCGTGTTATGTTTACACTCCTCCTCCTCCCCCACGGGATATACCCTGCGATAGTGGGGATAATTCCGCGACGTTTATCATCCAGGCCTTGACGACACATATCGAGTAGACACTGTAGTTTGTTGAAAAATGTTTGACACGGATATTCTTTTATTTATAATGATCCATATCTAGGGGGAGGAGGAGTAATAACTATTTTCGAATACCACAATTTTTTGAATATCGCATTGAATGCAATTGCAAAATTTACCGTTTTAATCCCTTTTTGCTTTGGTAATATTTTTTGGAACGTTTAGCATTTACTCGTCGTTTTAAAATACGCGATGAAACGCAAGGTGTTTTTGAAGAAAAAATTTAATTTTTTGCGAAATGCTACCGTAACTGATATCGCGTACTTCCTACCTTTATTAGTCGAACTGCACGTATCAGCTTTCCCACTTCCTGTGTCGATGTTACATACCATCGTGTGCTGTGCAGGATTTCGCACATAGTTGTCCAACTTTTCTAATTTATAACGCTACGCCATTGTTCACAATATATTGTTCCTGTCCGCGCTTTTGTAATTAATCCAGGAAACGTGCTTGCGTAAAAGACAAGATTGGTAGGCAAATGCGAGGTTTCTGAATGCAATAAATTATTCAGTTCCGCTACAATTAATATCAACGTACTGTGAGAATCAATATGTTACTATAGAACGTAATCAAATTATTGGGAAAATTAATGTAAAAAGCAATTTTATTTAAAATCTTAATTATGCAAGGTATGATTTTGCTCGTAACCCCGATCGAATATTAAATGACAAAAACAGAGATTCGATGATTCTGTTTGTTCAATTAAAAGTTTCGCTCGGATAAAGTAACCTGATAAACAAAGTGGTACACAGCGGTGGTTCGCACTGAACGTAACTATAAACAGCCGTCTTTATTATTATACGAGTATAAAATTTCTTTTCAATCCTTTTTCATTTATATTTTCTATTCGAGCAGCTGTAAACACTTCATTTATTAATTTTAAAACTTTTATCATTATTAAGGATATGCTTTTCAAATGTTTACCTTGATAATTAATGTTTCCTTGTATCCGTCAGTTTTATTCCACACTGCAATTAATTTGTTACGATTCGAATTTTTGTGTACAATAACAAGTTTTTCCACAGTCGTTAACACAAATTGAAAGAGAATTGAGTTTCTGTGATTAAGTAGATACTGCAATTTGACCAATTAAAACGTTTCAATGTTTTGCTGTGCAAGTGTTTCTTGCAGTAAAAAGTTCGAGTTGATCAGTTAAGGAGAGACCTGTTGAATAAGCAGAATAAGACACGTACTATGTTGAACTTTTTTTACTTGGATAATGGGTGCTTTACGAACAATTATTAACGTGTCACCTCAGTAGCGAGATATATAAATTTACTAGTAACATTGGGGAAAACAGAAAATTTTAATGTCAATTTCCTCCAGTTTGTCTATGCTGGTTCTAACTCTCGTAATTGTAAACTCAGTAACTTGGGAGTCATTATCACAAGAACTACTGCATTTCGATTCAATATGAAAATTCTTTACACACAATTTAAAAATAACAATTGACGCAGAAAATGTGGAATAAAGCATCAAAAAGTTTGTTTTCGTCTAAAGCGTCCACACGAGGGGTAAAATTAAAATTCGAGACGCAATTAAAATTGGAAGATGTTTCCAGCAAAAGCACTGCGAGATAAATTCGCTTGGTTCGGGGCGGCCATTTTGTGTGGGAGAAACAAGACTAGGCCGGAGCCGGAGCGGTGATATAAACGAAGAATCGTCTGCGGCGAATACGTATCGTCCGACGGTACTTTAAATTATACGTGTTCTCCGAGCTGGCGCGCGTGATTAACGAGATACTCGTACTTGTCAAATGAGGATGTCGGCCGAAGCGAAAGTGACTGCGAGCAGCGGCGTGCGTCATGGCGCATCGCTTTGCTCGGCCGCGTGGAAACTCGCGTTGCGAGTCTTCCTCTTCCTGCGTTCGAACCGTTTGCAAATTGAACGTACACGCATACGCCGAGCCATCGACGGATTCTTCGCGAACGATTCTCCTACACCGAATATTTCCAAACCAATGGAATTCCGCCGTTGGATACCGAGACTTCCTGAACGGATGAAAAACCGCTTCCTCCATTCGATTAGAAAGTCCGAAACATTATGAAAAGTAAACCATAACCGTCGCATGGAGATCGCGAGTGCGGGCACCGTTACATTAATTAGTCTCGTGATCGCTATTGCACCGTAGATGTCTACTGAAATTTCCATTAGATGACGTCACAATACTGAATAAATTCTTGATCAAAGTCCATAAATATTCATATCAATAATGACGTCGTGTTTAACCAAAATTTTTATCACCATACAGCTGATTTGATATATTTATGATGACAATATATAGGGCAAGACTGAAAATACGTTATGAGAATTTAGGATATTGAAAGAGGATATATATTTTTATTCAAATTTGGTTTCTTACAGTTAATTTGGACAATTTTTATTTTACATGAAAATCCGCAGACTATTTTATTTGTTTTATTTACTGTATATAGTACTTCAATTTTCAGACACCACAGAATTTTTACTTTGCCGTATTATAATTTTGTTCATAATGAAAAGTAACGTGCATGGTCAGGTATAATGTTAAGGTACTATGCCTAGTTAACAGCAGTTTTAAATTTAGCTGCAGATATTAATTTCTAAAATATTAACCCTTAGCACTCGAATGGCGATTGTAAGGCGCCACTAAAAATTGCTGTACCATTATTCAAAAGATTTTTTACATTATTAAATTTGTTTGGATCTAATAAATTACTAAACACTTCAGTATTGTGTGAGTAAATTGCATCATTTGCGTATGTATAACATGAAAAAAAAATATATAGAATGGAAATATTCTAGGTCGGAAGAAATGTTTAATTTTGAAGTTAAAATAGTTTCGAGTACAAAGGGTTAATTTCTTTAAAAAATGTTCTGGAGGTAGAACATTTTTTTTTTTAAATTGACGTCATATTTGGAGTTAGAACATTTTTTTAAAAATTGATGTAATATTTGGAGTTAGAACATTTTTTAAAAAATTGATGTAATATTTGGAGTTAGAACATTTTTTTTTAAATTGATGTAATATTTGGAGTTAGAACATTTTTTTAAAAATTGATGTAACATTTGGAGTTAGAACATTTTTATAAAAATTGATGTAATATTTGGAGTTCGAACATTTTTTTAAAAATTGATGTAATATTTGGAGTTCGAACATTTTTTTAAAAATTGATGTAATATTTGGAGTTAGAAAATTTGTTTAAAGATTGACTGTAACATGCAGGATAGTCGAAGGTATTGAAACTATTTATTTTTACAGGATAGATTAGATATACATTGAAGGTATTTGATGAATTATGTTGTATCGCGTTTGATCGTTCGTGGAAGCGAATAATCGGGGGCGTTTATTAGACGTTTCTGATGATGCGGAGCAGAGTTATTAAATCTGGTATAACTCGTTTGCTAGCTGATTACACGTTACGAGAGCTGAGGCTGCTGCCGACCGTAAGGCTGCCTATAAAAAGAGGAGCGATGTTAAAAACGTGCGTTAAAAGGCGGTGGAATTCTTTGATATCGTTCACCGAGCAGAATATGAGGAACACATATGGAACGCGAGTCAGTGCTGCGCATATACAGCAATGTAATCATGTAAAGTGATACAAGAGTTGCCTTTGCTCGACGCGCAAACATTATTCTTGCTGTTACGTTGGCAAATAGGCTGGGGACCTGTGCAAATCAATATCAAAAAGCGTGCAGAAATTTTGTTAGAGTCACGAGAGACCCCGGAACACCATTTCAAGGCTAATATAGTATTTTGGTACTGAGTAGTTGACCAATAGTTCATCGATCCCGTTGGGAACCGCTGCGTAAACTTTCTAAAACCTAAAGCGTCCCGGACTGCAAATATCGTTGAAATTTCGAGGTATCGAAATTTCAATGGCCACGGATATCGTTCCAAGGAGCAGTTCAGCTTGCGGGTCCGCGCAGTCTCATCGGAAAAGCCACAGTGAAGAGTTCACTAGTAAAAAGTAATTCCGCTCTGATCACCGCAAATGGCGCGAGCACGGTTGCTGGTTAATTGATGCCTTAGCACGGCTGCTTTCCACAGTAGCGAATGAAGCTATTAGCACCAACCGGTTGATCCTTTTCTTTTCATCTCTCTCTCTCTCTCTCTTTCTCTCACTCTGTAACTCTCTCCTACTCTCTCTCTTTCTCGCGATGGTCTCGACCATTTCCATCCTCCGCGAGTCGCGTCCTCAACGCTAACGGGCCACCTAACGTGTACATCGCACGGTTGCGCGAACGCAAAATATGTCGGTCGCAACTTTCTCTTTACTCAGCGGTTCTCAGATTCACTTCCTGCTTCTGCAGACGATGTGTATTGCGGCCCGCGAACGGCAGACCTCTGGCAACGCGGAACGGCTTCTGAACGGGTTTAGGAAACTCCGATGAAGCTCTTAGTCGCGTTGCGCAAACCCGCTCTATTGTGCTGACCGAGCGTTTGATTGAAAACGATGCCTGGCCATTCAAAATTATTTCGCCCCGATTACGTCATCAGGAAATTTCTGAACGTTCGGGGAAAACGATCTAGCACCTAGCCGTCTCATTAAAACAATGTGGAGTTCATCGCACGAGGTAAATTAAAGGAAAGAGGTTGTAGATTAGTTTTATTTGAGAGCGATATGGTATAGCTAACGGCTGCTGGAACCACATTTTGAACACTCGTTGTGCCAAATCCAGAGTTAATTAAAGTTTGCAAGGCTCAGAGGGGTTGAAGGAGCAATCGATACAATAAATTTGACTTTCTCAGTATCGGTACCACTGAGATTAAATTACTTTGACTCTTCATCTTTTGGGGTTGTGATGTGACAGTGATCGGAAGGAGGGCGCGGTGAAGAAATCCAGGAAAGGCGTTCATCATTAGAGAAGTAAAATTTCGTAAATAGGGGGTAGCTTGGTGCAGCACGATCGAGTCGAACGTGCTTCCGGTGGCAGAGGAACGCGAGTCGGATACTGCGGCATGAACAAGAGGATGGGAACGAACGTAAACAAATAGGAAATAGAAGGAACCAGGGGGGGGGAGACAAGGAATATATTGTTCGAGAACCGTGGCCGTGGGGTGGGTACCGGAGTAGAGAGAAGGTGAATTTAATCGAGCCCGTCTGAGAGGAAAGGGGAAAGTGTTGTACGAGGAAGGGAGACGCAGGAGGGAGGAACACTCGCCGCCGGAGAAAGCCGTGTTCGGCTTCCACGGGGTTAACGCACTCGGCGTTATACTGTCTTGCGACTAACGATGATGTTTCTACCATTACGTAAACCCAGCAGCGCCAAAGCGGGCACGGGACACGATTCTCTTTTCTCTCTCTCTCTCTCTCCCTCTCTCTCTCTCTCTCTCTCTCTCTCTCTCTCTCTCTCTCTCACTGCGCGCTCCGGCCGGATTGGAAAAGCTGTTCCTAGTATTAAGGAGAGAGTTGCCGCGAGCGTGTTTCGTCGACGGTTTTTGGGATATTCCTGAAAATCCGCGACTCGTGATAGTCTCTACCTCGCGTTCGCGTCCCGTGTGAACGAGAGACCGATTTTCTGCGCTTTGAATCTCACTCGAGCTCGTTTCCCTTCATTTCACCCTTCAGGGACGACATTTTATTGTACGAGGATTATTAGGTACGATTGTTGTAATTTTCCCTTGAAGAACACCTTGAGTTGCATTCCCTCCTTGGGAGTGAACGTATATTTGGGATTTTATTCTAACCAATGGGTTGAACCAACGCCCTTGAAATTTTAGGGCTGTCTTGCTACATTACGGAAGTGTCTGAAAATATTTTTTTTAGTCAGAAAGAGCACGAACGACGAGAGCAAGAAATCTCGTGAGCTCTGTCCAAATCCAAAAGTGAAAACTTAAAAAAATGGCACCACAAAAAGTTTGTATTTAAAAAATTTGTTGTTCAAACAATATTTGGTAAAACCATAGTAGATCCATGCTGAAGATTAACGAGTATGTGTGCAAAAAATCAAATATATCAGTTGAGTAATTTTTTAAACCCTTTTGGAATATTTCCGAAGGGTTACGCTGACGATTTGTGCAGAAAGAAAACGATTTTGCTCGCCCCTTAAACCAATTGGTATCGTGGGCGCTAAACGCGTTACCCGATCCCCCACGCGTGTATCATCCTCTCGATTCATCCCTATCTGCGATCGAAACCGAATTTCCACGGTCGGCTGCGTCATGGAGAAAACAAGTTCGCCGGGAGTGCGTGTCCCTGGCCCTTATGCGTGTGTTCGACGGAAGAGGAAGAGAACGAGGAAGAGAAACGGGGGTGGGAGGGGGGAGAGCACACCGTTGGGAAGAATGGGATGGGGAAGGGCGCCCTTGCCCTTGGCATTGCCGCTCGATACGAATAGTCAGGGCTGTCCAAAACGGTGCCGAGCCAATTTCACGTGCGCGTAAGCCTCGCGCACGAATTCCCGCCGGACGCGGGCTGTTAAGAGAACGCCAATTTCCGTTTCTGCGTTAACTTTCCATTGTTGCTCCCGCAGAACCTCCGCGTCACACCTTTTCCACATTATTTCAAAGAATTAGTCGTTCCCAAATTATTCATTCCGTCTCGACGCCGTCTAGGATAATTGTTTCGATGGTCGGCCATTTAAGGCCTGCAGGCGGCCATCTTAAGCGCTGTTATTGTTATTATACTATTTTCTAAATGTTTTATAACATAGACACAGTAGGGTGCCCATTGGAAATGGATTTTTATTTTTAATTTGTTTTTGGGATGGTAAAGGCTGAAACAGGGCACATTTATTCTACACTGGTTCTGTACCATCGGGTCTTTTAAAATAATTTTTAGAATTCTTGAAATTGTTGTGACATGTCCTATAGACTATGTATAAACTGAGTAACTAATTTTTATCCAGTAAGTGTAATCAGATTGAGGAGTATTATATTTAATTTACTGAGGATTAGATACCCCACGATAATATTATTCGGAGGAAAATATTGCAACGTCCATAAATTCTATTAATGTCTTTGCAGTTTTTTATTTCACGTAGTCATTTTTGTGACGAGAAGCACAAAATTTGCAGTCTAGCAGTAACAAATGATTTCGCAAATTGGAGCAACAAGTACATCAGAAGCCGCACGAGAGAGATTACGGTCGAGGGGTTTCGCAAGAGACGTCCGAAAAGTCGAAATTGAATCGTGGGAGAGGCGTCTTCGGCTGGTCTTTTGGGGAGGCAGTGCGTGGTATACGCATGCCCTCGCCCTTGCCCTTGGTCGATACTCATCCCCTCGAAGCCAGCTTTTTTTTCCAGAGCGAACGCCACCCTCCGCTCGCGTTGGGTGCTCTCTCCTTGGTCGACCACGTGGCGGCCACGTGGGCTTCCGAGTTGCTCTCAGTGCGCAGGTGCGGCCGATGTCGCGTGGGGGTGGCTGCATCCCTCGACACGGGGTGAACGGACTCCAGGAAAGTAGGCTAGGCGTGGCCTAATTGCGAATCTCCGATGCTTAATCGGATCATTAAAATCATTTTCACGCGCGCCGGCCTCTTGTCAACGATAATTAGCTGTAACCGAGTGACTCGCCTCGAAATAATGAAACATTTGTTACACGGGAAATCGTTAATGATGCAACGCGCATTTCTCCGTAGTCTCGCTAGCCTCGCGTTTCCTGCGCTACGGTGGACGATAACGAATCTGGTTAGCTTGCTTGCGTAGTCTGGTTTCGCTCGGATTAACGAAAGTTAGAAAGCTTTCGACCTGTTACTGTGTCGGGATCGGAATTCAAACGGTTGTTCGAGAAGATTGGATAATTACCTGATAGAACTGGTGTTGGCCAGGACATTTTTGATGTCATGTTCGATTACAAGATTCTACTCGAAACACTGCTCTACAACTTCAGTTGTTCGTTGGCAAGTTTAGAGATAGGTACACAAATTATTTGCAATCGCTGAGTGAGGAACCAAGTGGAACTGTAACCAATAGTGACAGTGATACAGTACCAAGAAAAATTAATTCTGGACTTCTAAGGATGTGTAAGTTGACACGTTGATTGCTGTGCCGGTCATAACACAATTCTACATAAATCTAGATTTCAAAATAAATTTTCGTTGTAATTCAATTAAAACAGAATATTATCACTATGATAAATGTTTGCCTTTTAGATACGATTTTATATAAATAAATCGATCAAATGCAATACAGTAAAGGATTAAAGCACTGTTGTATTATTCTCACTTCCTTCAAATTATTAAACAAATAATTAGATGCCTGCGTGGCTCCAGTATTTTTATTTCCCATCTTAACATCATTTTGTTTAAATATTCCTTGCAATATCTTTTTAAGCAGTAATATGTGCTCGTATTGTTTCCATTAGAGAAAGTAATTCGATGGTGTCTATGTAAAAACTGTTGGACTGTGGTACATTGATTAAACAAACGTGCGAAATCGAATATATATTTGTCTACAGTGCGAGTCTGGCAGTATTGATTTTTCCGGGAGAATCGAATTCACAGAGCCACGGTTTAATCCGCGGCGTTCTCGCCGGTTCGGTGGCAAGTCGGAAACTTATCCCCTTCGAAGGTCAATGACCTTGATCGGTTCTCCCGCTGGGGTCGAGGCCCTCTATTCGGCCGTGAACTATGAATCAGGATGCTCTTTAGGGGTCGGTTCACCGACATCTGGTTTCGCTAACAGCCTCGCGTGATTAAGCCGATCCATTGTACGCTTCGACGACACTCCAAAGCGATTGACAAGTTCCGACAAAATTTATCCACCGTTTGCCTAAACTTTCCTCCCAATATTTCTACTAAAAATCAACGATATCTCCATAAAATCGCACGGAGTATCCTGCGAAGTTCAACGATGGTTTCCAAACGATTTGTTCAGTTTAAAGCGATTGAAAATGTTCAAAAATTTTTCCCATGAAAAATAGGATTTTATTTGATTATATCTTCTTAAAATTTCTCCGCAAAAATTGGAAATTGCATGAACAGTCTACATACAAGGTGGGCGATGCAACTGTTTGTGAAATGACGTGCAGCATTTTGCAATGTTCAAAGACGGTTAAAGATTCTCGATGGATAGAAATATTGTCTTCCTTTCTGGCAGGTTAATAACAGACCACGAAAAATACTGAGCAAACGGGAATTCGGCGATAATGTGCAAGGAGCGAGCGCAATTGTGAATTCCTCAGGGATTTCCCCGGCCCTTCTTCCACCAGTCTAACGCTTCCTCGCATTTTACCGTGTTCCACCGTTCCCAGGACGCTGCGAAACGCTATGATATATCTGTAGACCCTTTTTAAGCCACGACGGGCGCAGTTGTGCGCAAAGGAAACTGTCGCGAAGCGATATTTAAAATGTCTGAAGCGTTTCGAGGCGAAATGCTCGAAAATACCCAAGATATGTGAAATAGTTTTCTTACTAGAACAAAAAGTCCTGCAGCCGCGTCAGGAGAAGTATTAAACCGAGCCCGACTCTTTCACCCTTTAAACCTCGATGTAACATAATCTTTCCAGTATACTTGACACAATCGCTAATATACAACGTAAAAATTGAGCGACCAGAAAAATTGGTGTGACCAATTGAATAGACTATTTTAAACATGTTTCATGATGCGAATATATATTCCATATTAACATATTTTTGGAATTCTTTAGCTAATTTACAAGCAATCGACGGTGATCTATAAAGATGCGATATGAAGCTAATAATATTTTCCAGAAATTATAATATGGATTCTGGTTGATCCAGGGAATATTTTTCTAAGATAAATGAAAAAAGAAAAGAGAGGTTAAACTTGGTAATAACATTCGCGATCTCGCGGAGCAGGCAAGGTCGAAGGAAACCGCTTCACGAGCGAAGTGATTTCACGGTGAGCACGCACTTAAGCGAGGACAGCCGCGTGTGCGTTATACCTGTCGCAACGTCTTGACGGTGCTTTAACGACCTTAACCTTTTTCGGAGGGCGAGGCCGTTGTGAAAACGGGAACGAATCGAAACGCTAGGTTTCAGCTCCCGTCGAAACGAGGTCGGCCAAAACACTCATCGCACGTCTTTCTTTTTCTGTTACAGGTAAGCCAACAACATAATTTTCGGATCCGAACGATCTCTATCCTATGACCCTTAAGACGTCGATACCATTGTAAGTAAAATCATTCGCCATTTTAGTCCCATAAATCTATTTAAATACAAATATTCTAATCCAATGATCCGACAGTAGTATGAAGTCCTGTGGTTCGCATAAGCCCTCTTTTACATATAACTGGACTATGGGTTTTATGCAAAAAAAAAAAATGTTTACATCAATTCGAAAAAACAGGGGATACATAAAAATTTATTTTCCTTTTAATAACGCTACTGCGTTTAAAATGACGCTTTGGTGCCTTTAAATCCGTTTACCTCTTTCACTGCTTTAAATTTCACCTATTAATTTTTACTACAAATGCATAAAATCTGCAGTCTAATTATCTAACGTCTAGGAATCAGTAAAATAAATTACAAATCACAAATTTAATTAGGTTTATTACTGCTTCGGAATAATCTTAATTCGTCGAAGCTTTTACTGCGACAAATGATCTCTAAATTCACCTCAGTTTCTCTTTTATGCATGAAAGTATCCATTTACCAACATCCGCAGTGTGATTATTAATTATTCTACTTCAAGACCTTAATTGCATCCCCTTAGAAACGCACAACGCTATTAAATTATTGTTAGAGTAAGCCTTTGTTTACTTATATTGCGACATTTCATAAATTTAAAATTAAAAAAATTCTTTCATAAATTTTATAAATTTTTTGGGGAATTTCTCTTTTCATTCCGTTATTTCATTTTATCAACAAAAATTTCAATCTTCGATGTTATTAACGGTATAGAAATGTATAGGTATGAATTATTTCCATTGAATTTATTTATAAATTCCATCACACAAAGATACCGTGTATCGGCTTTTTATTTTTAGTCAAATGATAGCGTCGCGGATTAAGAGAACATAATAAAGAAAACATAATATCTAAATAAAAATAACTACGTGGTATTGTTTAAAAAGGTTTAATTGTAATCATATAGAAACTCGAAACAAACCTTTTCAAACATTAAAAGAATTTAAAAATACTCTTATATTATTTCCAACCTATTAAACATACCAAGAAACAAAATAAATTCCTATTTCACTCCAGTTTGTTGCAATTCAGGTAGAATATTTTTATTTTCCATAAACATCCGCTGTTTAGTCACTAGCTGTTTATATTAGGTCCAATCAGAAGATCAACATTGTTCTCAAAGAAGTAAGTTCAAAAATGTGTAAAAATTTGCAATTCTGAAAAACATCCATCCTACAAGGGTTAAACAGTTTGTGAAACAATTCTGCACCGTCAGTCATCAATTTCGAAAGGACTATAAGAACACGTGAGTGAAGTACGAACATCTTCAAACATCTTGGTAACAATTCGAGCCTGTTCGAGTATATAGGTCGTCCGCTTTCGCATTCGATCGGAACGCACCAACAATGGAGGATCCTCCATCCCAAAGAAATTGCCGGCGATCTCTAAACCGCCTAAGGGCAAGATGGTAGCCCTCTGTTGGCCCGTCTCTCGTCGTCGGAGGCGTCGGTTTCTAATTCCGTCTTTTTCATAACCGCTCTACCTGCTTCTTAATTCCCGACGCGTATCCGCGGGGTCAAGTATAGTCCGGGACAAGTTCTCAGATTGGTCGTATCGGTGGCAGAAAAAGGGAGGAGAGAAGACGGGGGGAGTGGGGACGGGGGACGGGAGAAGAACGGAGAATCGGAATCGAGTGTATACGAAGGGTGAACGACCGAGAGGCAGGGGCACTAGGCTGCTACCCTCTGCGACGAGAGAGAGGCTCGCACAGGGGTCGGACGTGGTCTGGAGCGAGATAGCGGAGAGGAGAGAGTAGGAGAGAGCCCGGAGAGGGAAGCTCCGATAGAGAGAGAGAACGCGTGAACCTCCCTCTCGCGACCCCTCTGCTCGTTGCTTCTCTCTTCTCTCTTCTCTCTCCTTCAGCGTGCCCACCGAAGAGGATCAATACGGACCACGTGGTGTGGCAGTAACGCCACAGAGAACGACGAGCCTAACCCTCGTGCACGCAACAACCTAAACCCGAAACTGGGAAAACACGAGGACTCGGTTCCGACTGGAGGAGGGGTGGAGGGGAGAGGGTAACATTTTCGGCGGAAGCTTTTGACCTTCCCCGACCCGGGGGAGCCACTCTTTCCCCGTCTGAAGTCTTTCAATGTCGCCGGGGGACCCAGGGTACCTAATTTTTCACTACCTCATCTTTCACTATTTTTCAAACTCCTACGAAATTGCTGAAGCTTCGAAATAACAGATTTACGATCTATCTTCTTGTCGATGTTTAGGGTTGGGGAGGGGGAGGGGGGTTGTAATGGAGAAAGGCTTCGACAAAGTGTTTTCTAATAAAGCTCCCACGGAGTCCGCGGGCAGATCCTATTTTTGGTCAGCTATCGATCGCAGTTACCCTCTTCGTGCACTCGATTCACCCGGGGCTGAAGCCCGCGTTAGTTTACCGACCAGGAACGGCCTTTATCTTTCTGGGACACGAAGTCATCGGGCGCACAGTGGCTGATCTGCATCGATGATCTTCTGACCTCGAGGTACGTAGTCACGGGCCGGGCTCTCGTTGAAGTTCGTCGATCGGCGATCGGCTACCGGTGCCGCTCGTACTGTCACCGAGCCAAATGTCATTATTAGCGACCGTGTAAACGGAGAAACAGCGTTACAGGTATCTCCCAGCGAAACGATATTCCGGCTGGCTACGAATCGAAAGAGGGGATCAATTGCTTCCGAGATATCGACGGAAGGGAACCGTCGCGATAACGTCTAAAATAGCCGCGGCAAACAAAAGTGATAAGCCGATCGCTGATAAGGCCTGCGGATCTGAAATAGTCAGCGCCACTTCGTTTCCGAGGAATACAGCTCAATTCAAAACTTTGACTGTTCTCATTCAAGCAGCAACATTTCTGTCTGCATAGTCACTAATTACCGGCGGTGGTAATTAATGGACTGCGGATTTGACGCGTTTATGGTAACAATTGGTAAGCGGGGTACAGAGCAGTGAAGACGTTAGACACAAATTCAAGAATGTTGGTTACTATCAATTTATGGATAGAGAAATTGTTTTGCACGAACAATTTTAAAATCGTCCACTGCTTTATTTGTCAATTTCTTCGAACATACTTTTAAAGACATTTCTTGTAGACTCATTCTGTTGTTCTTAATGGAACATTTAATACTCTGGGTCAAAGCGGGCCCGAAAGTCGTTACTTTGCATAAAAACCCGCAGTCTAGTAATTAATTTCTAACAATAAAGGGAGTACACATAATAATAATAAAAGCTATAAATTTAAAAACTGGAGGACAGCTGCTAAATTGATTTTTTGATGGAAATTGTAGTAGAATTTAACAATCGGTGCACTTGATAATTCCACGAATAGCAGCACAGTGACAGCAATACCGGAAAGTTCAAATGTCAATCTATTTCGCGTAGCGTCTCCGCGACTAAAAATCGGTGCACCGTCCTCGTGGGTTTTATTTAAAAAAAGGCGAGAGCAAGAGAAAGAGAGAGAGAGAGAGTGAGAGAAGGAAGGAATGTGTTTTTAGCACACTCTTGTGTTCATTAAGGCACTCTAACCCTCGCGAGTTATGCGCCAGCATTTCTCCTATAACGAACACAGCCACGGCCAGCGAGAAGAACACAAACACGAAGAAAGAGGGTGTAAAGCCTACCCTTGTAGATTGCTTTGAAGGAGGGTTGCTATTACGGATGGTTTCATACATTGCACACCCCTGACTTCGAGTCTAGGTCGGTCATTCACCCCGTCACCATCCCCCCAACATTACCCGACAACCCCTACCAACCGTCCACCACCCTTCGGTAACTGACGCCCCTCTCCCGCTCCCACTTTTACTACCCCTATCCGCACGGTGACGTCACTGAAGTGCTTGCTTGCGACCCTCCTTCTCCTCCATCTCCCTCACCCCCTCTCTTCTCTCTATCCACCACCACCGGCGCGAAATCCTCCCTCCGTGATATACCGGGAACATCGACGGTGGTGGGAGGGTGACGAAGAGGCAACATCGACAGTGGCGTATAGAATAAAGGGGTGCACGGAATTTAAAGATTCACCTTCGATGGGGCCGGCAGTGTTCTAGTGATCTTGTATCGAGCCTATGAACCCGAGGTGAGGAATAATATTACTGTTAGCCCGGATGAATGATTAACCGCCGCTCTTTCCATTCGCCCTCGTACGCGAGCAACGTGTGTACAGTCAACACTGTTGCTATTGTACACCGACCGATGTTGTGTTAGTATGAGGGCAATTTTCAAGGATAATGTCATTCGATCCAACAGGGCCCGGGTACCATTTTTGGACGTGCTTCTGCAGAGAAACAGTTCTGCTATGTTTTTTAACCCACAGCACTCGAATGGTGACTCTGAAGCACCACCAGAAATTGTTGTGGCATTATTTCAAAGAAATTACAAAAAATATTACAAAATATTTGTATTTAATAGATTACTAAACATTCAAATACTATATGTAGAAATCGGATCAGTTTCGTTTGAATAAATTGAAAATATTGTAAGTCGGAAGAAAAATTTAATTTTTTACATTGAAAATAGTGCTGAGTGCAAAGGGTTAAACCTTGGATGGCTAACCTTTGTCGCTAGACTGCGAATCTCTATGCAAAATAGCAGAAATTGTCCAAGGTAATTGCAAGAAATTGAAGGAAATTAAATTGTAAGGAATTAAATTTTAATCGCCCGAGAAGTCAAAAATAATTTAATTTTACTCAATTCCTTGTCTTTCCAATTTTGTGTTTCATTTATTCGCTCTTGTCATCTATGCATAAAAATTATTTGTAAATTTTTTTAAGGTATTTCTTGTAGATGCATTGGTAGAAATATCTAAAATTGTCAAATCAAGATAGAGAAAGACACAAATTGGAAAATTGTTCGGTCACCGTAGTTTCTCAGAAAGTTACATTGCAAATAATGATCCGCCGATCCACGAGATCGGTTAACATACTCGCGGAGGACTATGCAGCACGCCTCGAGAAAGACGTAATCCCTCAACTTTCGATTTCTTGATTGACAAGCAAATCTGCTTAACACCTGTCCCACGAAGCGCGAAATGTGTGCCTAGTTCTGTATTCCCGAACGAATTTACGGAAGTGGCGTGCTCGCTCGGAGTATAAAATTTTAGCCTCATTATCATTCGATTATGCTAACGCTGTTGGGGCTCCGTAACGTTCTGGCACCTTTCTCCTCGTCTCCGTAGCTTTCCGGCTTGCTGACAACTTATCAATTTCGTTCCTGGTGTCGTTTAATCGGATAGTATTGGTAGACGTAGATTATTTGTTTGGAAAAATGCGTGCGTGCATTAATTACGTATGATGGACGACGTTCCAGAATAAGAAAACAAGTGGAAAGCTGACCGATACGTAAGACTCGAATCATTCTTACCGGTTGATCATGCGTTGCGTGTCTACTAGGGGAAAGAGTTATCTGAATCTGTTAGGACACGGCAAGTTTTATGCATTCATAATGTTCGCGAGCGTGGAAAGCGTTATGGCCTTTACCCGACGTAAGCTGAGTTGATTAGGATCCTCATTGCATTGTAATGTATTGTTATACGTTTATTTATTGAACTGCGGATTTTATGCGTTGACGACAAAACGTAATGTAACGACTTGTATTTTACAAATATATATTAAGAATTAAATTTTACAAATATGTATTGCAAGGTAATTAATTTCACTTCTCTGAAATTTATCCACAAAATGGAGGCCAGCATGAATCTCTATAATCCAGTCGCTATTTTATTTTTAGTCGAGCAGATGAAAGCTTTTCTTACAAAATTTTGAATTTCGTAGCTGAAACGTTTCGGAGCCGAGCGCGTAGAAGTTCACGGCGTTTAATCTGTTATACAATGACGTCGCTGTGACACTCGCCTTGTTGTTGGACGTTGACGACAGTTGACTCATAAATAGTGGGCAGAACGACTATTATCTACGCGGCGGGCTCGATAGACGATAGATACAATGTCGGTCGGCAGCGAAGACAAGAGAAAGTTAAGCGACCTAAGAGAAGCTGCTAGCCAAGGTACGATGTTATGTCGTTTTATCGAAAGGGACACGGTGCTACTGGTTGTTTTGAGAAAGTCGACGCGTTTTCGTTCCTATCGCGATTACCAACATTTATTTCCACCTCGTGCTTACCATTTTACAAGCTGTTCCAGTTCTTGGCGGATATTTGCGTTTCATACGTTTTTCAAGAATTTAACTTTATCCTGGAATGAAAAGTTTTTATTCTGAATTTACTTCTCAATTTTTATATATCATTTAAATTAATCTACAAAAGCGTCTGGATTACGATATGTGTTTCTAACGACTATACTGCGAATTTAGAAACGCAGTGTTTATTCGATACATGTCCAAAACACGGGTCTAGCCACGGACATACATCGGCCAGGAGATCCTATAATTTGATCCACGCGATCTTACACTCCTCGGCGATCGAGGTCTCTCGAGTGGGGATAATTCCGCGACATTTATCATCGAAGCCTCGGTGACATGCATCGAAAGTTAAGAATAATCCGTTTGTCGATCGATACGAGAAGTAAAGTAAATGCTCTGGATTTCGCCGAAGACTCCGATTTCACAAGGTTTTACGCGTTCGGGGACACGGTAATTGCACGAATTTTGCAGGTCATTGGTCGCGGCCATTGGTGGCTTTTTGGCGGCAAAAATGCGAGCCTCGATGAGAACCGCTAGCCGAGCAAGGCTGCACCACGCAAAAGGTGAATGCATCGGAGCTTCCTACATTTACGCAATCGATCCCTCGAACGTAGTTCGCACGTAGGAATCGCCGTGTTAGTGTGCGCGCATACGTATGTGTTCATATGCACGCGTATTTGAGCCGCTCGCACACGCAGTATGATCGCGATATCGTGCGAACGCGAATGTGGAAATAATCGGTTCTCATGAGTCCGCAACCCACTCTCATTCAGAGACCAGCCAACAATGAGTGTGAATGAAGGATCTATTTGATCTAGCCAAAATAAAATAAGATACCGTTCGATCGAATAGTTTAATCGAGTCAATACAAGCACGGGGAGATAGTCCTATAGGTTGTTTAATAGAAATCGGATTCAGGAAAGAATTCATTTCCCCCGTTAAATGACTCCTTGGAGTAAATTATAGTGAATACAGTATTAACTTTTCTTAATATCTACATTTCCTGGTATTCTAGCAACTTATATACGTTATAAATGCGCGAAGATCCGCGATTCGGCAAATAACAGATTATTATGTTTATTGAGATTGGAAGCTAGATGGAAATTTGTCGGAATTAAAAATTTTCTCCGACCATTTTAGCTTTTACGATCTGGTATTTATCTTAATTTTTACTACCCTATCATCCTATATAATTTTAATAGCATTTTCAATTTTTGTTAGAATCTGGTTCTGACAGAAATGAATAGGTCAGACACGAAATCGTGAAGATATTAAATTAACTTACAAGTATCATTACATTATTTTCCACTTATCAAAATTATGAAAAGTAAGAATGTATTTTAATATACCCTCTGCTCTCTATAATCAACTTGGAAAGTTCCTATTTCGCATAATGGTCTACAATCTATTCATTAGATTCTCATCAAAGACTGATATGATATGCAGTGGCGCACACACTGCTCTGCACAATACGATATTCAATAATTTCGATTATACTTGATCGAATAAATTGCTATTAATTTAATACCAATATCAGCAATATTTAATTCAATTGAAATGCCGAACCAAAAACACCGAATTAAATCTTTGATTCAGACCGATCTGAATACAACCATAATTCTTCGAGCGTTATTGCTATAAATACTCCAAAAGGTAGATTTCGAAATATTTGTAGAAACAAGGTGTCTTGTAAAATGTTTCGAAACAATCGAAGTTTTGGTACAATTTCAAAAACGACTGTTCGGGGAACTGTTTTATTGCCGTAATCCTTTTATCCGTACGGAACAAAAGTCGAGTTACGATCGAAAATCGTAATCTTCTTACGTAACGGGCTTCTCTACCGCGAATTCGAAGATTTCGATGCAACCTCGATATTGCAGAGATTATTTCGAGCTCTCGGCTCGCACTGCCAGATTCTAGACGAGTTCGCGAATAGTATCGACGGAATATTACGATCGATGGAGAAGCTGTGTGTTGGACGTTCCGAAACGGTGCCTCCATTGCCGGGGTATCTGCCATCTTCTATTGCCGATTGAATTTGTTGCAAAGCATATTTCTGACAGCGCGACAAGAGCTATGTTTGCTCTGATCCAGTCAGATTGTTTAAAACTGTTCGGATAAACGTCTGCTTTGAGATAGGCGGCCATGAGATTTTTTGCGCAACTTGAAACGTAAGTACAGTAAAGCCTCGATCTAAGCCGAACGGAGCCACACGATCTTAGTCGGTTCGCCTATCCCCTCCACTGGGGGGCATACATCGCGAGGGGCCGAGGAGCTCGGTCGCCTTTAGAAGAGAAAATATATTTCTTTGGCGGAAGACATCTTGAATAATTAATAGATAATATAACTTTTATTACAGCTTATTAGAATGTTTGTTTCGCTGCGTCCTTTGTCGTAAGCACAGCGAGCGTGGCCAGAAGTCCAGTGACATCAATGCGTGGTGACAGCGTCGCCGGTGAAGATGTGTTCACGAATTAAAGTAATCAACGTACAATTCTGACCATTGGATATACTAGTGACTTTATAATGTTCTTATCATGTATACTGTTTACCAGAATTTATAAAAATTCAACAGTATCGCTTATTAGTATACTAAAGTAAAAAACGGAGTTCATAGTTCACCTTGTGCTGCTCTCACAGATTTTTCTGTAAAATAAAAAAGGTAATGTACAATGCATACATTGCTTATCAGACTTTACAAACATTTAATATTATCTCTTGAACTGGAGACATTGGTGGAACCTCTCCAAAATCATCATCAATCAAATTTCACTGTGCCGTGTCTGCTAATTACGGTAGAATCTCAATGATGTGCACGCACAAATATGGCCGTGAAAGTTTCATCTTCATCGGAACTGGTCTCCGAAACGTCCGTCGTAACCAAATTCCCCCGCGTGTCACAGTAACAAATTCAACGATACGAATCTCAGAATTACATGCAGCAAATTAATTCGAAACACTTAGGCTGATACGTGTATGTCGAGAACGGAGGCACCTGATACGAGAAAGCGTTCAAGAAGATCGTTAGCTCTGTTAATTAACCCTTTGTAGACGAATGTCCTTTATGGACCCTTCGTGGACGTAATATTTAAGATTTCGATGCATAATTCAACAATCCATAAGTGAACCTTCGAAATGTACAGCTTCTTCTCGATATATGTCAATATCACGGGTCTCGACAGCGACATGTATCGTCCAGGAGATACTATTCCACGAATTCACGGGGTATACCCCGAGGTAGTGGGGATAGTTCGCGACATATATCGAGAAAAGGCTGTACTTTGTAAATGCAGTGATTCAATTCGATTCTATTTAATATTCCATTTAATATTCATCTCTTCTGTTACTGAATTTGTTACCTCTTCACTGCAAAACGGAATTACTGTTGATTAGAATTCCGCATTAGAGCCGACGACGATCAGAGTTTCATGGACAGAGTAGACGGATTCGACGTAGTAAGCGGGCTTCGAAATTCGCCTAGGTGACCCGAGCATGCCGATTCCGGTCGGCCGATCGAGTTTCTGGTGAAAGCCGGTGCTCGGTGGCCCTTGACCTTCCCTCGGCCGAATTCCTCGACCGAACCGAGCGCTCGGCGAGGACTCGTTTCGTAACGAGGCGAGCGTGGCGGCCATTAAGGCTAAGTTTCGTCGGGTGGCCGGTTGCGCGGGTGAAAGGCTTAAATATTCGTGGAGAGGAGAGGAGAAAGAGAGAGAGAGAGAGGGGGGAGAACGAGCTTGAAAGCGAGCCGTGACAAGCGAAAACGAAAGGATTCCCTGTCGCGAAAGGCTCTCCGGGCTCTTCGTGTCCCCCTGGTTGGCTTCGCGTTCGCACGTGAGCCCGGCGTTACAGCGGGCCGGCGCCGGGCCGCTGCTTTCGCAAGACTTTCCCCATTGTTTAAAAAATAAAGCCGCTACTCGCGGCCGTCCCGAGGTCGTTCAACCGCTCCGAACGCGCGTTTTAAAGAGGTCGTTCAACCTCTCTTTCTCTCTCTCTCTCTCTCTCTCTCTCTCTCTCTCTCTCGCTCTCGTGCTCTAGCAATCGTTCGCGATCGCCGTTTGAAACGGACTCGTTCGCACCGACGCGCGAATTTCTCGATATTCATCGAAACGATGACGATTACAACCGGTCGCGACATTATTCGAGAGCGACGGGACGATTCTGAAGTTTTTGGAGACTGTTAATTCGTTTGTGCGAAAGTCGTAAAAGACTGTTTTATCAAGTTTATGCTGATTGCTTGGAAGTCGGAGATCTTGAATACAATATTTTAATGAATACAATATTTTAACATTTTAACATTTTTAATATTTTCACATTTTACAATATTTTGTGGAGATTTAAACCCCGGGCGTGGACCTCCCGAAAATGATCGAAGCGAGTCAAAATCACGTGTCTAGATTTTGTTATTATTTTGTGAATCGTTTTTCAAGTGAAATATGCACTGCCCCTATCAATCTGGATCGTTTGTGTTTCAGCGATACAAATTGTAACTGAGTGAGCTAATTGTAGGTACAGTCGTTACTCGATATATGTCATATAAAAGTCCCAGAACTGTCACCACTCGTAACCCATTTCCGCAACGAAAGGTTAAAAGACAGTTGCCCTGCGATCTCGCGCATTCGTTCGCCCAAGTTCAGCGAAGTCACAGCCAAACTTCGGATCGATAATGTAAACCAGTTGCCATACTCGCGAGAGACCACCAACATGTCTATATCTACCGACCGGACGAAAAGAATTGTAAAGTATACCATTAACCTCGTGTTTCGAGTACACGTTCGACAAACAAGGCCGAAGGACAGTCCTGGCACAGCCGGATTGACCTAACTTTCTCGGATCTTTGGTGCCCGGGAGTCTGGAGCACCGCGTCAATGACCAGTATGCATCGATTCCAACAGTGCTCGTCGGCTTGTTAGAAAAGAGAATTGTGCCAGGCTAGAACGGTTATCTCTACACCACCTATCCATGTACGTGCGTAGGTACGTACGAGCGAACCGCCTGCGAGTTATTGCTCTCCAGAGTAAAAGGGACAACTATCGGAGACTAAGCTATTAAAGAGTCGTTGTTAAAGAAATCCCAGGTCCCCGTTCAACGCGCTCGACTCGGATGCGTGTTCGGCAAGGTTGTACTCCCGAGGACTTCATTTTTAACGTGAAACACGTACCAGCTCCGAGTTCAGTTTACTTGGAAATGGACTCAAGTGCGAGAGGTACCATGTTCGAGGAGGCAACTCTCCCGCGGACACGTAGGATAACGATTGAAAACCACTGAAAGATCTGCCACATTTCTAGAAACAGACTTATTTATATTTCTAGAATTTCTGGTTTCTAACCTGTTCGTGCTTAATTTACCATACAGTCGATCGACAGTAATCGTACCGAGCACAACATGTGATTACTACACGTGGTTTTACAGAAATTACTGTATTTTTTTCTTAGACTTTTCGATAATTTTTGTGAAAAAGAACGAAGAAATTTCTTTAACACTAGGTTTACGGAGCATTAAAAGTGAGAATTTTACATTACTTTATAAGAATAAGAAGAATGTGTCTATCCAAGTTTTCAGCCATTTTTTAAATAATATATACCTAAGGAAATAAGTTTGTTGAGTAATTCCACGTAGATGGATCTTCATAATCTCAATAATCGTAAATTAAAAATATTAGAACCCGTCATTTTGATGGGTCCCGTAAACCTAGTGTTAATCATTTCTAACGGAGGCATCTTTGTAATCTCAATAATTTTGACAGAAAAAATTGGAAACCGATCGTGGCACGGTTAGTGTTACAAATCGTTTAAACGTTCAAAAGTTTCGAATCTAAAAACAGGACTAGGATGCATAAAATTCTTGTTGACAAATGGCAAAATTTAGATATGCATTGAACTATGAAGTCTAGCGATTGTAAAGCTGCTGAGTGTTTTAGAAAATTTTAAATTACCAATTCCACGGATATTTATAAATTGATTTCAGTTTAAGACATAAAGATATGAATTCGAAAAAAATGTTGACTATTGACTAAAATGTTAACGTGAGGAGACTGACATTTTGAATCGAGCACGCAACGTAAAGATGGCAGCGGGAATTGCGCGACGTGGTTCCCTTCCGAGTCTGAAGACAGGAGAAGCGGAGGGAAAGGTCAGGCCGTCAGGAAGTGACTATACTCGCGATAATAAGCAAAGGAACACTTTCTACGGTGGCGAGTAGGGGGGTTTAGGAACCGTGGCTGCTTCTGCAGCCGCTCCTAAATGGAACGTGACGGCGTTAAGCGAATCCACCGCGGTTTATACGGCCCCGTTCCCTCTAAACTCGGCGATCGTTCAATTCGCGCTTCTTGCATCCGGTGACCGCGCCGAGGAAAGCGTGTCGAAATACGTTCCGTGCTGCGGAAAATAAAATTCACAATGCCCGAGCTGCTTCTTTGAAACTGTACCACCTGTTTCTCCTTTTGTCTCGCCTGCCGCGAGACGCTTCGATTAACACTGGAACTACCGAGCCTGTCAAACGACGATTTCCAGATTTTGCCCCAAGCAATTAGTGAAATTATAGAAACGCTTTCTGAAACATTCTTTCACTAATAAAAATAATCTGTATTTATTCAGCCTCGCGGCTTTACAGTGGATCTTAACGTAACCTAAGCGTTCTACACATTTGAACCAAAAAGCGTCGAAATTTTTTATCGAAGATTCCAAAATCCTATGTCAACAGGAATGACAGACTTATTTAGCTGAATAGCATCCGCAGACGCGTGGAATGCTTAACGATAAACGCCATAAATAAATTCATGTGGTACCGTATGTATGTTAATGTTTCATTTGCATGGATATTGCTCTCATTTTATTCTACTTAAAACTCAAAAACATACGTACTCGATCGATTCAATCATACGTTTCTCGGTGTTAAATCTGTATTTGTTGCGGTGAGATTGCGTTACGATGCGGTACCTGTAATTGCAACGACAATATGGAAGCTTTTGCATAATACACACATCGCGTTTTGTTGGCAGAGGAAAATGTTGCATTCAATATTACAGCTTAATGTTCTGCCTGGCAAACTAGCAACCGTAGAACTTTCAGAGTCTCATTTACTTTCAGTTTGTAGCATTTTTACGGGCATCCTTCTACATCTTTGATTCGCTTTCTTTGATCCTTCTAATGAAATAAACAATATTTACAGCAGAACCGAAAGCGGGGCGATTTAATGCAAAAAAAACTAAGTCAAGAATATACAATTAAAATCGTTTCATATGGAACTGCATTTTTCAGGAGATCGAGTTTAAGGATTCCTTAAGCGCACACTAGTAGATACAGTCAGCCGTAGTCAGACGAGGATTATTTAGAAATTCCTCTTCAAGGAACTATAACTCCCACAATTTTAAGTATTTTGACTTCAAAAAATTATATCGTATGGTCCGAAGAATGGAGAACGTGTATGCAAAATCTTAATACAACAGACTCGTCTGATTTTTTTACAAAAATTGCCAAAGCGACGCTTTAGATCAAATCTCCCTTAATTTCGATAAAGAAAAATTTCAATCAATTAAGACATATTTGTTAAGGTACTTCTTGTAGACACTTAGTAAGTCTTTCTGTTGTTTCTGAGGTGACAGCTGCTCATTTAAGTTAATCGCCAGAAATTGAGCAATCAAATGACAATTTCGATGCGTTGGGTCAAAATAGACCAGGAACTATTCGATGAAGGGTTAATGACTCGAGAACGGTTATTTCATTTGCAACAGGCTCGTAAAACACCGTAGAAAATTTCGGTTGTTAACACAGGGGTTAAACGAGCAGATTCGCTCGCGGAATTCCTCGAAAGCTCGAATCTGGGACGCGCGTCGGTCCTCGGCGTCCGTATCGAGGAACACGATCTCTCTCGATCTCTCGCGATCCCTCTCGCACCGACACGGTCCACGTATTCTCGTAGGCTAGGTCTAAACGCGTCTAGGCTAACCGAGGCGAGCCGTTTCTCCGCGCAACGTACAATGGCAACGGCGTTCGACCCACGCTCTATTGCTGGCTGGCAGTGAAACCGGCTGCCGGTGCATATTCCTACTCGCATCCATTTAGCCGGCGAACGCTCGTTCGCATGTACTCCTATAGCAATGCAAGCCGATCGTCTGGACCCCTATAGTTCACTGATACGCTATACCGGTAACATCCACCGATTATAATTAGACTGCGCATTTTCTGCGTTTACCTTTCGCTCTTCTCACCCTTTTTGGCACTGTGTCGAGCTGGACTCGACGTTCACTTTTACACCACTTTACGTATTCTACTGATTTATATTGCACTCTTCAGTGGTGCTGCAATTAAATGTAAGAATTATCACAGCATTTCTCAATTTATCAGTTTAATGCTGTTATACAGGAAATGTTGTATTCCCTTGAAACCGGAGATTCCTCAGGTCATTTGAAATAACGTTTTCCTTTGCGAAAATGTTCTACGCGGCTCTGTTTCCGAGTTATTAACGAAAAACACGGACCAATCAGACCGCGGCTACAGCTGAGCCGAACGTTGGCATTGGCCGTGACGGAGGCCGTCCGCTGTAGCCGCGCTCCGATTGGTCCGTGTTTTTCGTTAATAACTCCTGAACGAAACCACGGAGAACATTTTCGTAAAGGAAAAAGTTGCTTCAAATCATCGTTTATTTTTTATTTCCGCTGTTAGTGGACCGATAAAAATACTTTCATGCAAAATCAAAATTCTTTACATTCGTTGCAACTCGCAGAAGCTACATAGACAGTTCTTTTTAAATTGATAATTAATGTTACGCTGCATTTGAATTTTCTTGCACCAGTTTCGCATTAAACTAAACATTAAATTTCTAAGCTAGAATACCGCTGAACCCCATGCCGTATTTTAACGAGTCAGACTCATTATAAATATGAATGTTATACCTTTCTCTTTAGACGAAATAAAATTATATTCTTTTACAGCCAAAAAATTTTCTTTTTTGGGGTACGAAGACTGAAGAATCACTGTACCCGTAAAGAAAATGGCAGGGCACGGGGTTAATCCGTTAATTCCATGACAGTGTGGACAAGTGCGACGCTAGTTGGTCTACATACGCGACGGCGGAACCTTTTGGTGCGGTTTTTCCGCGGAAGTACCGGTATCGATATACGAGCAGGACGTATCGGCCCGAAGATCGAGACGTCTGCTGGTTAAGAGGCTTCCTTGCGATCCGTTCCCGTCTATTTATTTCACAAATATGTGTATAGAATAGTCCGCGCGGGGTGCTGCATGCGCAAACGTTATCCTCCTTTTACGGAACCGGTGACATCCGATTCGATATCTAAGGAGGCAACGTCGGAGCGCATATCGGCCCCGTATCTCGCGTTTCTACGATCAACGATGCCCCGGGTTTCCCACGGCACGCCGCGACAAGGATCTACGTGATCCTCGATGATCCATTACCGGCTTTAACGATTTACACGTGTAGGGACAAACGAGCACGGAACGGTTCGTGAGCACCGTGAGCTGAATTGATTCGGTATCGGTGATTCGCGACGAGTCACGGCCGTCGTTCGAGTAATGGCCTCCTCTTTTAGCGGCCGAAGATGCTCGAACTGCGAATTAGGCTCGTCGAAAGAATCTCTGCTTGGATATCGTCGAGAATAATTATCCGAATCGATGCGTTACGTGTCGCTGGCATTGACACGAACGCGATCGAGCCGCCGGATCGGATCAAGTTCAATAAGTATACCGATGGGCAAAATTGTAAGCCGATTTTTTTGCAAAATGAAAATTGTCCAGATTAATTTCAAAATACAGCAGCTATATTTCTTTTTTAGTATCTTAATGATTAGTAAATCGTTCCCATTTTAAATCTTGTTTTCATTTAGTATTTTATCGGCTGACTCAGGAAGACTAATAAGTTTTTATTAAATAATCCGTTCATTTATTCTTATCAAGTGTAGTATTTAAAAGAGTATTTCAAAAATTTGTTAACTGACGAATATAACACACTAAAATACGAAGTCTTACACGTTTACTCTACTAGCATAATTCTACATCTGCTTCCGACTGAATTTTACAAAATAAAACATCGTTTCGCGTTATTTATCCGTTCCCTTTATTTGTTTCTGTGTCAGCGAAATTTCATCGTTACACGGAACATCGCAATTCAACGTTAACGCAAGTGTAAATATCGACAGAATCGACGGGGTACAGTAATAACGATACATCTCGTTCTAATTTTTTACAGCTTTCGAAAACCAATGCCCCTCGAAAATCAGCGCGTACAAAAATTTTATTCCATTTTTATTCCAATCCGGTCCGTACAAAACAGTCGCGAATGAACTGGCTCAAAGCTGAATTGAATTCAATCGAACGCACCTGCGACGAATTTTCGTAACGAATCTCTCCGAGAACATGCGGCAAAGCTTTTAATTTGTTTCTTTTTTTTTCCCACCCCCGCGAAGAAACATCCCCTTATTAATTGCGTCGTGAAGTTCCGCCGCTGAACTGGTTCGTTAATTAGAAGAACTTTCGCACTTCGAACGGAGCGTTCATCGAATTTTACTCTCGCGTCGGTGTAGCGAGCAAATAATTCGCCCGAGTAGTTTGTGGTTTCGTTAACACGCGTTATATAAGGATTTTCCCGTCGGTGGTTGTTTACGGGTTATTGTGGGATTACGGTGGAGCGTTTATGCCAACCGAATTCGTTGTCTCTCGATTTTAATTAGATGGCGGGAACAGCCGTGGCACGCCACGTGCGGACAGGTTCGAGGGTTTCGGACTGGTTCCGATAGAGGAATTCCCCTAACGTCGGACACTTATGTGAGGTCTTCCCTAAATAAACTCTTTCGTTTTTATTCCGCGTTATTTGTGAATTAACAATATTAGAAACGAAAATAGAGTGACAAAGAATGAACAATTAAATTATACCTTGGTCATTTTTCAGTTTATAGGGAATTTATAATGAATCGTTTCAGTCGTTGTAAAATAGGAAATTCGATCTTCAAATCTGCAATAGGTTCATTCAGAAAAAATTTTTTAATGCTTTCACAGACGACTCAATCGGTAGCATTTTCTACCAAAAACGCGTGCTCAGTTTTTCACCCGCTATACCGTGCGCAAATATTCTGGAAGAAATAAACGACGGAAAAAGTAGTGACTTCGAGCTTTGGAATGAGTCCAAATTTGTGACTGTACCATTTTTTTTTTTACGAAATTATCGTGGTTCAAATATGGAGAATTTCTGGAGAATGGGAAGTTCAGTGTTGAAATGCTTTTTGGACTCGCTGAAGCCGTGGCCCGGCATTAGGCGTTAGGGCAACTCCCTCTGTGTTCCCGCGAATGTCCGAAAGGTTTGAAAAACCACGATGCGACTGGTTCGTTGCGCTTGATAATCTTTAAATAGCCGGGTTGTCTAATTGCGGCACGCCCACCGCGTGCACGGCTCAGTTTGGAGACAGGAAGGAAACATTACGAGAACGTTTAACAGCGCAGGTAGTTTCACCTAGGACAGTTTCATTTTCCTGCTGTCGTCGTGCTATAATGATCGTTTTACGCTGCCAATATCGCGTAACAGTTTCGCGACAGGCTAGGTTATATAAGGGACGAAAAGGTAATCGTGCTCGGTCGATGACTTCTGTCGGGGATACTGTGTGCGAGTATGTGCGTGTGTGTTAAGCATATGCAAACGTAATGAACGTAACTATCTTGCGAATCTTGTTTTATTAAATACCAGGATCAGAAAAGTTCTGCCCTGTCACTAGCGTGCATGCTTCCGGAGTTGTTCAATTATTTCGCGATTTTGCGACCAAAGGAAAAACTGGATCATCGATTCGGCTATCCGATCTCATTAACAATTTCCTGTTTACAAATTTGATCATCCTACCGACCAACGAACGCTAATTTTAGAACTCTCACTTTACGATCAATGGGATGATACAAATGTTCCGTGCTTTGATAATTGCACATAAAATTTTTGGAATCTTTTTGCAAAATGAAAATGTTCTATGTCAACGGCACGAGGCAGAAGTTGATTGAAAATGTGTTCCACTTGTTGGTAATTATAGAGGTCAACAATGACGTAATTTAGATCAATCGATAGATATAATAATGTCCCAAAAATTTCAGAAAAATGTATTAATTTTTTAGCTATGATTCAATATCGTTAAATAATTAGAAACTGTTGTCACTTTAAATGTTCGCACACTTACGACGAAGCCATTTTTACTGCGCGCCGCCATCTTGATCTGCCGCGCGACTCAATGGCGGATAGAAAGCTGAAAGCGTCGCTGCGATTCGGGTAAGATTGCGTTCGAGTAGCTTCTAGCAATTTTTTCGTTAATAAAATGTCAGAGTTATCTATTTCGTTGGTAGCAATCGCGCACAATGTAACCCAACATTTTATGTTTCGAGCAATGCCATCTCTTTGTGCTCGTTACGGGTAATTTAGTTCAAATACAGCGTCGCATTGCCTTCTTTTGTGTTGACGGTGTATGACCGGCATTAGGCGCACAGTATACAATTATGATTGAAGGAATCTCATACGAAAAAACTGAACGGGAGAGGAAGAATAAAATTTGCTAGCAAATAGCTCGATTTTCGAAATTGACTACGGTGCATTTACGGTAATGTTTGGTATAGGAGTTTTAAGTTACACGCAACTCTATATTTTAATTATTATAGACCGCCTGTAAAGCCACTCGCAATTTCCAATTAACAGTGTTTCAATTTAGTTGATTATCACAGAATTTTCGTTTCTCAATACAATTTCCGTTCAATTTAGCTTGAAACTCTTTCTTACTAATATAAAACAAAAATTACGGATCTAGAAGACCTTCTATAATGATTATGTAAATCCCAACGATCTATAATATTTAAGGGCTAAATTATGTTTTTCAACAATTGGTGGAAATTTTTTTACTACTGCTACTATTGCTACTTTGGCAGCGATTAGACTATTTTCAAGAGTATCGCGATACTTGAGCTATGAATTTCTGGGACAATTAAAAATTGGAAATTAGACCTGTTAAACTAGTCAGGAATTATAGCACTTAATAACAGCCGTATGGAGGTACTTCGTCATCCAGTGTCAGGTTTAATCAAGTTCGAAGATAAAATTATCAAGAGCAGTGCATTACTTCCGGTTAGCAACATGTTAAAAAAGAACCTTCGAAAGTTGGAATAATATCCTTGACACGGTAGATAATGCAATCCATCTAGAATAAGTGGCAAATGTTTTTTAGAACCAGTACTTCGCCGGGTTCGCGACGCTACAATAAATTTTGCCGCTCTATTTACCGTGCTACAAAATACATGCTCGCGGGTGTCAGATTTCGTGCTTCAAACGGCGTTGACTTCATTGTGCTTCCATTCTAAAATAACCAAGTACGTGGCAACGAAGAAAGACGAAACCGCTCGGCAATTCGAATTACAACGATTTCTCTACACACTATTAATGTCGCGTATTTTCTTACAAATCGATATTTATCGTCACGTCGCACAATTTCGTCGATCTTAAAAATTTACTTATAATTTCAAAACCTCTGAAATAATTTCTAACTTCGAATTTTCTTTAGAAGAGCGAAAGAAGAATTCGAGATTCCTAGAATTGAAATAAAATCACTTTATTTCTTTGGTAGAGTCTACTGCATTATAACAATAACACTAATTATTATGCTGCTTTGTGCATCTACGAGAAAACGTACGTTATTCTCACTGCGGAAAGATCACTAGGAGTATGCAAACAATTTTCAATTGAATTTCTGCCACTTGCAATCGGACAATTTTAATTTCACTTGAAGATTAAGTTTAGTATTACGATATTTGATTATTGGAATTTTCTGGAGAATTGAAAATGTGCCGATACTATTTCCAGAGGCACGGTACAGTGGAAAAAACTGCTAAAAATTCCGTGGCAGACGTGGCGACAGAGGGAAGAAGGGAACCGCGGCGGAAAGAGGCGACCCGAAAGAGAAGTCGAAATAAAAGGCCCGAAATGGAAAAGGTTATGCACGGGAGAGGTTTTGAACGTGGGCTGGAACACAGTCACGTTATTCTGTGGGAAGGCAGAGTTCGGTATACAAACGTTTCACTCTCGACGAGCCGGCTGGATAACGGGGCTCTCTGTTCGCCGCGCGGAGGTAGTATAGTAGGTATACCTCGTCGAGAAAGAAGGGAAAGTAGTTCTGTGAGTCAGTGGGGCTTGCGGTACCTCACGACGTTCAACGGTTTAAGCAGCCTCGAGCCACGGAACGGGAAACGGTAATCCAGATGAGCCGCATCGTTTATCCTTTTGGAAGCGTTCGCCTTCAACGGGCTACTTCGCTCAACCTTCCGCGATGCCTAGCGAATTTTTCGCGGTACTTGTCACCCCTTACCCTCGCGTCGCGTCCACCCCCTGATCTGTATCGTCCGAGCCACGATTTTCATACGAAATCAAATTCTTTTCTCATTCCGAATATGTTTGTGTTGTGAAATGCAAATTTTCTGTTGTAACATGCAAGTACTGAAATTACCAAAAAAAAGAAAGACACATTTATTTAGTTCCTACGGGCTGCAATTAACGAAGACAATTTTTACTTACCACAAAGCTCCGCAGTGATAACTATTAATATTTCACGGAGCACTAAAAGTGAGTATTTTACATTACTTTATATAAGTAAGAAGAATATGTCTGTTCAAGTTTTTAGCCATTTTTTAAATAATATGTACCTAGAGAAATAAATTTGTCGAGTAATTCCACGTAGATGGATCTTCTTCGCAAAATCAATAATCCTAAATTAAAAATATTAGTACCCGTCATTTTGACGCTTTGAAAGAATTAGAAAATGCTTAGTTACTTAACACAGCGTCGATACAAGTTCAAGAGTTCCGTATCGGAGATGAGCAGGAGTCTCGTATCAGGAGTGGTGTTTTATTAAGCTGCTTCGCAGCGCATCCTCGGACCGAAGATTTCCTAGATTTTCTTCGAAGCGATATCAGGAAATATCGGGTCGATTGTCGACGGTCGTAAATCGCTTCTAGCCCGAGGTCTCGTATCCAGAAGCCGTGGATCGACGCGAATCGAATCGTGTCGAGTCGACGCGTTGCTTCCTGTTCCGAACAATATCCCTGTCGATCGTTCCACCGGTAAATGATTCACGTAAGCGACACGCTGTTGCGGCCCATTAAGGGCGCCTCTCTCTCCGTTGGATCGCGTCCTGTTCACCGGGGTGATTTCTGCTCGGGAATATTTAAGGGACAACGCGGAGAATGTTCCCCGGTTCGTAATCAGCCGCGGTTAATGACCTTTCAGCGTGCAATTGTTCGTAACGAGCGGCTTTCGTCTCATCAGGGTCGGGTCTTGTTCGCCGTTTCAGCGCGCATATTCGGGTCAACTATTGTTTGCCGCGGTATTAAGCGGCCGCCTCGCCAACGAACAATCTATTTCCGGTGACGAATAGTTTCGTTTCGCGTTCCCTTCCTCGGCTCTTCCAGGAAGAGTGTCGCCGTCTCGGCCGGTTCATGCGGCAAGTGTGTCAAACGTCGTTCCGGTGGTCTTACTCTCCGTTTCTGATCGGAGGTGAAAGCACAAAATTACGCGGCGGCGAGCGTGTTTTACCCTCTTGACCTCTAAAAACAATCCGGTGAACGGAATCTTCGCGCGCTCGCACGGTCTCGAAACAATGGTAACGTTAAACAAGCATAACTTTTTCCTAAATACTAGCGGGACCCATAAGTAATCAATTATTTTGAAATCTGAAACAAACTGAAGTAAATTCAAATTTTTATTTCTTAGTTTATTATATAATCTCCATCAAGGACAGTTTCACATCTTTCCTGCAAATTTTCAATCCCCCTCTTATAGAAATCCAGGGTTCGTGAAACAAAATATGACTCAAGGTGTCTCCTTACATCTTCTACAGAAGTGAATGTTTTATTTCTTAAATAATGCTCCAGAGATCTGAAAAGATGATAGTCAGAGAGAGCAATCCAGCGAAATAATAATACCACGCGCATCTTCGTTCAGGCAAAGGATTCGCTTAAAGTAATTTCTTCCATTCCCTTCATTTGCAATTATCGTTTTATCTATCGGAAACCTGAAAATAGACTTCCCAACCAATGCCCTACATTTCGGAGAACCAGCTAAATCTATTTCTAGCACTAAGTGTACACAAAATGTGACTGCTACATGTTTTCTTTTATTTGCCCCCAAAAGTTATGGTCATCAGCAACCACACTTGGCTTGCATAACATTTGCAAGGTTTACGTGCGATTTACCTAAGTGATGAGAACATTAGTGTTAACTAATATGACAAAATAGGTTTACAATTACATATTTTAGGGAGACCCACATGTAATCAATTATTTTGAGATGTAAAACAAACTTTGTAGTAAATTCAAGTTTTTATTTTTCAACCCCTTAACGCACAGTTTCTTTTAAAAAACCGGCCAAAAAAATCAATTTTTGGTGGAGAATTTTTATATACTGCGCTTTTGTTCCACGGAAAAAGGCTATATTTTATTCTTGAATAAATAAGTGTTGTAGCTTACAATCCCATGTAAATGATAAATATCAATAAAACGATTTTTTTTCTTTGCTTTCACATTGTTATTTTCAATTCTCGATTATATTCGAGTGTGAAAAATTATAGCAGCATAAAATACAACGCCGCTCGAATTATCTCGAGGTGCACAGTTTGGCCTGTTTAGCGCGCTCGAATTAACTCGAGCGTACAAGTTAAGGGGTTAATTTACTATATAATCTCCATCATTATCAAGGACATCTGGAAAGATGTTAGTCAGATGGAACAATATCCGGTGAGTACGGGTAAAAAAAATTATACTTTTTAGAATATTTTGAACACAGGCTGCTTTGCCGAAAACTGTAAAAGAATAGGTATTTCCTCTTCAACGATCGGTACTGAACTAAAGGCAAAACAAATTCTTTGCAAATAATTGATTACTTATGGGTACCCCTAATAAATCTTGGTCGCCACAGCAATCGCCGTTGTACTCAGGATAACCCAGAATATTCCTGGCAACGAACTACAGCGATTTCTCTATATATGTCGTCAAGGCCTCGATGATAAACGTCGCGGAATTATCCCTACTACTACAGGGTATACCCCTTGAAGGACCACGAAGCTCGGGAGGCCTCGGATGTCGAGGATTGAGACATATAACACGGCTCGGAGTATGTCTCCTCGACGATATATGTCGCTGACAAGACCCGTGTTGTTGACATATATCGTGAATTCATTGTACAAGTTCCTCGATTGCAGACACAGCAGGGAAACAGACATTCTTTCGCGCACAACACGGTAAAACTGTTTTTCAAACGGAACTACTAAAGAAATTTATTTATTTATGCAGCAATAAAAATCGCGGGGAACCTCGATAACCGCAAATTTGTAATTTAAGCGAGACATTAGTGTTTGGTATACTTCCACTGCGAGTCCACAGAAAGTATTAGGCGTAAAAATGAATTCGCAGCTGTTCATGAATGTACCGATTATTTGCATACAACTGAAATGCATTCTACTCTCCAAAATAATCCTCAGAATACATTTGCAAGTGATTAGCGAACCTTCGACACAGTGATCGGAAAATTTCAATCGAAAATAAAGTTGCAACTGTTGATAAGATGTGAGAACCACACGAATTAATTCGCACACAGAACGGATTTCACAGAAATTTTCTTAAGGAAATTCGAGGAAGCACGTTTGCGTCGGCTAGCCAGAGAGGTAAATCTAGCGGAGTGCGGCGAGATCGTAATTGTAGCGACGATAGCGAGAGTCAGCTAGTTTTGAGGTCAGGGCAACGACGCCGGGGATCCTTGTGACGTACCTACAGTGCTCCAAGGAGCACTACGGCTGGCCTTCGACCTGAACGTCGTTCTCCCACTTGCGATCGTGCCTGCTTTTTGCAGGACTATTCTTCCTGTCGCAGACACCGTCCCGCGGATATCCTCGGACCGAGCATTTCCTTTAATTTCTTGCAACGGGACCAAGGCTGACTTTTCTCCCCGCGTTGATTGCCTCTGATAATCCATCTTTCCGATGGCGCCGATACCAGACCATCGATCAGTCTTTAAACTTTTTTTATATTGCGATGCAGCAGTCACTCGATTATCCAAACCTTCGGTGTCTGAATTCTTTATTGTCCGGATGCATTCCTCCGGATAATACGATCCATGTACAGCACGATGTATTGTACAACTTACTGAGGATTTATAGAATAACACTGCAACTATGTAACTGTCCTATTATACGAACACTGTTCAAACATTTTTTTTTTTTTTTTAGTTATTTAACTGGAGACTATTTAAATGTTCCTACTGTTTCAAGTTGCGCCTATTTTTGTCAGAAATACATACAATCCACAGTATGATCATTTGCGGCTTCCAGTAAATAAACTCCTCTTTAACACTAGGTTTGCGGAGCCTTAAAAGTGAGTATTTTACATTACTTTATAAAAATAAGAAGAATGTGTCTATCCAAGTTTTCAGCCATTTTTTAAATAATATATACCTAAGGAAATAAGTTTGTTGAGTAATTCCACGTAGACGGATCTTCATAATCTCAATAATCGTAAATTAAAAATATTAGAACCCGTCATTCTGACGGGTCCCGTAAACTTACTATTAAATCGAAATGATTAAAATAACCCGCGAACATTAACAAAAGATTAAGTCACAATTTATTAGAAAATACAAGAACGATGAATAAAGTAGGACATATGTTAACCCTTTGCACTCGAAGCTATTTTAACTCCAAAACGAAACATTTCTTCCGACCTAGAATATTTTCCTTACATACAAAAATGGTGCAATTTGCTCGTACAATACTGAAGTGATTAGTGATTTATTAAATACAAACAAATTTAATAATGCAAATTTTTAGTGGCGCCTTACAGTCGCCATTCGAGTGCTAAGGGTTAATATTTTCTTATTGTCACTAAGCCTACCGAGCCTTAAAAATAACTGATACATGTTATTTTATAAAAATGACGAGAACGAATTTTTTAAATCATTTCCTACGAAAAATTGTAAAATAAAATATCTGGAATCGATGGTAGGTTTAGTGTTAATAATAGGAAAACCCAACAATATGTCTTTCCTGGTGCACACAATTAAATGGTAGGTTTGCAATCTCAGGAATTGGTTAACAATTTGAGTTCAAGCACAAAATCGGCAGTCCGGTTGACAAGTTCGAAATTAAGTGGCGCGTCTCCTGTTTTCTTTTTTGCATAGACCGTAACCGCAAGCGGTCAAATATTCGGCCAAAGACCTCGGCAGTCAAGGCCTTTCTCTCCACGCGGGAAGAAAAGAGAAAAAGAAAACAGGAGATCCGATCAAACAATTTTGAGCGGTAGCACGCATAAAAAACGGGACCGCGTGAAATAATTCCAAGGACTCGGTTGCACGAGATATTTCGGCCGCCGGTGTCTTTATGTAACGTGGCCCGGTCCGAAAGATCAAGATCAAGAGAGTGCTGCTCCCGGTAGCGATTCCGGCGCGAACACGTGGTGGTGTTTCGCCGATCTTTGGTCATGGACTCCCGCGAATGTAACGCGGTTCGGAAGGTGAAAGTTTTTCGGTTATCGAACATCGTGGCCTAGACCGTAAAAGAATAACAAGAACCCCGGTACACAGACGAGAGAACGTTCCTCGGGCTCGGGCTCGGGCTCGGGCTCGGGCTCGGGCACGGAGAGCCGTCGTTTTATGCCGCGCTGCTTTCTCTTTTGATTCTAAACGCTTCCCACTGAGTCGCGTTTTCCTGGTATGCTCGCTTTTCGGGACGATTCGCCGTTTCTTTACCGCGGAAGCGTTTATGGGAACGTTGCGAACCGACCGACCCTTTTCATACTTCTCGAACCGCCGAGGACGACCAGGAATGTTTCCTTCGACCTCTCTGTCGCCGAAATGGCAGAGATTTTTCAAATACAGTGAATTCTCGATTTATGTCAACAACACGGGTCTTGCCAGCGACATATATCGTCCAGGAGACATACCCGAGCCGTGTTATGTTTCCTCGGCATCCGAGGCCTCTCGTGCTTCGTGGCTCTTCGCAAAGTATACCCCGCGGTAGTGGGGATAATTCCGCGACGTTTATCGTCCAGCCCTTGGCGACATATATAGAAAAATCACTGTACACCGTGTCCGAAGAAAGATAATTTGAGAAATTGACGGTATAATTTTATTGAGAAATACATTTTGCTTTAGCCGCCGCGAAATATATGAGGAACGTTTATTACTGATAATTAGACCGGGTCTTTGTGCAGATTTACATTTTTGCTGGTCGGTTTCTTAAAGCCGGAACGAGGAGAATTTGTTTCGCCGGTCCCCTCTTGGGGAAAATAAAATGGTTTCAAAAGAACAGTGTACTTTTGGAATAAATGTGCTTCTGTAGTTGATACATTTGTAAATTGCACGAACGTAGAAATACTAATTTGTTGTTTGATATTGTTCATGCATGCGAGACATGTGGAATTGATATTTTGTTACAGAAGAAAATTATTAAAATTACTTCTGTTCTAGTTTGTTCAAGTTCGTTTAAATTTCGTATGATGTTCAACAATTTATCGTATAGTCTGTAGTTTTAAAACTGAGTTATTATTTATACTCTATCACAAGAATAGTCTTTAAATATCTGAATGAAAATCAGTATGAAGTATATAACAACGTGGGCGTGTTATTATAATTAAATACTAGTTTAACTACACTGAATTTTTTATCTAACGAAGTAATAAATTCTTGTATAAACTGCACACTTAGGCAGTCCATAGCAAACAGAATTATCTGAAAAAACCCTTTTCATGAAATTCTTAGTATTGGAGCTGTCGCGTGCACTCGGAAAACTATTCCAACGATTAATTAATACTTGATGAGACCGACTTCAACGCTACTGGTACCACGAAGGAGTTTCTTTTAGAAAAATGAATTAAACGATTTTAGTTCATTTGGGATCCGACGTAATCAACAGCAGATCAGCAATTTCGTGTTCGACTTCAGTTTCAATAAATTCATCGAGTATTAGCATTTCCTCCGGCGTATCTGAACGAGGTTCCCGTCTTATCAGATATGTAATAGAACGCTTAACGAGATAAACGAATTCTACTTGACTCGAATTTCTGTGACCGAATCCATAAACATAAGGATTTGCGCGAACGTTTCGCAGCCTGTATGCATAGAACGGACTCTGCCGAACGGATAAACGTGCCGCAGTAGAACAAATACTGATTTTCATATTCATAGTTTCCCATTGTCATCTATCGTCGAATCGATTCTGATTCTCGTCAACACCGGTGCCACACCTGAGCCGCGTAGGATCGATCGATCGATCTTGCTTCTAAAGATATCTGTCTATTGCATCGACGAACTAAAACACATGTACAGCGAACTCTCGATATATGTCAACAACGCGGGTCTTGTCAGCGACATATATCGTCCAGGAGACATACCCCGAGCCGTGTTATGTTTATACTTCTCGGCGTCCGATGCCCCTCACGGGGTACGCCCCGTGGTAGTGGGGATAATTCCGCGACGTTTATCGTCCAGGTCTTGGCGACATATATAGAGAAACACAGTATTTCGTGCCGTCTAGACCATTGTATAAACATTTCAGAGCGACGTTCGCAGATGACAGTTTCTGAGGACTTCGCGTGAAGAAAGATTCCGCCTAACGAAACACTGTATCGACGATGAACCCCGTACTCGAAGATAAAAGTAATACTATCGCATTCTTCGTATCGCGCGACAAGCGGAATCGCTTCCAATCGAAATATCGACCGATTCCACATGACATGTACGATGCTGTGATTAGGCGTCGGTAATCATTAGACCACGAGTATTCGTGCATTTGTGGCAAAAATTAATAGATCCTGTGCAAAACTGTAAAAACATTCTTCGACGTATGTGATCATCGACAAGAGCCCAATTAATTTTCCTTTAACCCCTTCACGGACAGTTAAATTAAAAAGAAAATTATTAGTATTAATACCATTAGATCTCGTTCGAAAAAATATTTAAAATATAAATTACGTCTTTCGTTCGATATTGCATTTTATCGGACAGCAAAATTAAACCGATTTACCATGTTGCATTAGAACTGCGAGGAGATAATAGAACGTCGCATAAATTTTTCAATAATTGTAACAGTGTACGCATTAAAGTATCCATTTAACCGTTGCTAACCGTTCGCGTAATTGTTGCATTGATTCAATTCGATTCGCAAAACATTGATCCAAATCGAATTGCACCAATGTTGCCGGCTAATTAAAGGAGAAGGCTTATTTGTAATTGGGTTCTAACATTTACGAAACAATTGCAATTCAATTAACGCACACATTTTTATGAAGAAAATGTAATTAAACTGTTGCTGAAATTATGTATTTTCACGAGAAGCTTGTTGGGTTGCCCTTCAATTTAATCATTTATATAGGTCAATTAACTTTCTCGCGAAGCAATGCAAAATCACTATTTAATCAAATTTAATTTTGATATTAATCTGTTTAGGAGAAGCAATGAAAAAGCACTATCAATCAACTTTGATACTGCATATTTTTCCAATAAAATTTCTAATGCAGGAAATCGGATTGTTTGATCCGCTCTTTTTACAAATTAAAGTCCAAAATTGAGAATTTATGGGAGAAACCAGCCTGAGTTTTTTTTTTTTTGCCACTGCAAACTGCCATATTATCGATACAGGAATTCGTTACGCAATCACGTTCTCATTTATAAACAGTGCAGTGCATTAGTCATTTAGTTACGAGACTATTCGAGCATCTCAGCCGCTCTGGCAGCTCGTTTCACAGATTACGACTATTATTCGGTCGGAAGCGGAACGGTAATGCCTGGGATTGCTAAAAATCGGATACGACTGAAATAGAAATCGAACGAAACTAGTTTCGCGAGTTAACGAACAAAGTTGCGAGGCCCGAGTTGTTGCTTTTAAATCCTTTCATTTTTAACTGGGTGACATTCAACTTAACCGTGAATCAGGAAGTCTTTAATCCGGGTTACGTTTCCTGAAATAATTTGCTTCGATACGGATCAAAGCTGCGGACGCACTATCGAAAAATGAGATGGTAATAAGTATGCTTGTTAATTATTTATCGCATTTATGTAAATTCCGGTACGCTGGAATAAATTTCCTGTCAATACGTACGGAATCGTAGGAAAAACTTTTCTAATTGGTACAGCTGCTTCCTATAAAATTTAAGGTAATCCTCTGCAATATATTTATATAAATTATTATATATGGAAACTAATTTCTTATTCATTTCTATCTCAGTTGCAACAAACAGATTTTAAATGGTGATATATTTCCCTTCATGATAATTTTGAGAGATTGAAAATAATATAAAAATAGTTTGATATCAAATTATTGATAATCCAGTTCTAATGTTACATAATTACACTATTTGTCATTTACCCGGTACACCACAGTTATGCGTTCGTTGACAGTGACATGATTAGTTGCTGACAGCTCCTACTTCGCTAGTTCGAAAGTAGTTTAGTCCTTAATTCACTTAGTCCTGATTGGTGGTTACATTCAACAATTCCTGTAATTGATACAAACATTTTAGAGCATACTGCCAGATAGTAGTCGCAGTAATTTGCAATCGTGTTACTGTCATCCCCTGTGTTACTTACTCAGGCGATGTGTCTGGTCATTGCTTGCCATTTCTACTTACGATTTCACTTTCGACGTCGAGGATGCTCCGCACCAAAAAATTATATTTCGGTAAATAATGTTTAGTATGAACAGATTGTTGTGAACCTGTAACAATCCTTAACCTACAGAATGCATTAACAGTAAAAATAACACAACAAAAGCCTCAATGTAGGAATTGAAATTGTATTTAATTTTCTTTTGTATAAATTCACTTACAAAATCCATTTTGAAAAATACGGTCTTTCGAATAACCTAAAAACCAGTGACATGTACTTTCAAATTGAACAAAAATTTTTCAAGAAATAAAATAGTAACATGAAATACTGAAAATTGAATTTTGAGCACCTGGAACCAAAGGGATGCAAATGGCATTTTTCTGATATAGAGAAAATTGAATTTTAATTTGCACGTATTAAAAAAATTTCATGTTCCAATTAGAAGGAGCATGTCCACACGTGTTAAATGAATTTCATCTTTTAGTTCACGAGCTATCGAATATACAGAAAATAATGTTACCGGGCTAGCACCCTAAATTTTTCGCAGATAGCATGAAACGACATATTCTATAGACATGTTAATGTTAAAAAATTTTAGTACAATTGTTATAACCTTATCATATAACCTTTGTTACACTTAAGCTTATTTTTATTCAAAGTTTCATTGCTGATGATAAATCGGTGTGTCCACTACAGCATAGTCAATAATGAATCATTTATCAGTTGGTCACGTGTCGACTGAAAGAAATGATAATCAGGTGGGACCATATCGACAACAGGTGAATAAGCAGCATGAGGGAGGATTTCCTAGCTCAAGGATAAGATGACATCCTTTGTCACTTTCGCTGCACTTTCGATAAAGATCGATTGTCGTTTACCTTAACCGTGAAACAGCCCCTTTCCCTCCTTTGGAACTCAAAAGATATCCTTTATCAATTGTAAAAAATTTAACGAATCTCATGTATCATTCAGCATTACCATTTCAATGTATCACAACTAATAATCAATAAATACAAAACTGTGAAAACATTAGAAAAATTTAAGGACATTGTTCAACTTGTACTATTACAACTTGTACTATTACATTGTTACACTTATACTATTTTCAACTTGTCAAAATTATTAAAAAAAATACATTCCTATGTAATTTGTGTTTCCTACAAGTAATCACTAGACTGCGGATCCCTATGCAAAATAAAAGCTTTCTACCTGAATTGAAACAAACTGGGGTGAAGTAAAAATTTAATTTCTTCTTTCTTATACACATCAATCCGAAACTCTATTGCGGTGCGGTTAACGTTAATGAATTGTTAATTTGTTATCGAATAAAAATATAATTCTTTCTCATTTAGCTTTACAAGGGCTTTGGCTTTTATAATAGCCGCATTTGGCCTCCGTTCGACGTGTATATTCGTCGTTGCTTGATTTTAATTCCGCGCCGTGAGGGATTTTCCAAATTAAATTCCACGCTTAACTGGTTAAATCTTTAGATTCTTCTAATGTTGTTACTGTTCTAAATAAAACCGACTCATTCTCGTCATAAATGCATAAAATCCGCAGTCTACAATAATCACTCTATTCAAAATAAAAGAAAGGAGGACGTTCGTGAAAATTTGCGAGTTAAAGCGATTTTTCCGCGACACATCTAACGCTGAACAATTGACTAGTTTTTTTAATGTAAACTGGCGAAACTATCGTTAAAACGTTAACTGCCATATCAGTCACATACGACTGACAGTGATTTTTGACTAGGTTTATACATTAATTTTTGTTGTGACATATCCAGTTAAACCGAATTTTATTAAAATCTTTAGAATTCAAAAGGGTTACAACAGCATCCCCTATAATATATTTAAAATTTCTAGTTTCATTAATTAAATTACTCCGATTTAAATTAGTCCAATTTCGTTTACGCAATGGTCGTTATGAGAAACCTGCGAACCCTCCTCATCGAAGCGAAAGAGATTCCCCGGCGATCGTCGAAAAATTTCTAGTTTCGCTTTCATTAATTAAATCAATCCGATTTTCTACGAATCTCTGGGAATGATATTTGCCACTTAACGCGTTGAAAAGTCCAGTTTCGTTTACGCAATGGTCGTTATG